>NC_083352.1:8185694-8494722 GCF_030254825.1 Meriones unguiculatus | reverse complement strand
AGAAAATTGTTCTTTCTAAGAAAGTACAAGTAAAAAGACAAAACTGCTTTAAAAAACCATGAGTGTGTTCCCTTCAACTCAGCACAAAGAGGACGGCAGGGTTTCAGCACCACGGCCCACCTGTGGCTCGTGTGGATGTAGAATTATTATGATTATGTCCCTGGAATTATTGTGATTATATGCTCAGGCCCTGACCTGAGAACATTGGCTGAGTGCCATGTGCTCTTTGTGACAGCTTCATGATTAAGCGGGCCCAAGGAAGGAAACGATTTGGAATGAAGAATTTTAAAAAGAGGTGGTTTCGCCTGACGAACCACGAGTTCACCTACCAGAAAAGCAAAGGTAATGAGTTTCTGCCATCCCTCACTCGGGGCCCAGCAGGGCAGGGGCCCTCTCCCAGCCAGCGGTGCAGGCTGACTGCTGCAGCAGCCTGGGAGCAGGGGGTCAGGGCAGATCTGAGAAGTCTCAGCTCGGGTATGTGACCCTTTGAGGGCAAGTGACTCTATTTTGGGGAATCTGCTCCCCATAGAACCAGAGGGTGCAGAGCTGACCTTGGTGCGGCAGACCCTCCATCCCCCCACTTTTATTTCCTCAACTGTCTGTAGCATCGCTGCCCCTGGCACCCCTTTTTGTGTCTTTCTTGCTCCTTTTCCTCTGAAGGATGCAGAGCCCCAGAGCAGTGATTCAGGGTGCTGTGAGGCTGAGCACAACCCCCACCCCTTCTTTGTAGGTGACCAGCCCCTCTGCAACATCCCGATCGAGAACATCTTGGCTGTGGAGAGGCTAGAGGAGGAGTCCTTCCGAATGAAAAATGTGAGTGACGGGCTGGCTCTCCCCCCTCTCGCCCACCTTCTCTGTTGGCGATGTGCCCTTCCCCGCTCCCCTGCAAATCCAGGCCTGGGGACTCTGCCACCTGGACACTCCTTCTCTGCCTGGCCCAGTGGTAGAACCTACCAGAATCCAGGCATATGGCCCGGCACCTGCTGGACTAACAGCCCTGATCCCATCGTGCATCCAGATGTTCCAGGTCATCCAGCCGGAGCGTGCACTGTACATCCAGGCCAACAACTGTGTGGAGGCCAAGGACTGGATTGACATCCTCACCAAAGTGAGTCAGTGCAACCAGAAGCGCCTCACCGTGTACCACCCGTCTGCCTACCTGAATGGCCACTGGCTCTGCTGCAGGGCCTCCTCAGACTCAGCGGCCGGCTGTACTCCCTGCACCGGGTAGGTAAACGGCTCTACAGCCCTGTCGACCAGGCCCAGCTGTTGGTCTTTGCGCCACGTAAGGCCAGTCAGCCGGGGCACTGAATTGTGACTAAAATGCAACAAATACCTGCTCAGAAACAAATGCACAGAGCTGTTCTTGGGGAGCCCTTGGCGTGGTCCCCAAAACACTCTACATAGGTTGATTGGAGATGCAAGCCTTTGTGGTTTCTCTGTCTCCTGCCTAGTGCAGAGGCGTCTTTAGGAATGGTAGGCTTGTGTGGAGGGTGTGAAGACAGAGCACCCCGTCCTGGGTTCTCTGTCTCTTCTGTGAAGAACGTTAATGGTTGTGCATCCCAAGAACATCCTTGCTCACAGACGCCTCTCCCTGATTTCTCTACTTGGTTCACTACATATATCACCTTCTTAGAAACTGAGGCAGGCCGTTGCCTTCTGGGCCCTGTGGCCAGCCGGGCCTCCTGCAATTGTCGGGGCTCTGCCAGTCCTGGGGGTGGCCTATGCCATGAAGATTGATAGTGCCTCTTGTTTGACTCGTGTGTAGCTTGTGCACATAAAAGAAGCAGCAAGAGCCTCAGGTGACAAGTCCTGAAATGGAGGACTGCTCAGGGTCACTCACCCTTCAGGCTCCCATTTAACCCTCCCAGAGCCTTAGAGTCACTGTATCCAGCTTAATGCAAAGCGTGATGCTCAGGCGGCCGGCCCCTTGTCAGGTTCTCAAGTGTGTGTGTGGTCCTGTGTTCCCAGAATTCTCCTGGGAGGGAATCAAGGGTTTCCTCCATCTTTAGTCTGGGACAGGAGCCAGAGCCTGGCAGCCTTCAAGGATGAGGGGGATTCACAAATTCGTGTGTGAGTCTGTTCTGGGTCATTCCCACCCTATGTGCCTCAACACCCTTTCTCATATACTACCATGTCCAAAGTCCCTCCATCTCTGTGTGTGTGTGTCTGTCTGTCTATCTCTCTCTCTCTCTCTCTCTCTCTCTCTGTTTCTGTCTCTCTCTGTGTGTGTCTCTGTCTTCTCTGTCTCTCTTTCTCTCTCTCTCTCTCTCTCTCTCTCTCTGTGTGTGTGTCTCTGTCTCTATCTCTCTCGCACACACACAGAAGCAGTGTTCAAGAAAACGCACTCACCACTTTGTACTTGCTGTGTTTGGACAGTGGGCTCCCAGCAAACATCCAGCTGGACATTGATGGGGACCGTGAGACAGAGCGCATCTACTCTCTCTTTAACCTGTACATGGGCAAGCTGGAAAAGATGCAGGGTGAGTGTGGGCCCTGAGCACCATCCCTGGGGAGTCACAACAAAACAATGCTACCGCAGGGCTCCTTGGTGCCCATGGGCTTCTGTTACACCTCTGATGGACAGGGAAGTTGGTGCGGGTTAGAGAGCGATTGGTAGAGAGTAAGTAGTCTGGCTGTAGGATATCCCGACGTTTTCAGAGGGAATTTAACGTGCGAACTGTGAACTTCCAGGTTCTTTAGCCTTCCTTAACGACATCTACACCACCAAAGGATTTCATTCTTTGTGCTTTCCAGAGGTGCGTGTGTGTGTTTGTGTTTATGTGTGTGTGCACCTGTGTTATATATACATGCACACATGTAGATGCACTCAATCGTGTGGACACAGGTGAGTATGCCTCATGCCTAGCAGCTTGTGAAACAGGCATATGCATGTTTCAAATGTCTGCTACTTTGTCACATTTCACATCTGATTGTGTCCTGTTCTTAGGGATTATGGGATGGGCCCTATGCTCCACTGAAAATGTGCACCCAAGCCAAGCAATGAGCCTACCTTGTTCCACCTGATTCTGCTGCTCTGGCACAGCAGCATTGGTGAATTGAGTGTAGGACCCATGGACCTCATGCCAGTGCCCACATGTGAGCCCAGCCACATCTGCCCTCCAGGCACTATGCAGCGTCAACTGACTAGCCTTGATGATACACAGACAGTGTACCAGGCATGCACACACCTGTACACAGACAGCACAAGGTTCTTGAACACAGCTGGGCTCACTTTCATGTCCATGTCAATTGCATCTTCACCCCCAGCACGCCTGACATTCACAGTCCCTACTCTGAGTGTTTGTGTGTATTAAGTGTTTGCTGAGTGTTTGTCTGCAAATGCAATACACTCAGCTTAACTCTTGTCTTGCTTTCCTTTCCTCATGCTGGGGTAGAACATTCTGGCAAAAGCAGCTTAAGGGAGAAAGTGTTTCTTTAGCTGACAGTTCCAGTTACCAGTTTCTAGTTGTTGGGGAAAATCAAGGCGGCGGGAACTGGAAACAGCTGGTCACGTTACATGGACACCTGAGAGCAGTGGGTTCATGCATTCGCACCAGTACTGGGCTCCCTTTCCCATATGTTCAAATCTGCTGCTCGGGGAATGGTGTCACCCGTGGTAGGCAGCTTTTCCCACCTCAGTTACCATGAGCAACATACACACTCACACTCACACGTACACACACACACACACACACACTCGCACACACAAAAACACTCAAACACACTTCCTCGCAAACACACACACCTACACACACACACACACTCACACACACACATCAGTCTAGCCTAGATAATAGCTCATTAATAGTCTCTTCCCAGATGGCTTTACATTGTGTCCAGTTCACAATCAGAGCTGCCTTGTTCCAAGTAGATTCATTTTTTTAACTTGATCTGTTCCTGTTTATGCCAGTTTATCTCTGGTTCAAAATCAATTTAATAATGCAGTCTGAATCTGACTGCACCTCAAGGCCTGACTTGTTGGGTGTTAAAGGGTTGGCCTTTCGGGTCCTCCTTCACATCTTGAGAAACGTGTCTAGCAGCAGCCTGTAGCCCTGCAGTAGCCAGTCCTGCAGGGCCCAAGCTGTCATGCAGCCTTCCATCCTGTCCGCCGTCTCCCTCTGTCCGGCTGCAGTTTCCGTTGGCTGAGCCCTGTCTTGGCCCCTTCTCTGTGAGATGAGGAGGTGAATTTGAAACTCGTACCACACTGATCCTGCTAGGTGGGGCTGGCTGTCCCCCTCAGTGTTCCCATCTTCCAAACACTTCTTCCTGTACAGGGTCGGGGGGAAGTCCTTTTTGTTTAACAGTTCTATTGTCCTGCCTCTCTCTTCCCTGCTTTTATTGGAGCAACCTGCTGTTTTGCCACCTCTTCACTTAGAAACATCCTCAGCTAAATAGGCATGTCATGAGCAAGTTCTGTCTTGCATGGAGCAGACCACAAACCTTGTTCAGCCAGGGTCTTTGTTGCATCACGACAAAGATCACCTTGTCTCAGCACTGGTCACTCCTTTCTAGTCTCTGGGAGGTCCAAGCAGAAGAGTTTCCACTGTTGTTTTCTTCCATTGTCTCTTGGTGTTCCAGGAACAGGCCCCCGCTGTTGTCTTCCCATCACCCAAGCCACCATCCAACTCTGTTCCCGGCAGCTACCAGGGCCAGAGCTGCTTCACACCCTCAGGCGGCTGTCATGGCTGCTCTCAACTTTGGCATCCTCCTCTGTCTTGGTTGCTCTTGACTGCCACAAACAGGTCACTTGTGGTCACAGTGGCAGAGATTTTCTTCTCCCTCCTCTGGAGGCTGGGACATCTGTAATCCAGACAGCATATTGCTGGTTCCAGGAGGGCTGTCCTGACGGCACACTGACTTCCCGATTCCCCTGAAGCCATGGAAGAGCCCTCTTTTCATGGAGGAGCTAGTCCCTTCCACAAGGGTTCTGCTTTTTTGATCTGACCATTTTCCGGCACTGCACTGAGAAGCAAAGTCTTCCACACACAAGCCAGGCGTGTGACATGTTCCTGAAATCTAAGCATTCAATAGACAGAATCAGGACGACCTCAGAAAGTTCAAGGTCAGCCTGATTTACATACTGAGTGGAGGCCAGTCAGGTCTACACAAGACTCTAGCTTGGTGGGTTGCCTAAGAGCATTGGAAAACACAGATATTTGCATTATGATTCATAACAGCAGCAAAATTGCACACAACGAAAATAATGGTTGAGGGTGGTACCACCACATGAGGAACTGTATTAAAGGGTTGAAGCATTAGGAAGGTTAAGGACCACTACTCTAGCTCAAAATCCAAAGCAAACTAGCAAAAATTAAATAAATAAATAATAAAGGCTTCAACATATACCTTGAAGGAAAACAAACTTTCATTCCATGACATATGTGGAATTGTATGGCCCGAGTACCTAGTCTGGGTATGTGCCCAGCCCTGGGTCCCTGGGACAGAGAAGTATGCCAACTCAGGCATTTAGGGTCGGGTGGGGACAGCTCAGGTGGGTAAGGGCAGCTCGGGTGCTTAGATGACCTTTCTGGATGGCCAGAGGCTATAGCATGGCTGCCGCTGCTGTGGGAGTGATCAGGAGGGCAGAGGTCCGTGGGCGCTGCTGGACAGGCCTTCAGTCCTGCCGTCCTCGTAGCTGTCACAGCCTGGCCAGAAGCCTCTGGTGAGTGGTGTGTGCCAGGCTCTGTACTCTGCAGAATGGAAGTTCATCCTGGTAGGCCCCAGACGGCAGAGCCCGTTGTGCAGGTGTGGGCATCCCCCTGGCCTGGCTGCTGGCAGGACATGGATTTGAAGCTCACCCCTATGAGGTCAGCTAGAGACAGGCCTGAGGCATGGAGGGTGAGGTCTCAGAAAGCAAACTGGAGAGAGCTTTGCTGTGCACCCCACCCAAAGGTCCTCCAGCTGGACGGGGCTTGACCCTGGAAGTAGCCCATATTTCTGTTTAAAACAAGAGAAAGAAAAATAAGACCAAAAAGGGACCAAAAGGGAGGGGTGCTCTGAGGAGCACACTGGGGTAATAGGTGTAGACAGGACGAAGAAAGCAGGATCCTGAGCCCCATATTAACCCTCCTCTCCACACCCAGAGGCCTGTGGCAGCAAGTCTGTGTACGACGGCCCCGAGCAGGAGGAATACTCGACTTTCATCATCGACGACCCCCAGGAGACCTACAAGACGCTGAAGCAGGTCATCGCTGGGGTGGGGACCCTTGAACAGGAGCACGCACAGTACAGGAGGGACAAGTTCAAGAAGACGAGATACGGGAGCCAGTGAGTGCTGGGGTGCCCCAGGGCCGTGGGGGGGGTGATGTGGAGATCTGGACCTTCAGTGAGCGCCCGCTTCGTGTGGGCGGATCCTGGGGGCTCCGTGAAGGCTGGTGGCTAGGGCTGAGCTCAGCCTTTTGTCTCCTCTAGAGCGGATATCCGGCTCTGTTCCCTGGTGTGCTGGGAGCTTGGACCCAGCCCATCCGGCCCTTGCCAGCACATGTGCCCTTTGCCATCTTCCGGAGCCATGGAGAGCTCTGAGGGCAGGGTCACTAAACTGACCGCATTCTTGCCCCTGGTTGAGGTGGGAGGAGGAGAGCGGTGGAGGACCCAAGCCAGATGGGAGCATTCAGCGTGCCCAGCCCTAGCCACGTGGCCCCAAGTGGGTCAAGTTTCACGGCTGAAGAGTTGGAAAAGATGGAGTTTAGTTCCGTAAAGGCTGGGACAGCTGCTTGACTCCATTCAGCAGCTGCTGTGGCGCTCCGTCCACCTAAGGCCTGCTTGGAGCCTCTCAGGAAGTGCCCGTGGCATAGCCCTTAAGGGCCTGTGCCCTCCCAATGTCACCTGTCCCAGGGGAAGACACAGAAATGCTCACAGACAGTAACAGGGCCCAGTCCCAGCCGCAGGGACTCTTGAGGTGCCTGCGGCCCATGTCCTGGCTGCCCCCAGGTACCCAGAGGACCGAGTATTAGCATCTGCAGGTGGGCTGATCCCCATCTCAGACCTACCTGTCCCTGCTCCCCACCATTCTCATCATCCTACCAGAGCCCCTTGGACACGCTGGTGGTGGTATGCACATTTACCTTCAGGGAACTTTGCTTTGTTCATATTAAACATGTGTGTCAGCCTCACAGTCCAGAGCTCACGGGCTAAGAACGGGGAGAGGCATTATTCCATTTCTCATGGAGGGAGGTGAGGTGTGCACTCACCACTGAGCAACAGTTGCCAAGCACCCACGATGCTCCAGGCCCTGTCCCAGCATAGGGCATTCACCGGCACACAGGAGGACAAAACCGTGCCCTCCCAGAACACATATGTGCGCATCCTGCGTGTGTTGCCTACGTTGTGCTGTCTATGTGTGCGCACAGCCCGCATGTCCACGCTGACACGCGCGCACCTCTGGGTGCGTTGGCCACACACGGTCAGAATGAGCAGCCCACGTGTATGTGCATGCAGTGAGCATGTCTTAAATGTATGTGCTCCACACACGAGATCCACACACGTGCAGCCTGTGGTATGTGCCGGGCACAGGAGAAACCAGAGTCATGGCGCTCCCTCGGGGTCAGCCCTGGCTCCGCTCTCTGTGGTCTGCGCTTCCCTGCGCATGTGTTACGGTGCCAAATGGGCACATTGAAAGTACAGTGGTGGTTGGTTGTTGGGAGCAGGGCCTCACTTCCTCTTCTCTTGCCTCTCTCCAGGGAGCACCCCATCGGAGACAAGAGCTGCTTCCAGAACTACATCAGGCAGCAGTCTGAGATCTCTACCCATTCCATTTAAGGCCGAGAACCTCCCAGAACAGTGCCACTGAGCCACCCCGGGAAACCAACCGCCTTCAACAGCAGATAAAGGGACACAGAAGATGTACACGGAGGGGAACCACGTTCGCCGGCTCCCGTGGGTCCTGCCGCACTGGTGGGGCCGCTGCGAGCCAAGCAAGCTCTTCCCCGGCAGGAACGGTTGCCTGGGCTGCGCACTCCCCTTGGCCGCCAGCACAGGTGGTCTGAGCCATTCTGGAATGTATGATCATTTGTCTTTTTGCTACTTTGGTTTTACGGGGATCCAGGGATCTGTTAAATATTAGGCAAGTGTGGGCTTTGCTGAAACCTGTTTCCGCGTAGCGCAACCCCCCTTCAGAGAGGCCCAGCTAGTTCACCCTCGGCAATGTGCACCTTCTGCAGGGGGCCCTGTCTCTAGTTCTTTGCCTGCTGATCTCTGTGGCTCTACTCATGTAGCGGTCTGGTCCTAGCCCTAGACATTCTACTTAATCCTGTCATTCTACTTGGTCCCTGACTGGGACGTTAGAAGCAGTATTTTCTTGGCAGCCAGCAGGCAGGCAGCCTTTCTCCTCAGCTTTGTTGGTTTGTTCCCGGCTAAAGGGTTGTTTTGTGGCTGGGATAGACAGGATGGTGCTGGAAGCCTTTGACTTTGGGGACATGGGGTCCCTTTTTCAGCGTCCCTGGAGAGGGAGGGCTGTGAGCCCAGCCTTCTCTGGGTGACCATCACCCCTCAGTTTGAACACAGGTCTGGATTCCAGGTGAGGTTTTAAACTAGAGTCCACATGAAAGTTTGGGAAAGATTTTTAAAATGTGCATTTTTCAAGCTGTTTTTCTTAATGTTCTTAAAGGGTTGTTTTTAAAAAGCATTTTGATATAAGACAGTTTGGAACATTAACACCTATATGCATTAAAGGGGATGGCACAGGGAAATCCAAAGGGAACAGTATTTGATTCCTCACGAAGCCAAAGGGTCCCCAGGGCTGGAGCCCTGGGCTGGAGGCTGCACCATCAGCAGTAAAGGCCAAACGTGGTCATTTCGAACGCCCATGTTCCTGAGCCCAGCAGGCTGCGCGTGGCAGTGTTGGGAGCCATTTTGATTGGGCTGGGAGAGTGCTGAAACAGACAAGACAGACTGCCTCAGCTGTGCCCCACAGTGCTGCTGGGGCCCCGTCCCAAACCGCATCTCCACGAGAGGCGCTCTGTGGACAGATGCTGCTTCAGGACAGAACCGTCCATCCCGGTACCAGCTTCTCCTCGTTCTTGTTGGGAAGTTTACTCTGCGTCTAGAAAAAACATGATAGTAGTATTGGTTGTCACAGAAGTGGAGGATAAAAAACAAACGAACAAACAAAAATTTGGACACAGCAGTCAGGCTGCACTGAACTTATTTTTAACATGGGTTTGTAACTTAATGTCTCTGTTTATAAGATACTAACGATTTGCAATGTATTTTACTGGTCAATTAAAACAGATGTTTTATTCTTTCTGAGGAGTGGTTTGGCTTTCCCCAAGGGGCTCACATAAAGAGGCTCCCTACAGGGCAGATAAAGGCTGATAGCATGGTTGTCAGACCAGACAGGTGGTGTCCCTGATGACACGTGGCATTTCTGATAGCATGTGAAGTCCCTAACACATGTATGTCCGTGAATGACGTTGTGTGACAACCTGGCTTTATGGTGCCCTCCAAAGCGGTATGGCATTAGGCACCCAAAGGAGGTCCCATGTACTGGGAGACAGCTAGGGGAGGAGGGAAGCTAAATCTCTCCCATGTCTCCAAGGTTGCGGTGGGCAGCCGTCAGAGCAGAAGTGTGCAGGGGCCTTTGGGAGAGCCGGAGAGTGATGGGACAGGGCATGGCCCTTCACTTGAAGAAGGGACACCACCACCGTAGCACCTAATCCCCGTATCCCTCTCTCCTCCATTTGGTTTTCACTCATTTCTCTTCCGTTTTACTTCCATTTCGAGTCTGGACCATTAGAAGAAAAGTCTGGAGAACACTTAGTTGACAGTTCTCTGGGAATTTTCTGGGGCCAAGAACTCGGACCAAAAGGCTTCTCAGGACGGGGAGGCTGGCATGGGTCTCTGGTCAGCCCTCTCTGGCCACAGAAGAGTGTGGAGTGGAGCAAGGATGGGCTGGCCCTGCTCCTTGGCCCCTTGTCTGCCAGTAAGCTCTTAGGAATGGATCTCAGAGTGTCTATCCTCTCTCCCCAACTCCACACAATGTCTGTCCTCCCTCCCTCACTCCACACAATGCCCTCAGCACTCTTCTCATCCAGATAGAAAACAACAACAACAACATTATTTTGCTACTTCAGGCTTCATTCCTTATGACCTTTTTTTTTTTTTTTTTTTTTTTTTGCTTCTTATTTCTATGATAAACATCCATGACCAAGAGCAACTTGGAGAGAAACAGGATTTGGTCACAGCAAGTCACTGGGAAGGCAAGGTAGAAACTCAGGTGGGGGTGGGGGCGGGGACAGAATGCTGCTGAGCTGTGCACTGCTTGGAAGAGAGTGATCTGCCAAGCCCTTTGGAGCCCAGAAAATCATATGTGAGTCCTAGATTTCAGGCACTAAGCTATTTAATTTTGCTTTTGCTTTGTTTTAATTGTAACTAGGCTGGTTCTTCCATCTTGGAATAAAAAAAAAAATACGTAAGTTATTTACTTTACAAGAGCCCACAGTTAAGAGACTTCGGATTTTTAAAGAGATGTTGGACTTTTAAAGAGAACTTGAACTTTTAAATTATTGGAATTGTTAAAAGACTGTGGGGCTTTGAAAAGCTAAGCTGTGTTTTCTATTGTGATATTAACACGACATCTTGGGGACAAACAACGAAGGGAAATTTATGGTTTAATGCCGATGTATTTGTGTCAAGCTGACAAAACCTAAGCAGCACAGGTCCCATGCCAGGAAAATAAATTTATATAAATTTCGTCCTGCTGAATATACATTGGGTCAGTTTAATTCTCCAGCCCAACCAAGAGCCTGGAGAGTAAGAACGCCCCTCCCTCAGCTGTAGTTGGCAGTGCACTGGAGCAGTGAACCAGGGATCCTCTGTGAGGCTGGGTAGGTGGCGTTATGCGCCAACACCAAAACCCTCAGGCACGACGGTGTCTGAGAAGGGTGTCTTGGGAAGTTATGAAACTGAAATAAGGTCCCTAGTGTGAATCAAAGTTCCTAGAAAGAATGACACCGGCACTTCTGCTAGCCTCCTGCAAGGCCGATTAACAGATGACTTCCGTGAGGGTAGAGAGGTTGGGATGTTGCAGGTCCCAAGCCTAATTACAGTTTCTCTTGGGCTGTTCTTTTTTCACTATAGAATGCCTTAATTCATTTAATAAAGAAACATCTGCACTCACGGTATGAAATGTTATGAATGCTGTTATTATTAGAAATTGGTGCCTTCATTCTAGCAGGTCTGAGCTGCCATTTTCATAGTTGTTACAAATCATGTTTAGTCCATGGGAAAAGATAATCTTGCTAAAAGAAGATTCAAAGGAATACTACGTTGTTGCCAAATCTCTTCTGTAGTGTGACGTTCTATTTACTTTCCTCAGGTAAGTCTAGCACAATGCCAGTGTAATCATATCCACGGGTGAGCATTCTGATAATTTAGATATTAAAGACCAATGTTTACTTTTTCCATTTTTATTAAAAATAGACTATTTTATCATACAGTATATCCTGATTACAGTTTCAAGTCCCTCCACTTCTCCCATTTCCTCCTCTCCTACCCTCCCTCCCAAATCCACTCCTGTTTATCTCTCATTAAAAAAGGACAGGCTTCTAAGAGATAACAACTAAATATGATGAAATATAGTAAGATAAAACAAAACTTCCAACACATTGAAGTTGGACAAGGCAAACCAACAGAACAAAAAGAGCCCAAGAGAAGGCATAAGAACAAGAGACACACATTCAGGAGCTCTGTAGAAATACTAAACTGAAAGCCACAATATATATCTATGCTATAAACCCAAAGGACCTAGAGAAAGACCAATTTTCTTAAAAATTAGAGCCTGCCACCAGAACAAGTTGTAGCTGTATGATCAATCTGGCCAAAGGAAAAATTAAAAGATAATTTAAGGGTACTGGAGAGATGAATCAGCAGTTAAGAGCACAGGCTGCTCTTCTAGAGGTCCTGAGTTCAATTCCCAGCCACCACATGGTGGCTCATAACCATCTATATTGGGATCTGATGCCCTCTTCTGGCGTGCATGTGTACATGCAGATAGAGTACTCATACATAAAAAGAAATAAAATTTAAAAAGAAGATAATTTAAGTACTCCAAAGACAAAACAGTTCATAGTGTTCAAATTGCTGTAAATACATGGGAAACACAAAGTCAATCTAATGAATTGTTTGTTTAGAGTACCCGTCTTCCTCATCTGTACCTTCACTCTGTTGAGTGAGATAATGTTCTGGATTATTTTAGTGTTAGGGATATTACTATTAGATGTCACATTATGTCAAATACAAAAGATTAAAAAAAAACATCCGATCCAAATCATGATTGCTAGTAGATTTTAGTGATAGGACCCAAGAGTTTCTTGCATCTAAGAGTTTCTTTCTTAATAGTTTTACTAGTTTTTCCCCTCTCACACAGCCTGCTCTCCTGACTACTACTCAGCTAATTACCTATATCAAATCCTAGGGAGTCTTCCCTGTAGACATGGGACATTTGTGATGCATAGTAAATAGTGGCCCTATAGGCACAAAATGTGCTTGGCCATAGAGGGGACTGGGAGTGAGAGCTTCTGCGTGGACTGGTACCTTGTAGTGACCCTTCTCAATTCTAGTTCCTAAGAACCTCAATGACTCTGGGTGCGCTGCAATGTCACAGGTCCAGAGCACAATGATCGTCTATCTTGGGCTCTCTTTGGCCACCTTAATATCCATTCCTTCCCAGCATCTGTGACTAGCAGGTGCAACCTTTTGGAATGTATTGACAGAACTCCAGTGTCCCCCAACCAAAAGGCTAAGAATGCCATCGCATAGCAGCTAAGGCCCGGAGCTGGTTTTGTACCCCATCTATTTAATATTCCCACCAGTGTGTTTGAAAAGTGCCTTTGTTTCTGACTTTTGTTGTCCTACTAATATAAAACCTCGGGGGGTGAAGATAGCTCAGTTCCCAGCACTCAACTCGGATGGCTCGCAACTGCCTGAAACTCCAACTCCCGGGGACCCAACAGTGTCTTCTGGACCATGCCAGCACCTGCACTCAGAAAGGAAACTTTGACCAACTGTTCTCATGTTGGAGCATGGAGTGGAGGGTCATTTGAATGTGCTCTGAGAAGTGGCCACTTGTATTTAGCTCCAAAATAAACCTTTATCTCCTTTGAGGGGAGAGTTGTGTGTTCTTTTGACACTAGGGGGAGCCCCAGTCCAGCGTGCTTGCTGTCACAGCCGAGATGACGCCAGCCCCGAAAAAGATGACATCTCTAGACCATGAGAGAGGTTGCAGGGGAGACAGCCCCTCCTTGATCTAACCCTCTAACCTTCAGCTAGGAGACATTTTTCCCACTGAAGCCATCGAGGCTGCGTTCTGTACTGGCAGGCTTTTATGTCAGTGTAATTTAAATTACTAAAATGTCTTCCACCAAGGCCTGCTCTGGGTGCTGAGTTCTGACCCATTGGCCTGGGTATAAATCAGATCACGCTGCTCCAGGACCCTTGTCCTGGCTTTTCTTCCTGTTGTGCTCATCTCTGAAGAAAAAAGAAGATTCTCAAATGAGAGACAGTGCAGGCACCAGGAGCACACAGCTGTGAGGCATTGCCTTCTGGAAGGCCCTGGCTGGTGAAGCATCCAGAAGTACAGAAAAGCCGCAGCCCCAAAACCACTCAAAAAGCCTCGAGCCTGCAGGGACCTCTGGGGTGGCCCTCGACAACCACTCAGCTCTAACTTGTGATGTCACAGCAGCGCCATAGCAACGGAGAGTTGCCTCGTGCACTGGACCACTTTGTTGGAGGAGAGACGGGGAGAGGCTGGCAGAGATGTCCCCGGTCTGAGGCTGTGCTGGTGGCTCCCCTTGTCCCCTCTGGCTCAGGATGGAAAAGGATCCAATCACGCACAGGAGGCACCGGCCCGGGCCTGGAGCCCTCCCCTCAGGACTAAGCCCTGGGTACCTCAAGGTGGCCTGTGACGGGGCTGAACTGCAGAGAAGCAGGAGCATGGGCGGCCTTCACCAGAAGGGGGACCCAGCAGTTTGCATCAGGAAGTCACTGTTACACAAGGAGCTAGGTAGGCGGTGGCTCCCTCCTGGAGGGCTGGGAGGGCCGGCAGACCTGGCCCAGACTCCAGGAAGAAGTGTTGGCACATCATGCAGGACCCACTTCCGTTAGAAGGTAGTTGGTTTCCAAGCAGTTGAAACCCTGCCTTTCTCTTTACTACTTTGCTAAGTGCGCTTAGTGGGGAGAGTCAGGGCTAGGAGACCTCCTAATCGTTAGCATCTTCGAAGGCGCACGTGTACCTGTGTGCTCAGGTGGAGCTGCTAGAGGGTGTCTATTTTATTTTACTGTATATGTCTGTGGGTGTTTTGCCTGCATGTCTGCCGGGTGTACGCGCAGTGCAGTGCAGACCAAAAGAGGGCATTGGGTCCCCTGGAATTGGAGCTAGAGTTAGGAGCCCCCATGTGAGTGCTGGGAATCTAACTCAACCTCTGGAAGAGAAGCTGGTGCTTTTAACGCCATTTCTCCAGCCCTTCCTGTCCATTTTTAAATAATCCTGGCTCTCTTCTCATTGTTTTGACTTTTTTTTTTTTTTTCTGAGACAGGGTTTCTCTGTGTAGCCTTAGCTGTCCCGGACTCGCTTAGTAGACCAGGCTGGCCTCAAACTCACAGAGCTCCACCTGCCTCTGCCTCCCTGAGTGCTGGGATTACAAGTGTGTGCCCCTAAGCCCAGCTGATCCTTTAGACTCATCTTCGATGGGCTGGGACTGAAGTCTGACTTTTCCTTCCCTGGGGGATGGGAGAACTCCTGAGGTGCAAAGTTGTGTAACAGGGCCCCATCCTCACCCCCAAGCTAAAGGGCCTCAGCCTCCTGCTTCTCCCTTTGGGGCAGGCAGCTGCCATCCACAGGTGTCCACAAGCCTGAGTCCAGCACCGCAGGCAACAGAGGTCAAGAACAAGGCCTCCTGAGGGAGGGGACACCTGGCACAGGCCAACACCAGCTGTGCTGAGCACAGGAAGGGACAGGCTCCCTTATGGGAAGGAGGCAGGTTGAAAAGCACCCAACGTCCCTGTGAAGGACAGCGGAGGGGGGGGAGGGAATGGATGGAGAGAGAACGAATGGTGGGGAAGTCTCCTGAACTGGCCTCAACTGGCCTGCAAGCTAACCCCAAGGAAAGGGATAGCCGGTTCTGTGAGGAAACCCTCCAGAACAGGGCAGCCCCTGACCCAGTCTCTGGGCTTGGTTTTTTTTTTATCAGAACCCTTCTTTAACACTTTGGAATTTCTGTCTGAGTCTCAGAGCCACGGTGAGGATCAGATAATAGCAGCCAGCCGTCCATGCTGAGGTCTGGCACAGATGGCAATACTGGGGGAGAGTCCAGAATGAGGCCTAAATAAAGCATTTCGGCATGAATCTTCCCTTTAGATACTGTGCTGGGCAGCCTCATCCCCGGAAGTTGAGAGGAAGGAGTTACATGTAGAAGGAGCATGCCATGCTAGGGGACAGCTCACAGACCAACCAGCACGTCCCAGGATCACCTGGCATTGTTCCCTACAGTGACTGTCCTGAAGCTAGGCAATTCATGTCAACTTGTTAGGGTCCCCTCGGCCTTGAACACATTCAAGGTACCTCCTGTTCCACGGGATAGAGGATAAAAGAGGTCAGTCCAGTGATGGCCCTCAGAGCTAGGAGGCATCCATCAGTAGCCAGGATGGTCCTGAACAAGCCTTCCCATCTCCAGCAAGTAGCCATCTTGTGGGGTCCCTTGACTCCTACTCTGCCACTCCAGTAATCCACGCTGGGATAAGGAAGATTTGAGGGCCTGTGGGTGTGTTCCAGGAGTCCTACAGTGCCCTGCCTGGCTCACAGGTGGAGAGTAATAAAGCAAGAGGGTGGGCTTGCATGAGGTAGGCTCGAAGCTCAAGCCCAGGCACTTTTGATAGAATGGAAGTGTGCTTGAAGCATGGCCAAAGAAGCCAAGGTAGATGAGAAAAGGAAGTCTTCCTAGCCATCACTGTTCACCCTCAGGCTGGCCTTGAACCCGCCCTGAGAGGAGAGCCAGGCAGGACAGTGAGCCTGAGAGGCAGCCGACTGTGGGAAGGCCCTGGGTGCGGAAGCGCCTTACCTTGGACTGCTCACGTACTAACCACTGTCCTTGCTCCTCAGAGTGTGAGGACCAAGGGAAAGACCTAAGAAGTAACACTGATGAGGCTCTCTGGTGAGTGAAACATGAGGGCTGAGGTAGTGGGAGGCAGCGTGGAGGCCTCCTTCAGGGTCAGGCCTTGGGAGGAGGCCAGAGGAAACGGAACCCTTTTAGTGGAGGGATGTTTGGAAGGGTTGTGGACTCTCTTTAGCCAAGGGGCTCATCTTAATGACAGGAGCCACCAGAGCATGTCTCCGAACTGCAGACAGCCCAGCTCACTTCCTAGGTAGCCCTTCTGGCTGGGGCTTGTCTGACCTCCAGCTGGATGGGTGGAAGTGCCTCAACCAACGTCTCCATGTGCCTCTCCCAGAAAGGGAGCTCCACCCTGTCTCATACCAGCTGGGCCCACTGCGTTCTCCTTGCTGAGCTGGGAGGGTACCAGCCTCACTATTGGTCAGATAGAACAGGATGTCAGGCCACAAAACACAGAGCCAGTTCTCTGCACTTCCTATCATTATGCCTTCTGTGGGGTTTAAATGTCATTGAACCCAAGGGTTTTTCCTCAGACCCCAGTCTGTTCACTGCGGACCAGGCACAGACCAGGCTGGTTGCTTACAAACGATCTCCCATGAGCCAACACCAGTGGAACCTGCTAGACCTGAAAGTACTGAGGTGGAAGGCTGTTGGCAACTAAGAAGCCCCTGAAGGTGTCGTTGGTTGATAGAACCAGCTACCAAAAGGTCACATAGGCCCGTAGCAGCTGTCCAGTCCCAGATAAAGGACGGAGTGGAGCCTGGAAGGCCTTTGGATGGTGCCCCCACAAAACATTTCAAAAGCCAGGAGCTATCTGAGTCTTGCCTCTAGCAATGGTGAGGAAGCCCATATGTTCCCTGTTCCTGCTGCACTCCCCTAGCCACATGGGGTAGGGGACCACTAAAGAAGACATGAGTGGCAAACACAGATGAGCCCGCTGATCCCCACAGCCCCAGGGTCTCTGCTCGGAAGGAATGGTGTCTCCAGACAAGTTGAGTTCTTAGGGAAATAGGGAGGAGGAGCCAGAGCGACAGCAAGTGACTCCTGTCAGGACACTTATTACAAACTGCTTTTTTTTTACTATCCCACTTATCTCTAGTCAGGCGAGCCTAGAGGAAGACAGAAAGAAAAAGAACCAGGATGAGCCGGAGAAACTGGACCACAAGACTGGGAAATCGGACACAGCCAAGAGTGACTCAGAGTCCAGCGCCACAGGGGAACAGGATGACGCTTGCAAAGTGACCTCAGTGGCCGAGGTCAGGCCTTGGGCAGCTCTGCGCACACGGTCCGCCTGTGTGGCGGCCCCTGTACTCACCTGTTGCTATCTTCTTGGACTTGTAGGAGCAGGAGTCAGAGTCCACGAAGCTGAATCCCCTGCTAGAAAAACAGGCAAGCGCTTCTTCAGCCACAGGAGTTAAGATGTGCCAGCCTGTCTGTGTGTGTCTACACAACTCCCAGTGGGCAGTGCACACACTGTAGGCATGTAATCCATAAAGCCACCTGAGCAGGTACTGTGCTGCCCAACCAGGCCAGGAAGGGGGTCAGGGAACCAGCCCAGGGCTCTGCTGCCCGATCCTGCTGCATCCTGCCCTAGCTGTGAACACTAAGTCACTAAAACTGTGGGTCTTGAGAAGATTCCACCTTCCAGTCGAGCTTGGCCCTTGGTAATAACCCCAGAGCCCCTCACCCAGGTGTGCTGACTGAGGGCACACCTGACCTTGGCCACTGAGTTGTGCCTTCTGTGCAAGCATCATACTGAATTAGGAATTTCACAGTGACCTTCGTGAAGGAAGGTAGCCTTGTCCTCTTTCCCAGGCCATGTGACAGGGAACGGTGACAGTGGGCCACATTTTTCACTGGGACTTTACAGCAGATGCCCCTTGGTAAGATCCTGGAAGAGCCCAGGTGCCAAACAGAGGCCGCAGTAGCATGCTCTGAACTGTTGGAACATCTCATCTTGTAGGAGACCCTATCAGTGAAGCTTAGCTCTAGGCAAATACAGGAAGGTGATCCATGTGCTGCCAGTAGATCATGGCTGGGGAGGGGTTCCCAGGTCTCACAGCACCCTGTCACCTGCCTAGCACTCAAGGTGCTAGGAGGAAAAAGTCCTTGGAACCCCAATACTTGTTTCCAATGAGTAGGAATGGGTCAGAAGGCCACACTCCTCCCTCTCCTGCCCAGAGCAAACCTCTGGACATGGTGCTGTCTGGGCTACCATGGGGCTCTGCCACGCTTCACAGGAACCCTTTATCATCACCAGAATCTGGTGGAACCCCTCAGACCTAAATGTCCATGAGACTGAAGCTTGCAGCTCCTTCCAAGTCTGTGTTCGTCCAAGCTCACTCACAAATTACTGCTTCCATCCATAGAAACCATCTGTGTTTGTGGAGATCGACCTGGGGGACCATACTGAGGAAGAAGTAAAGGTAAACCTCCAGACAAGAAGTCCAAACCACCACTGGGAAAGCACCTGAACTGTGGGGTGGGCCATAACAGGCACACGGTGATGGTGAGGCAGAGACCTGAGGCCAGAAGGTCCAGAGATTCTCCATGATGCTGTTGCTGATACTGACTTTGGGAGTAGAGTGGAAACATGTATGTCCTCATTCTGTGTGCATGTGTGTGGTCTGTGTGTGTGTGTGTATCTGTCTTGTCTGTCTGTCTGTCTTTGTCTCTCTGTGTGTGTCTTTCTGTCTCTGCCTCTGTCTGTCTCTGCCTGTCTGTCTCTCTGTCTCTATATGTCTCTCCACTCTGTCTGTCTCTGTATCTCTGTCTCTATCTCTTTGTCTCTGCCTCTGTCTCTATCTGTTTTTGCCTCTCTCTTTTTCTGTTTGTCTCTCTGTCTCTATGTGTTTGTCTCCTCTGTCTCTCGCTGTGTGTCTTTGTCTCTCTCTCTCTGTCTCTCTTTCCTTCAACGCCCATCCTGGGCCCTCTGGTACCCAGAGCTTCTGAAGGAATGATGCTGTGAGAGGAGATGGCACACTTGGAGGCTGAGAGAATGGGAGATGGTATGGCTTTGTCAGTAACTACTCAAAATACTCATGAACCTCTTGTACTTGAGTTGTTCCATCATGGAATGGACACCATAGGACCCACACTTCAGGGTTGTTTCCTGAAGCTCTCAAAACAGTGACCTTGGAATTATCACCAATATCACCACCATTACCACAAAACCACTATCTTTACCATGCCCCTCATCACCACCATCACCAGCACTGGTGATGGCCATCATTACCATCAACATTATTACATCTGTAACAATTGCTGCTATTATGACATCTATCACCATCATATTTTCATCCTCAATACCACCACTGTTGTCATCACCATCATTCACCACCACTGTTGTCATCCTCACCACCACTGTTGTCATCACCATCACTGTCATACCACCATCACCACCACCATCATCACCAACACCACTGCCATCAACAGCACCATGTAATTCATCAGCACCACATAATCACCATCTTTGTCATCATCACCATCAACATCCTTATCACATCACCATCGTAGTTATTTGGGGCTCTTCCTTCCATTCTGTGCTGTAATTAGCAGGTGTCTTTTTGAATGTTTCCTGATGGTCTCTGTTGACAAGTTTATGGGGTGTCTGAGTGTTGGTTACTCTCCAGATTACACCTGTCATGCCTGTAGCTTCTGAATCACACAATGTGTTAAAAAGAAAACAAAACAAACAAACAAAAAACCCACTGATCATTAAATTTCTATGAGGCTACTTAGCGGACCCTGAGTTCTAAGGACTCCAGAAGGGTCAACCTGTAGCAGAGCTAGACCAAGGGTCCAGGGCTCCCCAGCTAGTCCTGGGGTCCTTGGAGGCTCACACAGGGAGCCAGGGTCTCTCGATGGGCACCCCACTCAACAGAGCACTGTCTGGAAGACATTCAGGGTCAAAGCAGACTGGCCCCCTTGGTCCCTGTCTGTCCCTTGGGTAGGTCTCCTAGGTTGCTGTTCCATCCCCCAGGTAATCACCTGTGCTGTGAGAGAAGAGAAGAGCACCCCGAAGGACACAGGGGACTTGTCAGAAGACGAGTGAGTACTGCTTGGGGGGGACTACTGGGATGGGGGTGTTTATCCAGAGTGACATCCCCACACAGACTCCTAGGGTGGCAGCACTGCCCCTCCTGCCTTCCCTCCATTCCCTGAGCCAGGCATAAGGCGAGTGACTATGGGGGACCAGAAGGACTGCGGGACAAGGAACCACATGGTAAACTTTCCCAGAGCTTGGGAACGAATTTACCAGGTGCTGCTTCTCACTCCACCACCAAACCGTGGCTCTTCAGCCCTCCAGTCAGCACAATGACCAGGAAACAGAAAGGACGGTGGGGGCATTGGGGTCTCCAGCTGGGAGCCTAGCTATGGCGAGCTGGGTTAGGAAGCTCCTGCACACATGGACGCCATAAGGGAGAGGACAGCTTCTCATGCTGGGTTTACACCTACAACGTTTTGCATGCTGGTACCGAGACTCGTAACCCTGGGTGGACCAGCAAAGCTTCGAGACTTCCTGAGGTCCAGAGGCACAAAGAAGGGTATTGGGATCCAGGGAGACACCTGCCTCTGGCCCATACAGAGAAATGCAAAGATCAAAATAGCAGTTACTCAAATTCCCACCTCTCAGAAATTAATGTCTCTCTTAGTATTTTGGCTTACATACTTAGATTTTCAGAATAATGGTTCTCTTGGATTTGTAAAACCGACATGCAGTCTTCCAGGAACTGATGTGTGGAAGAGCGCAGAGAAGGGACGGTTTTTGAACCACCCTGATCCTACCTTACACACTGGATCTTACCCCCTTAACCAATTAACCTTAATCTTAACCAACACACCCTGATGGGCCTCACAATCCTGGATGTCACCCTCAGGCACAGGCCGGGCTTGTGCAGGGTGGCAGGCGCCTTCTGGACCATAAGCCACCCATGCTCGCTGGTCTTTGGTCACACAGTTGCAGTGTTAACACCCTGCTTAGCTCTCAACTTGGTGGGCAGTTGACGAATCCTTTACAGCCATTACAACCTTTGCTCCAAGCTCATATGTCAAAGGGGAAGGAAATTAGTGATGTTTTGTTTACTCTCACTGGGGGGTGCCCCTGACTGACCTCCGTGACCAGGCCAGGACAGGTGACCAACTCAAGTTTTACCAAGATTGTCATACTCCCTAGTCCAGACATTTCCAAGTGATTCTTTCTCTCACAGTTCTTGGGTGGCTATGGCCACAGGCACGGACTAGGCTGGGTGGCTTTATTCTTATCTTAGACTGGACAGTTAAATCTGTAGTCTGGGTCTGCGTTCCAACCCATAATGCCACAGTAGCCCTGAGAACTGTCGGCTACTTGGTAGGGACTAGGGACATGTAATCTGATTGGGGCAGATGCTGGGACACTCTTCTGGACCTCTTGCCTGACCACCTGCCTGACTCAGGACCTCTCAGTGGGATGAGCCAGCCACGTACCTTCCGCCCCATCACAGCGCAGTGGAGAGCTTTGATCACTAGCCGGGTGATCGCCTTCACGGCATAGTGGGATCCACTGCCTCCTGTGAGGAGCAAATGGAGGTTGCCTTTCTCCCTGCCCAAGCTCTGGTGCCTGGAGGTTCATTCGGTCTCTTGTGTTTAAGGAGTCCCTCTAGCCAGAGAATAAGAGACCAAGGTACACAATAGACAAAAACAAGCAGCTAGCTACGGAACCTGGTTTGACTGTGGGGAAATGCCTTGCATCCCTGGGTCTCTGCATAGTGGGAGGTGTGGAGTTTGAGAGAAAGAGCAGGAGGCTGGCACATTACAGGGCACGGAGGGCACTGTTACGTCCTCATGTTCTTGGCCTCCAGGACAAGGACCAGCTGGGTGTGCTGCATCCCGTACGCCACAAGGAAGAAGGCAAAGGAAACTGCCAACGCTTTGGAGAAGGTACCCAGGGCCTGCAGGCCGGGGAAGGGTGGGACTCTGAACAACTAGCAGCACAGGGGTGGTGGGCTCGGTCTAGAGCCCTTCTGGCCAATTCCCTGGGGTTCCCATTTCCATCTTGTAAGATTACCCACAGCTGGGAGAAAGCAAGGCCAGAGGTGCTGTGATGGAGAGACCCCTAGTCCACTATAGCCTGAGGATGCTCCAGAGGGCGGTGCGGGAGCTGGGGGGGGGGGAGGGGCGTGAGCACACGCAGGTGTGCACACAGGCTACCAGAGGCATGGGAAATGATGTCTGTACATCATGTCCTTCCTCCATGGGATGTGGACAGAGGCAGGAGAGTGGCGTTGTCCTCCACAGGCAACCATCAGCAATGGTGGGTGATGCTGCCATGCCCCAGCCCGTACCCTCAGCTCCTGGAAACATCTAGAAGCAGCTGTAGGCCCAAAATACCTGGTGGAGCATGGTGATCTGGGGAAGGCATGGGGTGCCAAGGTCCCTGACTGGTCAGGTCAAGGATATCCAGCAGCCTGGGTCACCCTTTGTGCTTGTCGCTGGGCACAGGGCCTGGTCACTTCATACCCACATCATGGGAACTCCTACCTTTAGGTCTGGCTGAGGCCATGCGCTCCCAGCCCAGGGGAGAGCTGGTCCTTCACCAGGGGTAGGAACTCAATATTCTCACTTTATCTAGCTTTGTTGTCACCAGAGCTACAGTGGCTCCAGAGATGTTGTTTGATGTTTGGGGTTGGCCCCTGTAACAAACCCCAAGCCCAGGGAAGTTGGGAAGGGCCAGCAAGTGCCAGTCAGGCCAGCTGTCTTCCCAGCGGGGTGCCAGAGCCACCTGCTTTCTTGGCGATCACCACCATCATGGTCCCAAGGGACAGATGCCAGGGTGCCAGGGCCTCTGGAAAATTTAGACATTTTGTCTGGAAGATAGGGGCCGCCTGAGCAACTTGGGGAGTACTCTCAGAGCTGATGCACAGGATCCAGACTGGGAACCAGGACAGCCAGGTGGGAGCAGGAGGCAGAGTGGGCCCTTTTCACCAGTGGCAACTCAAGTGCTCTATCTCACGCTAAGGGTGGGCCCAGCTTTCCGAAGTCCACCCAGAGAACATGCTTGATATTCACACAGGAATGTCCGTATGTACACAGAGCACTCACGTACATGCTCATATACATGTGAGCTCCTCCTCATCCACATCCCCCCCCCACACGCCCACACTTGTCGGTCGTATGTATAAAACCGCAGTGCACTCATATTCGCACTTGTATGTGGGTTCCTACACTCCCTTAGAGGGAGCAAATGTATATGGTCACTTATAGGTGCGTTCCATGTACATGTTTATATACACACAGACACTCGAAGCAGGTGAGGAGGTCACCTGGCGGTCAGAGGCCACAGGCCACACAAGACTCATGTACAGGTCTCTGCTGTTTCCCTTGGGGACACATGGAGTACAGATGAGAACTGAGGTCATTTTGGTGGAGAAGGACAGATTTCTGAAGCTGCAGTCTCCCAGGATTAGAGGTTGAAGAATTTACTTTTCAGGGGATGGGGCACTGTCTGGTTTTGGAACAGTCCCCTTCTCCAGCTGCCAACTAGAAAGGTAACGCAGAGACACTTCAGCACAACCAGCTGGCTGGTCCCTTTGTCAGGGTGGAAGAAGAGGCCTTAGCCTTGGCTTCTGGCCTTTCATTGTTGTTTTCAAGACAGGGTTTTTCTGTGTAGCCGTGGCTGTCCTGGACTCGATTTGTAGACCAGGCTGGCCTTGAACTCTCAGAGACCTGAGTGCCTCTGCCTTCTAGCTTCTGGATGCTTGCCATGGAACAGGCATCAGCATGAGTCTGTGCACCTGTCCACTGTGTCTGCATGACAGTTCTGTGTTGGCCAAGGCCAGGCACCTGGACAGGAGAAACCTTAGCTTAAATCTCAGCGATGTGGCTCCTTCTATGTATCTTTGTCAAGGGTCACAGCATCTGCCAGGTCCAGGAATGGGTATCATGTTCAAGAAATACTTGGGGCCTTGGTTCTAAGGGCTGGGTCTCACTCTCCTGCCCATGTGCCAGCTTCTGTGTGCACTCTGAACCGCTTGGCTTCTTAGCATCATTTGGCCCCATCAGAGAAAGAGGTCCTGGCTGGAGCTGCTCAGAGCACCCGAGGAGAAGGGCATGATCACCTATATACTAATGGTTCAGGAGCAGAGCAGGAGCTGTTACTCTTGGGCAGCAGCCGGCAGTAGCCAGTTTTACTAGAAGGATGAAACAGACCTGGATCTTGAGAGACAAAAGGTGCCCATGGGTAGTGAAGTCTTTGGACCCATTCATTGGTAGGGCCAGAGGCTGTTGAAGGATACCTACCTTTATGACCTCCTGGCTCCTCAGATCCAAGTGATGCTGGAATTCAGAGAGGACCAACAACCTAGTTTCTAGGGTCCCATGTCCCACTGCCTGGTAGTTGCCAGGAGCCCCGGTGACTCAGGCCACAAGGATGCCATCCTCTGTGGGCCTGATCTTCCCAGCCAGGCCACTGACACAGGCTTGGCTTTAGCAGAAGCACCAGTCGTCTCAGGACAGGACCCCTCTGACTCAGCCGCTAGTACAGCAATCTGGGGACTAAGGGAAGACTGCCTGGAACGGCTTCGTGATCCTCCCCATGGGCAGGACCAGAGTGACAGCAGCCAACGGATACCCAAGGCAAGAGACCCTCCTCCAATCCAAGGCCAATCACAGGTAAGGTAGAACATGGTTTCACTCATCACCTTCCCGCAGATGGTCACTGAGGGCGGGCATGTGGACCTCTGCTCAGGTCTGGGCCAGATGATGTTACAAGTTGGGGTCACATTGGCCCTGAGTTTTTCACTCTAAAGTTTTCAGCCTGCATTGTCACTGATAAGTGTTTTTAGGTGCCACTCAGCACCAGAGACAGGGTAGCACGTGGACTGAGTTGGTGTCTCCATGGGCCCTGCCTACAGTGGGACAGACTAAGAGCTCTTGATGCCTTTTTATTTTATCCACAAAGAGTTTCATAAAAATCAGTCATTGGGTAAATATTAGTCAAAGGCATGAGGGCAGGGAACTCGTGGAGTTGAGTGGAAGGTACAGGGGATGGGGTGCAGGCATTGGGGGAAGGGTGCCCTGTTAGCTGGGCTTCTGAGAGCTGCTCTGCACCAGCCTCTCCCATCACCTAGGCTAGTCTTCCTCCAATTCTCCCTCTATCCTCCACCCACATGGCTGCTGCCCTCTAGGCTTATTTGTGCAAACACCAGGACCAGGCAGTAGCCACTTTCGCCTGTCTGATGGTGCCCCCTGGTGGCACAGATTCTCCAGCCCGCTCTGCTTTCAGCCCTAGGAACCAGCTCTTCAGGACCAACAGGCATACCACCTCATCTCTATCACAGAACTTAAATTCCAGCTAATTGTTCACTAAAGGAAACAACACAATATGAACGCATCGCGGGAGTTACAATGTCATACGTAGACAACCTCCAGGCCGCAGCTGGAGAGGAGAGGGGACAAGGTCACCTCTGAACTGGCCCTCCCTGTACCCACATCCTTGCACCCTCAGGCCCTGGGCCACTGTCCTCCTTAGCACCTCTACCCGGAAACCTGGTTCTCTAAGAATGCTTGGGAATGTTAGATCCTCATTAACTTTCCCATGTGACCTCAGCCACCTTCCCATGTGACCCCATCAATGACCTTCCCATGTGACCCCACACACACAACCGAAAACAAAACAATTCCTCAAACATGTGCACCTCAGGCTGTAAGTACGTGGACTCATCAAGGACACGGTAGACATGCTGAGTCCACTGAAGACGGGGTGGCAGAAGCTTGATCCGATAATGGGCTTCTGGAGTTGCCATGGTCACTAAGAGGCATGAAAACAGGGTGGGAGGGTCTGATGCCTCCCCCACCCAGAGCAAGATCCTATCGGACTCATAAATGACGGGAGCCCACTATTACGTGCAGAACAGAGAAACTGAGCTGGGTTGGGAAGGCCAAGGTGAAGGGTTAGTCAAGGGTGGTCTTCGGGACCCTGATGGAACTCGGGCTCATATTTCAGAGGTTTGAGAGAGTCCTGGAGCCACTGAGGAAGACTGTTCCTTAGAAGAGCCGTGGATGCATGTGCAGCAGCGATGGTGAGGGCTCTGAGAGGAGCTCAGACCCAAATACCATAGACGGGTGCGTTGGAGGCTGTCATAGGCACTCAAGCGCAGAAGGCAGAGCGCGCTATTCCCTCACGGGCTACCCACAGGCTCACTCCACCCTCCTCCTGAGCTGATGCCTCCCACTTCGGCTCTGGTCCCCCTCATTCCCTTCCAGTCCTGTGGAAGGACCTATCCCTACTCTCAGTGCCCATGACGGGAAGTCCGAGTTCTCTAAGGGCCTCTCAAGAACGCTTGTTTCCTCTCCCAAAGAAGCCTAGCCCACCCAAGTGGTAACCTCCTCTTTTCCCCCAGGAGTCTCCGTCCACTCAACCATTTCATTTTCTAGGAGTAGCAATCATATCGATCAGGTTTTTGTCTGTGGCCTCAAGTAGACTGAAGCCAAAGAGCTCAGGCTCAGCACAGCCCCAGGGCTGTATGAGAGTGGGTAGGAAGGCGTAAGCTCTGTGTGAACACCAAGTGCTCAAGGCTGAAGTCAGCTGCCCATCACAAGACAGTTCCACATCCGTCTGGTCAGTCCGGTGGTGAGCTCAGCCTTCCACCTTCCAGTTTCCCACCAGACCCCTGGCATCTAGATGGCTTAGGCGCTCCCCCAACCCCCACCCCCGGTCCCATGTCTGTCATTGGGAAAGAGAAGGGAGCCTCAGGAGTGGGAGCCAAGGGGAAAGTCCCCAGTCAGCAGCTCTGTGGAACCAGGTTGTGGGGCAGGCCCAGGCATGCTGGGACATGCCTGCAGCCTTCCCTGGGCTTCCCTCCCTCCAAGCCTGCCTAACTCGCCTCCCACTCAGGTCCTCTGAGGACTCGCTGGCAAGGAATCTACTGACATCCGAGTTTGCTGCCAAGTTTGCTGCCTGAGGTGGGAACAGTCGCAGATTCCAGGAAACGAAAGGGGACCTGGAATGCTAGGTAGACCTGGAAAGGGGCAGGAGTTCGAGGAAGTCAGAACCCCAGAATTCACCGCCCTGCAGTGTTCCTCTGGGGCTGAAGGCCATGACCCTTCAGGCTCTCCTATTAAGCTGGCTCAGCATCTACTTGGCATGGCTTATGGTTTCCCAAGTAATCAGGAGAAGGTAATTTTCCTTTCTACATTTAAAAGGGGTGTGTCTCGCAGCTGGCTTTGCAAAGCACAATCCCCAGCCTGCAGCTCAGACACCCATGACATCAGAAGCATACACGCCTCTGATTGGGAAACACCTTAAGTATTGGCAGTCAAGAATATAATTAATGTCACAGGACCAACAGCCACTGACATGATGGACACAGCCCAGTGATCAGATAGGGATGCCACTACGTGTCTGGCCTTGGAGGTGCCCCGGTCTCCTGCTGGCAAATGAAGAGTGGGCGTGGGACCCACCAGTTACAGACTCTAGATGGCGCTGTCCCCCAGGAAGGAAAGACATTGCCCTGGACTCCGCATTTGTCATGAGGTTGCTCGGGAACACAGTGAAAAGTCTCCGTTTTGCGATTTGAGGGGGACCCTGACTTAGAATGTTCTTTGGGGCAAGAAGTTTATTAGGATTAACACCATGGACATACAGCAGGGGCTCTAAGGAGAGCCAGCCGACATGGGTGCTGGCAATGGAACTCAGCCCCTCTGCAAGGGTCCTCTGTATGTGTTCCTAATGGCTGAGCCCTCTTTCTAGCCCTCATTTCAATCTTGATTACAGATACTCCCAAATCCCACATTACATATGACACAAGGTGGGGGTCTGCTGGGGTCACTGCTGTAGAGACAAACTTCCTGGGCAGAGTTTAGCTGCCTGAGCAGGTGAGGAACTGGAAGCCGTACATACAAAATATAGAATTGGCTCCAGACTAGTAAATAGACAAGGCAATTTGAGTAGTCCCTCTCAACCGTGGAGACCAAATGAGGCAAGCCCCAGCCACTGTTAGGCACTCTTGTCCTCTGCCGTCTACAGGATGCTTGGGTGACATAGGTGACCATCTCATTGTCCAGTCGCTGACTCAGGTGTCCTCTCTGGGTCCCAGTAAAGAAGCTTAATGGCTATGATGCTAACATGCTCCTGTACTACTAGAGTGCCAATTTGATGAGTTATAGGGTGGCGTGAGAGTCTGGCTCACAGAGGTAAGGGACAGGTCGTTTCAAATGCTAAACAGGCAGAGACATCTTGGCTCTGCATTTGCACCAAAAATGAAGTCTCAGGTGTGGTGGCTAGTTTGTGGCAGCTTGACACAAGCCAGAGTCACTGGAAAAGGAGGGAAACTCAATTGAGAAAATACCATTGTGGATGGGGCTACACCCAAGCTGGTGTCCTGGGTTCCATAAGAAAGGAGCTGAGCAAGCCCTGACAAGCAAGCCAGTAAGCAGCACCCCTCCATGGCCTCTGCATCAGCTCCTACTCCAGGTTCTGTCCCTGCTTGAGTTCCTGTCCTGATTGCCTTCAATGATTGACTGTGATCTGGAAGTGCAAGCCAAATAAACCCTTTCCTCTCCAACTTGCTTTTGGTCATGGTGTTTCATCGTGGCAATAACTCTAAGACAAGTTGGCACCAGGACAGTGGGTTTTTTTGCTGTGAGAGACCTGATGTTTTGGGGAGGATTATGGAAGGACTTTGGAGCGTTGGGGAAAAAAGGCCATTGAGTATTGAGCTCAGTGAGCTGTTCTGTTGTGCCAGATTCGAGACCCCAAAAGACCACTAGGAGTCGAGTCCTTTGCAAATCACATGAGGATCTGTATTCAAACTTAAGCTCGGGCCGCCAATCTTCCCTGACCTAGCAGGTTAGAAGGTGAGGCCCCAAGTCTCAGGCAGGCAGAGTTTTTAAAGGGAAAAATGACAAGCGGGGAATTCCAAGCCTTGCAGTTACAGAGAAGGGTGAGATTTTTTTTTCAGGGGGGGTGGGGGAGGCAGTGTTCAGCAACCGAGATGACGTGCAGGCTAATTGTTCCAAGCCACCGGGCCAAACCGACAGATATCTAAGATATCTATACGATAGCCTGCTGGGTGGAGCGGAGGACCCACTAACACTTTCTGTGGCATTTATGACAACCTGTGGGGTGGAGGCCCAATTATAGTTAACTATTTACACATTCTGTGGTATCCACGACAACCTGCAGGGTGGAGGGCCACGTAGCCCTTCTCGGAACCCAAAGGTAGGAATCAAATCACTCCAAGGTCAGTCAACTTACAATAGAGCCTGAGAAACAAAATGGAGCCACCCCTACCATCCTCAGTTCCTTCACTGTCGGAGCTGAAAAGATAAGTGTCAGGAGCAGTGCAGATGACAGAGGCCTGGCTTGTAAATTTTCGGAGGAAGGAAAAACACTAACAAGACTTTTAAGAAATTGTGGTTCTAGTTACCGGGGCTGAAGAATCAGCTGTGATCAACAAGAGACTAGAACAATAAAATCCATGCTTTACTGGGCCACAGACGCTGGTCAGAAATTAGAAGAGACCAGCATCACTGAGGTGAAATCTGGGAAGTGTTTCTTTAGAACTCTCATACATTCGTGTTCCAGAGATGACCAAGGCTGTACCTCGCCCTGGCAGCTGAGATTGGTAGTGTAAGAGTCACCCAGGTGGTTCTGGTTTTGAAGGCATGAAGGGGCCATGGGAAGCAGCTGAGGCTTGGCACATTAAGAGGTCAGGATAGGCCATTGGGGAAGGCACAGCCTCAGTAGCAGCAAAGCCCCGGAAGTGAAGAGTTATGAGGTAAGTTGAGGCTTGGCACCACAAGCCTAGGAGAAGCTATTGGTGAAAGCGCAGCCCAGTTTCAGGAGAAGACACCAGCATTTTGTAGATGCCCCTACCATGGGATAACCAAGAGCAGCAGCAATGGAGGGGAGCCAGCTGAAGCCTAGAAGGCAAGCCATGTGTGCTGAAGAGGGCAGAGCCGGAGAAGTGACCTAAGCCCGTCGGAGGAAGCCAGAAGATAATTGGACATTGGAAGCCAGGTAATTGGACATTGACTTGTTTGCATTTTGGGGGTTTGGTTTTGCTTTGTTTGTGACTGCCCTGGTTCTTCCACTCTGATCTTTTTGATGTGCTGTGAACTTGCCTATCAGAACTACCTTCATTGTGTCCCATAACTTTGAGAATGTTGTGTATTCATTTTTACTCAATTCTAGAAAGTCATTTCTGTCGAAATTTTTCATTTTTCATTCAGGAGAGTTGTTCAGTTTCCATGAGTTTGTAAGCTTTCCTTTGTTTCTGTTGTTGATATCCAGCTTTAACACACGCTGGTCAGATGGAGTGCAAGACGTATTTCCTTTTTTTAAAAAAAATCTGTTGAGACTTGCTTTGAGTAGGAGCAGGTGGTCAATTCTGGAGAAAGTTCCATGAGGTGCAGAGAAGAAAGTATTGCCAGGGACCAGCCTCATCTAATTGTGGGTCTCGAGATTGGGAGGAATGGATCAGCGTGGTCAGTACAAACCGAGGGATGACTCATTCGAGAGACTCTTCTCGGGAGACTCTTTTTGGTCTCTGCTCGTTTTTTCTCTTCTTCTTCTCTTTCTCTTTTTCTTAGAGCAGAGAGTCAATCCCAATCTTTTATTGTTAAATCATTTCCTTATACACTTTTTCTACATGATCAAAACCCTTTTTGTCTTTCCCCAGAATATTGGCTTTTCCCCCAAAGACCCACAGATGAGAATAAACAGAACATAACAAGCTGTACTCTACATACATGGTACAGTGGTTATACCCAAGAACTCACAGAGCAGAATATAGCAAGCTCACTCTACATACATGGTGCAGGGATTACATTGCAAGCAAGCAAGCATATGGAATCATTAACTCAGTGCTTTTCTCAGACAAACCTCCACAGCATAGCTCATCTGGGCAAAATCTTGTGGTTACAATAAGTGGCATAAGAACAAAGAGGTGCTAAGCAAACTGGACTATTCTTAATTCTCAGCTGCTGTTTGTAGCTCAGCGAGTTCTTTCTGAGCTCTTTCTGAACATCTTTTGTAGACATCTTTCAGAGAGTCTCTGGCCCCTTTCTCACAAACTGCGCAAAGCTGCTGTAATCTCCTTGTCTTATTCCAAGGAGTCATGTCCATGGGGACCAAGTCTTTCTGGAAAAGGAAGTTAATATGAGTCCAGTAGTTTCTCTAGGGTCTAATTTCTTTCTGACTGCAGCAATCTGGGAGCTGAGTGTGGAAACTCAAACAATTCCTGATATCATTTGATATCCATGAGCTGACTGAAGTTTTTCAGGGAACAGTTAGCACAAAAGGCCTCTATGGAGTAAATTTCTTATTCAGATAATTCAGGGTTCACTGCCTTTCCAGCCAAGAGGAATGCTTCCTCCATAGTGGTTGTTTCTGAGCCATTTTCTTCTCTCTCAGTCCCCCTGGAAATCTTGCATTGCATTGATTAGGGCTGAATTAGAGGAAAAAGATAGAGTCACAGTAAGAAACAAAGCAGGCAGACATATAGGACAAAGCAAGGCCATTTGTGGACTGGTGATCCAGAGATGTTTTCTCCAGGGTGAGTGTGCTCCAGAGCCAGAACTGTGTCAAGTAGCTGCTTCCATAACCATGTCATACCTGACAAAGTATATTCTTTAGTGTTTGGGTGAAATGTTCCATAAATATTTGTTAGGTCTATTTGGTTTATAACACCTGTCAGCTCCAGCATTTTCTGTTTTGTCTGGAGGACCTATATATTGCTGGGAATGGGGCATGGAAGTCTATCAGTGTATGAGGGTCAGTATGTAATTTAGGCTGTAGTAGTGTTTCATGTGTTTGGGACATAGATGTTAAGAACTGAAATGTCTTCTTGATGGATTTTTCCTTTGAGTATATAGTGTTTTCCTCTATCTCTTCTCCTTAATCTTGCTTCGAAGTCTATTTTGTTAGATATTAAAATGGCTACACCAGCTTGTTTCTTAAGTCCATTTGCTTGGAGTATCTCTTTCCTACCCTTTTCCCTGAGGTAATGTCTATGATTGGTGTTGAGGTGTATTTCTTGTATGCAGCAGAAAGATGGATCCTGTTTTCCCATCTGTTCTGTTACTCTGTCTTTTTATTGGAGAATTAAGACCATTGCTGTTAAGAGATATCTGTGACCAATGATTCCTGTTATTTTGTTGTTGGAGGTGGTGGTGGTTGGGGGGTGTGTGTGTGTGTGTGTGTGTGTGTGTGTGTGTTTCCTTTCTTTTGACTTTGTTGGTCTAAAGTTATCTATTCCTTGTGTTTTGGGGGGTCTGGCTAACCTCTTTAGTTTGGAGGTTTCCTTTCTACCTTCTATAGGGCTGTGTTTGTAGATAGATATTGCTTAAATTTGGTTTTATCGCAGAATGTCTATTTTTTTTTTGTCTGCATCTATGGTGAATGAAAATTTTGCTGGGCACAATAGTCTGGGCTCTCGTGTGGTCTCTTAAGAGTCTGCAGTATTGTCCAGGCTCTTCTGGGTTTTACGGTCTTCATTGAGAATTTGGGTGTTCTGGTAGGTTCTGATAGGCCTGCCTTTACTCAGTCTTTTTTCTTCGCAGCTTTTAATACTCTTTCTTTGTTCTGTATGTTTAGGGTTTTGATGTGTGCCTAGGGGGACTTTCCTTACTGGTCCAGTCCATTTGGTGTTCTGTTGCTTTTTATACCTAGGCAAACATCTTCTTTAGGCTAGAAAAATCTTCTATGATTTTGTTGAAAATATTTTCTGGGCCTTTGATCTAGGCTTTTTTCTTCTATTTATCTTCCTATTATTCTTATATTTGTTCTTTTCATAATGTTCCAGGTTTCCTGGATGTTTTGTATTTAACTTTATCTTTGAGTGATGTATCCATTTCTTCCATCATGTTGTCATGAGCTGCTCTCTTCCATCTCTTCTGTTTTGTTTGTGAAGCTTGCCTCTGTAACTCCTGTTGGAATTCCTAAATTTTCCATTTCCAGAATTCCCTCAGTTTGGGTTTTCTTTGTTAATTGTGTTTCTATTTTCAGATCTTGAACAGTTTATTCATTTCCTTCCACTGCTTATGAGGTCATGGATTTCTTTAAAGGATTTACTTATTTCTTCTTTGTAATGGCTGTTTTCAGGTCTTTTTCTTGTGTTTCAGCTATGATGGAATACTGATGGCCTGTTGTGGTAGGGTTGCTTGTCTCTTGTGAAGGTATTTTGTCCTGGCTATTATTGGTTATGGTTTTTTGCTGGTGTCTAGGCAGCATCTAAGGTTGGGAGGATTATAGTTCTAGGTGCTGACACCTAGTTTTGTCTTTGTTGGGTGAGTGTTTTGTTTCTTGGTTTCTGTTTCCTCTTTGGTTTTTAGGGGAGTGTGGTGGCTGTATGTTGCCTGGTAGAAAACTTTCCATGGATCTGATAGGCATGGCCACTGGGGGTTTGAAGTAAAATGTATTTCTGGGTATTAGGAGCTGACACTCAGGATGACACTCAGGGCCAGGGTTTGAGGCTGTTCACAGGAGGGAGGAAATCAGAGTGTCTCACCAGGATCTGCTTATTTAGTCTCCTTGGAATGGGGGCAAAGAGTGAAATGGAGTTCCTCCAGAAGGTCTACTGTACAGCTCAGGATGAGGCTGGGGATTGGATCTAGAGGAAGAGAGGAGAGGTGAAGATCTGCAGTCAGCTGACCTCATGGTGAGCAGGAGGTGCCTGCTGGAATTAGGAGCTGGAATAAAGCAGTGAGTCAGGGGCAGGAGGTCAGATCTGTGGGATCCGCAGGAGATGTGGCACCCAGTGTCGGGGGTCGGGGAGGCTGCAGCAGCTGTTCTGTTGCAAAGCTAGGGATGAACTAGGGCTTGGGTCTGGAGGCGGAGAGGGAAGTGGTGCAGGTCTTCAGTTAGCTTACCTGTTTTCTTGGTCTGCTCGGCTGGTGTATTCCCAGGGAAAGGCTGCTGGTGCTGGAGGCTGGGATAATGGGATGAATTTGGGGGAAGATTAGAGAAGGAGATCTTCATGATCCAATGGAGATGGGGTTATAGTGGAAAGGGAGACCATAGCAGGTATTCTGCTACAGATCTGGGGATGGGACTGTGGGATCGGATCTGGAGAAACCAAAGGTGAGCTGATGAGGAGTCAAGGCTGGCTAGTTTTATGTTAATGACACAAGCTAGAGTCGACTGGAAAGGAGGGAGACTCAATTGAGAAAATGCCTTCATAAAATACGGCATTTTCTTAAATAGTAATTGATGGGGGAGGGCCCAGCCCACTGTGGGTGATGCTACCCCTTGCTTGGTGGTCCTGAGTTCTATAAAAAAACAGGCTGGGCAAGCCAGTAAGCAGCACCCTCCATGGCCTCTGCATCAGCTCCTGTCTCCTCAAGGCTCCTGCCCTGTTTGAGTTCCTGCTCTGACTTCCTTTGATGATAAACAGTGATGTGTAAGCCAAATAAACCTGACCAGCTTACTTTTGGTGATGGTGTCTCCTCACATCAATAGTAACCCTAAATAAGACACACTTCAACTGTGCAGGATCAAAGCGAGGCAATGGTGCCACCATCTTGATTAACATAAGATAGTCCCCACAGCTATGCTCAGAGACCCGTATCCTAGGTCATTGTAGAGCTCAATGGCATTTAACCATCACACCGAGTAATTCTGACTGCCCTTGGTACCGTGGCTATTGGCAATCAAAGGAAATGTTATTCCAATCTTAATTAGCAATACTAATTCTCACATGTATTGCCCAGTAAGGCATATGTAGGCACACATATCACACTGTAAGACATATATGTAGGCACACACATCACAGAGTAAGTCACACATGTAAGCACCCATATAGTAAGGCATACATGTAGGTCACCGGGTGTATAGAAAGGGTTAAATAGGACACAGTTTAAAGAGGCTCACTGAAGGTGGCAGACACAGGGAATGGACACACTCAAGGTCAGACACTGCAGCGGGTTAGGTAAGCTGTTGAGCCCAACTGGAGACCTGCTGGAGGGCACAGGGACACAGGATTGAGCCAGACAAATGGACAGACTTGAATGAGCCTGGCAAGCGGGGGGAACTGGATTGAGCTGGAGCCAGGGGACAGGAGGTTTTGGCACGTACCAGATGAGCGAGGGCAGAAGAGACCCTTCGGGGTACATGGGAAGAAAAGGAACCCCTCACTCTGGAGTTTCATTCAAGCCTCTCACGAAGTTAGAGTCAAGAATCCCAGCACAGCACTTGCTGGAAGACTGCCGACAGAGGGTGGGCCTTTTCAAAGAGAGATTTTCGAAAAAGAACGTTAAAATACCAGCAAACAGTCCTTAAGACCTGGGCGGCTCTCTGAGTGTGACCCTAGTCCTTTTCACAGATATTTTCTGGGAATTTCACAAACAAGACGATAAACTTCTGTTTACGGTAAAACACGTCTTAGCTTCCCGGGCAGCCTTCCTGATTTCAGGCTTCCTGTCAGCTGTGATCCTGCCAGAGAGCTACGATCTTCTCAGCCACTCTCTGGCATCCATCTTGAGATGCTCACAGGCACACGTGAGTCGCCTGCACCCTTCACCCAAGGGACTGTCTATTAATTCCCCATACTTAGTTCTGTTAAAATCTGTTTTAAAAGGATTTTACTACTACTTTTTTTTGAGAATTTCGTACAATGTATTTTGATCACATTTAACCCCAGTCCTCTCCCTAACTCTTTCGAGAGCCACCCCGCCTCTTCTTCTCCCTTCACAACTTTGTGTTCCCTTTTAAATTTTTATAACGTTTGAGAATTTCATGTGTAAGAACTGCGTTTACTGGGGCTGGAGTGATGGCTCAGAGGTTAAGAGCGCTGGCTGCTCTTCCAGAGGTCCTGAGTTCATTTCCCAGGAACCACATGAGCCACAACTATCTATAGTGAGATCTTGTGCCCTCTTCTGGGGTGTAGGCAGAACATTGTATGCATAATAAATAATAATCTAAAAAAAAAAACTATTTACTTCCTTTCTGCTCCTTCTCCTCTAATTTATCATATGCTCCTGCCACAAATGCAGGACATTTTATTTTTAAATACACACACATACACACTTGAGAATGTTTGTGTGTGTGTGTGTGTGTGTGTGTGTGTATAAAGCCTGATTTAATTTAGTGTTGTTTGTAGGTATATCTTTACTTTCTATGCAGGTTTAGCCTGCTCATGAGCAGCCAGTCCTCTTTCCTGCCCTTTAGTGATTCTGAGGACAAATGTCAGCTACTAGAACCCTTGGCCCTGAGCTCCATGGAGCATCACAAACATTCAAGCAGAAGTGGCTGACTTGTGAGACAGAATTCACAAATAAGCTGCACCTCATCAGTGCTTAACTGAATAGTAGGCACATGTCTGAAATCTCAGCACTTGGGAAGTGGAGATAAGAGGCTCAGGAGTTCGAGATCAGTTTGGAATACATGGGACCCAAAATAGGAGAACAAAGAAAAAGAAGTATCACGAGCCGTCACGAGGCTCAGCATGAGCTGTATCTTGTTAGCCAGTGCGGCACTCCTGGCCTAACACAGGAGGCTGAGACCCGGAAGACAGACCTTGAATATAGGGTGCAGAGTGGAGCTTAGCACGCTTCAAACTGTGAAGGCTTCCTCACAGCAAGGGGGCCGGTGGCTGTCTTCAAACCCCATACCGGGCTGAGTCATTACCGCAAGTTTTTGGCTCCTAATCAATGCCTCTTTTTCTCACTCTGGACATTATGACCAAGGCAACTCCTTTAAAAAAAATTTTTTTTTAGTTGGGGGCTTGCTTCCTGTTTGAGAGGGTTAGTCTATGATTATCATAGGGGAAGCAGACAGACATGGTGCTAGAGTAGTAGCTGGGGGCTTTATATCTCTATCCACAGATAGCAGTCAGAGAGAGAGAGAAGATGAGCAAGACTGGGCCTGGATTGGGCTTTTGAAATTTCAAAGCCACTCCCAATGGCACACCTTCTCCAACAAAGCCAACCCTTCTAATCCTTTCCAAACAGTTCCACTATCTGCTGACTATGCATTTAGCTATGTGCCGTTCTCAGTCAAACCATGACAATGAATGTGGTACGCATGCGTGTTCTCCTGTCTAACACTACAGGACCGTGAATCTGATGGAGTCCTCCTTATCATTAGCAGCTCAGTGCTGCCCGATTCCAGGCTCTAAGCCAGCGTTTCACTGGCTGGTACCCACATCACAGGACAGAGGGCTTGCTGTGATTTATAGAAGTGTGGGGGGTTATGTGAGGGGGGTGAGTGTGTGTGGTATGCGTATGCAGTGTTTGTGGGGAGAGGGGTGGTATATGTATGTGGTATGTGTATGTGGTATGTGTGTTGTGTGTAGTGTGTGGTATGTGTGTATAATTCGTGTGTGTTCAGATGGAGACTGAGCCTATGCAGCCTAGGCCAGTCCTGAACTTCGGATCTTCTGTTTCCTCGATACACTACGGTTACAGGTGTGAGGTGTCATGCCCAATCATAGTTGTTTTGAAGCAGGCACCTGGTGGCCGCATACTTCCCACACAGGCTACAGGAGACTCCGCTGCTCAGCTTGGGGCTGCAGGCTGGTGACCAGGAGCAGAGGGAAGCAAGAGTATGTAAACATGAAGGCTTCCAGGAGAAAGCTCCCATCCTGCCAGCTGGAGGGCTTGGACACGGTTTACCCAAACACGCATTGCCATGGAGACAGGGAGCCTGACGTGCTGTTGCCAGCAGCATCCAGCATGGCTCCAGTGCAGGAAAAGACTTGGCTCCGTGGGTCCTCAGAGAGACCATTTGAACTGCACTGAGAGAAGGGGCTAAGGGGCTGGCAGATTCCCTGGGCCCAAGCACAGCCAAGCCTCGTGCAGCTGCCCAACTCTGGATCCCCAGGCCAGCCTCTCACAGCAGGGGGTAGAGAGGCCAAGCATTTTTGGTTAAGCAGGCCACAGCCAAGTTGCTCATGAGAAAAAGAAACAATAGCCAGGGCCAAAGGCCTCTTGGCCTGGCGTTCTTCACCCTTAAAATGGCTTTTCAGAGCTGGTTTCCACTTCTGTAAACCAGTAGGTCCATGGAGGAGTCAAAATCTGGCAGTCGCATGATGCCAGTGGGGACATGGATGTCATCAAAAACAAGACAGAGGGCCTTCCTGGAGACTGAAGAGGGTGTAATCTCTAGGAGGTGGCGACAGACCTGAAAGCCAGGACACCCCCGGTGATGTCCCGCCATTGCTATCGTGGTGGGTAGGGTCACAGCCTGGATGCTAGCTGTGCTCACAAGTTAGAGTCAGCCGTCCATCCTCCGCATGCCAACATAAGAACGGGTGATAATAAAAGCTAAAGAAGAGAGCTGGTCGATATGATTACACAGGAGAGAGGAACAAATAAAAGAGGTCTAGTGACGCCAAAGCCCACCTGAAACCTTCCTGTGTACACCAAGGCAGGACAGAACTAATATTTTCCATAGTTACACAGAGATCCTCTCAAAACCATTGTTTTCATATCTCAAAGGTTCAGTGGAACTCCTATGGCTCAACTGAGCCCCAAAGACCAACACAATTTAATTTTTCCTATTATGGCAGAGAGCCTAAAAGTGTGACACAACTCCAAATTTGTTTAAAAAAGAAAAGAAAACTTTTCAAAATGAAAAAGCCTGTTACATAAGCATTACAATGCCCAAATAATTAACAGAGCCCAGGCAGCACAGGATAAACCAAAGACAAAAATAGTCACCAAATGACAATCATCAAGACAATTCAAATTGAACAAGATGATTCAAAGCGAGCAATGGCTCTAAAGAGCCCTGAACTAAAAAGAAGGCTCAAAGTGCCCCAGCCACAGAGAAACTCACCAGGGTCGCACTCTCTTAGGGTCTAAAACAAAGGCCAGGCTCTCCCTTCTCTGCATCACCAGGCTCCATGAGTACATCAGCAACTGAAAGAAGAGGCTCACCCCAAGTTTGAGGCCAGCATAGACTACATAACGAGTTCCAGGTGTGCTTGAGCTACGGAGTGGTAAGGTGGGAGGGCGGGGGAGGCAGAGAGGAAGGGGGGAAGGAAGAAAGGAAGGAAGGAAAAAAGGAAGAAGGAAGGAAGGAAGGAAGGAAGCAAGGAAGGAAGGAAGGAAAAAAGGAAAAAAGGAAGAAGGAAGGAAGGAAGGAAGGAAGGAAGGAAGGAAGGAAAAAAGGAGGAAGGAAGGAAGGAAGGAAGGAAGGAAGGAAGGAAGGAAGGAAGGAAGGAAGGAAGGAAGGAAGGAAGCTAGCTTACCACCAAATTAACCCAACTGGCAGAAACTGTGAAGGACAGGCCACAGGTCTGACAGGTGTGACACCAGTCTTGGGCAGATGAGGTGGTAAGCTGACCTACCCAGATGAACCCACAAGAAACAGAAATGGACAGAAGAAGTGCCTTGGAAATAGCTGGTCTAATTTTTAAAGTGCTGGGATTTTTATATGACATGTTTGGGAATTAAAGTACTACCAACTACATGTGCGTTAGACGTGCACAATTGTGTGGCTTTGGGTACTCTGTCACTACTGTCGCAGACAAAACTATAGCAAGCGTAGTTTAAAGATACCACGGGCTCTGCTCTGTGGCTCTAGCCAGGGTACCTACTTCTAGCAAACAAGTTTCCTGTCAACAGGGCTTCGAGGGCTGAGAACACAGAACAGACTAAGAGAGGTGGTTCCACAGTTGCTTTTCTTGCTTAGTCAGGTAGATGGCACCTCCTTAAAATGGCTGACTCAGGTGGACTGGTCTCTCTCGATCTTCGACTTCCAGAGTCTACACACAGCTTCATTTAAGGTCTCCACTGTAGTCTTCTCTGGTCTGTGAGCCTTGCGTAGAAGGGTTGTTCTAAGCGGAAGCTTTCTTGTCATAAACATAGTTTAATTCATTCTCTCCTGCTGTGACCCCTCTCTCTACCCCACCCCAGAGGCTGGTTTCTATCCGGGATCTCCATGAAGGACTCGCAGGTTGGGAATCTGGCATGAGAAGAGCCTTAGCTGTGGCCTCTCATGGCCTGGCCTCTCGTGTGCAGCACAGAGATTCCGAGGCTCTTTCATGAGAGTGCACACATCATCTAATTTCTTTACATTGCCTGGCCCTGCCTTGAACTACACACTACCATTTCTGCAGAGATTACCAACGGTGGCCCTTTGGGGGCACATGATACTATCACAGGCAGAGCGTCTTGTACACATCCTGGTATTAACAGGGGTTTGTTCCTCTGCGGCAGTCATGCAGGTGTTGAAGTACCGGGAGTCAAGCAGTTGTGTCTAACCCCACAGGTTATAGCTAGTTTTCCAAAGCAAGTTGTGTGTGAAGACCTGTTGCCACGGCCCAGCCTGAGGGCTATGAGCCCTGCTTAATCCGACGGCTCTATTGGTGTTGGTGGCGGCACATACCTTTCTGAGCATCCTCGCCACCCGTGCGTCTTCCTACACGAGCATCTGCACAAACCTGAACAAACAGGAGTTCCTTGCTTGTTCTGGCTATGGTTTCACAGGATGTAAAAATGTAAAATCATTCCTTGCTTCCATGCTGGGATGAGCCTTTTCTTCTTCTTTCTTTCTTTTTTTTTCTGAAGAGCAGTTTTCAGTTGTAATGAAATCCAACTGATATTCATGGGTTTCAGCTCTAGAAAGCTTCACCCAAGTAAAAGGCTTTATTCTATGTTTCCTTACATAATTTATATAGCTTGAGAATTTGTATTTTGCTTAATAATCCACTTTGAGTTTTCTCTGTATATGCTGTGTTAGATAAAGGCCAGGGTTTTAAAAGTAAATCTGAATCTAACCGTTGGAAAGACTTTTTTTCCACATAAATTATTTCTGCACCCTATTGAAAGTTAGTTTACCAAGAAAACAAGCCTGGTGATAGGCCTGTAATTCTAATTACTCAGAAGTCAGGCATGAGAGAATCTCAAGAGGCCAGACTATACAACATCAGGGGAACTTATCAAAAGACAGGAGAGAGAGATAGAAAAGGGAAGGAGGGGGAAGGAGAGAGAGAAGAGAACAATAATCTACCAGCTATATGTGTCCTACTTGTTTGTAAATGATTTTTAAAGAAAAGTTGTGAGATGTTTTCCTCTATTTGGGGCCCCTGTCTTGATCCATTCTGTCTGACTGGCCATTGCACATAAATCAATATGCACTTACTTTCTGACCCAATGACTGCAGTTCAGGCATCAATCCTCAGGAAATGAGGCTTTATTGACATGTTATTTTTATAACTGAATCACGTGGAATTGGCTCCACAGGTAGGCAGCACATCACACCAAAGGACGCCGCCCCTGAAAATAAAAGGACTGAGGCTGTGACTCGGAACCTTGAGAGAATCATGCTGAGGCTAACCTAGTCACATATTGTATCACATAATATTCCTGAAATGATCAATTATGGATTTATACTCCATGGCCTTACCTGAAGGCTGCAGAGGAGCTCAGGAGATATAGGGTCTGTGTGGATGACAATTAAAAAAGTTTGAGGTAGACCTAAAACCCATTAGGATGGCCACTCTGAGGGCTGGCCGTGATATGGAGCATAGCTTTCAGAGAGCTGGCCAGCACATAAAGCAATTAAAAACCAATGGAGAATGCCTTGCCAGTTTCTTAACTCTTCTCCAATCTGCATACTTCTTTTCTCTGTGTTTATGCAACTGATTGGAATACAAATGTTTGTAACAGCTCATCTGTCTGTGATTGCTCAATCCAGAAGCAACCTAGATGCCCTTCAAAAGGATAAGAGATGAACAAATTATAAGAGACTCAGAAAACTCGGAAACTCAAAATAACTATGCTGCATAAACTAATAATGGAGAAAAAAAGTGTTTTCCCACTTACATCAGATTCCAGGGCCTGTAAAATATAATGCTAGGAAGACAAATGTTACCGAGGGAGAGTGGGTAGGAAGGGAGAGTTTTGGGGCAACCAGTGCATTCATGGGCTTGGCTGTGACTGTGTACCCATGAGTAAAACTTACACGACCCTTTGATATATCTTAGATACAGATGTGCCACTGTGCGCCAAAAATACATGAACAGAGATAGAAGTGGCACCGAAGTGCATGACAAATGACACAAATTCTAATGAGCGCTGAGGTCAGCAAGCAGAAGAGCATCGTCACAAGATGCCATGGCTCTCTGAGGAACTGTGGTACTTAGGCGTGTTTAAACGTAGGACTAGTGAGGATCCTAAACTGTAGTCTGCTAAGCATGCACTTCTGTACTATTTGCATCACCTGTGGAAAGAACAGAAATAAGAATAAGTGGCCATCCCTTCAAAGTCTGTCGCAGCGGTGTGCTCTTCAGCCAGAGGACCCCCCAGGGAGGCAGGCACTCACTCCGTCAGTTCTTTCTTTTATCTCATCACTCCAAGGATTCAAGGCCACATCTTGTCTCACCAAACTATTCCAAGAGCTGACGAACTGCAGAAGGGAAATGCAAATGTTACCTCCACCCACTGGAAACCGTTCCAGGGACCACTGAGAACTTTATGCACACAATGTCAAGCCAGACAAATGGAGAGTGCTGCGGTTTCGTTTAATCTCACTGTCTAGAACAGGCTGAGGAGCCCACGATGAGCCAAGAATCAAGTCTGTCTCTGAGAAGGCCCAGAGGAAACCTGGAGTCTGACCATATCTGCATCTCTATCAAGGGAGCCTGTCAGCTATGTGAGGACATCTTAGACACGGTGGGTAAATGCATGCACCAGCACGGTGAAAGCTGCTGCCCACTCTCCCTAGTACCCCACCAGCCAGCTTGAAGTCCTCCTTTCCCAGTGCAGCCTTGGCCCTCAGTGGTCATCCTCTCTCCTGGTCTGTGGTCAGCTCCTCCCAGAGCCCATGCCCAGGATCCCTCTGCTTCTGCTGCTGCAGCCTAACTGTGTGCTCACTGCCCCGAGGGAGACGATCTTCATGGTTACAGCCTGTTGTGGGGCTTACAACCACAGCCACCCTCTCTCCCACCCCCTTTGCAGTGGCCCTTAGTGGGTTCCACCAAGCTCAGGTCCCTGATAATAAATAGCATCCCGAATGTCCAGCGCCACTGCGACCCAAGAGGAAGGTAAGTTCTCAGACTCCTGTAGTCAGACAAGGACCCAAAGGACATCCAGGGACACTGAGCCCCCAAACACGGGCATCTTGACATTGAGGTGAGGACATTCCAGGTCCTCTTAAACATCATGCTGGAAATTAAAAAAAAAAAAAATTACTTAGAAACAGCTCTTCTCACTCATCTGCCTTGTTTGAGAGGTGGGCTTTTCATGCTTCGTGTAATCTTACAGAGGTCTGGCAGCCAGCCAACTCAAGGCCAGTGACACACCTGAGAATGGCCCATGGGGCAGAAGCAGGAGCTCAGGACCTCTGCTCCTGAGCCTGGGCTGGCCTCCAGATTCCTGTGGAGGTTTCCTGCCCTCGTCTCACACTTTATCAGGCAAGGAGGCAGTGTCACACGGCAGCCTCTCTGGCTGAAGCCCAGAAAATGTGGCACCAGAGCAGAGCTCCATCTTCTGGGCCCAGAACTCCACAGGGGCCCAACATTCTGTACTTGTAAAGTCTAGCATGACCATAGCAACAGGGACCACACACGCTGGCCCCCTTGTGGGGGACATGCAGGATGGCCCCAGGGCCATCTCAGAACCAATCAATTATCTGTTAGAGAGCCAGCAATGCAGGGGGCAAGGAAGAAAGAGCTTCTGGAGCTGTACACCATTCAGCTACCCAAAGAGAAAGTCAGAATGCTAGAAAGCTCCGGTGACATGGAAAGATGCCTTGGCAGTGTCATTGGGACTTGGGTATGGGGGCCATTGGGGTGCAGCCAACATTTAGAGTAGAGTCATCATGAGTGGCACTGCATACCTGCACTTGTGGTTTACCCCATACTGGCACACCGTAGCTCTCAATAAGCTGCAATGCACAGCGCAGCCTCAACCCCCACGTGTCCACTCTCTGCCAATAGGTTGAGAAACAAAGCAGAATACAACCAAGCCAGGGCACTCCAGCAAGCAGGGCCCAATAACAATCTCACCATGTCTTCCATTCCCCACCCCCCAGCTCACCCAGCTGCACATGAGCACGGGGCAGGGATCTCTGTCTAAAAACAACCATCCTGAGATAGTGGGGGACCAGGTGGTCTGCACCAGGACTTGAATGGTTGGCCATGATGATGCCTTGTCACTTGTGGAAGTCGGATAGCCCTGGGCTACAGTCTACATCCAGGGTAACAGCACATCCCCCGAGCCTTTTACCACCACTCAGACCCCAAGATCTAACAGTCCTCATTTCCCATCACCCAACGCATCTGGAAGCGATGGAGGGCAGGACAGTGGATGGCTGCATGTGCAGGACAGGAGCTTCTCCTCAAGTCCATGGCAGATAGAACTAAGTCCTCTGCTGCTGGCTGAGTGCCGGGTACTTAGATCCTGTGGGTTCTGGCTAGGACAGCCAGGCCTTGGCTCTCTCTGGCCTTGGCTTAAGTCCCAGCCTCCAAAGCCTTAAGCTCTGAGTTTCTGCCTAAGCAAGAGCACAGTAAGGCCCACACTGGGCCAGTCAGGGGGACACAGTGACCAGAACTGAGAACTTGATGTCAACACAACCAGTGTCAACAAGATTGGAAACAGGTCTTCGTGGGCACAGAGAGTGTGAAACCCTTGGAAGAGGAAACAAACTCACCTGCAAGAAACAGAGAACAGAGGAAAGAATGATGCTTCCATGCCAGGAACACATCTGTGTGTTTGCACTTGAGATGGATGTTCTTTTCATACCCATGGATAGGGAAACTGAGGGTGGAGAGCCTTCTAGCCTGCTGTGGGCTCACTTCTACCAGCCTCGGTGAAATCACCCAGGGGTGTAGAGAACTGGCATTCAAGACACTGCCCAGCCTCTGTCCTCCTCTCCGGAGTCCTCGTCCTTCTCCCTGACTCCTGGGCTGCATCCCCTCCCCTTGTCCATCCATGAGCTGGCTCACATTCAGGATCCAGGGAGGCTCCAGCTAGTCTATGAGCTGAGGAGGCCGTGGGCAAAGCTGTTCCCCTGTGCGGGGCCGAGGTCCCAGTGTAAGCTGCTCCAGCCCACTCCTGGCAGACCAGGCCGTACCCGCAGGAACATTCTTCCTGGCCTCAGCTCCTCCACAGAGCCCATAAAAACATCGCTCTTGACAGCCTCACACCTCAGGAATGCCGTTGTCTTCCCAGACAACAGAATCTCAGGCTCTGCGGTGGTCAGGCCAGAACCCTGTGCCTCACGTGTTCTGGAGTTGACAAGATAAATAACCGTCCCTTCCAAGGAAAAACAAAAAAAAAAATCCCGCTTTTCTTTTAAACAGCCTGGCTACGCTTGGAGCTCATGGCTCTAAGTCTCTCTTCCAGGAATCTCCTTGAGCTTTTCGGGCTGCCACGGAGTCTGCAGTACATCCCTTCACCCGCAGAATTGGGTGTGAGGTCGCATCACTCACACGGAGAGACAGCCCTTCTCGGGGATCTGGGCATGCATGCTTGAGACTTAGTGGAAAGGGCCCCTGGGGTCTCAGGGAGCTGGAGGGGGACAGCAGTAGAGTGCAGCCGAAACCCGCTGGGCCTGCACCATCAGTGCTAGGGAGGCGATGTGCGCCTGGCCAAGGACCTGGGAATTCTGGCCAGACTCAGAGGTAACAAACCCGAGTCGTGATAATTAGCCATTCAGCTCTTACTTTAGCAGGGACACGGGTAAGGCATGGCCTCCCTCCCCAGTGATGGTAAATGCTGGGCAGCCTGGAGATAAGCAAGTCTCTACAGCAAAGCCTCAGCCATGAAGCAAGGGCTCTCTGAAGAGCACCCACAGGTTTTGACAGGCCAGGGGGAGGGGAGGAGCTGACCCTACAACAGTGGGACAGCCACGCGGCATGGCATGCCCACAGCGAGACGTGCCCCTCTGTCCCACAGAGGGCTCAGTGCAGGAACCAAGGGTCGCTTCTAGGAACTGATATTTTCTGGCTGAGTAGGGCCCACCCCGGGCCTTATACTTTCCTTTACCAGCAAGTGGAGCTGTGGGTTTTTCCCTGCCCCAAGCCTCACACAGTCAGAGGAGACCAGGCTGAAAGCTGAGGGCTTGGTGGGCTCTTGCTGTCTTTGGGATGAACGGGAAAAGGAAGGTCTGGGCAGTGGTCAGATTGCCTGTAGTAGAGTAGAGCAAGAACACACAGCAGGAGGACAGGCACCCACCGGCTGCAATCGTCACTCATTAAACACCCAGCTTTCTTGGTACTTATTCTTACTGAGGTGACAGTCATGTCACCTAGCAACCTTCTTCAAGAGCATCTCAGTGCACCACCACATCCTTTCTTGAGTTTCAAAACATTCTCATCACCCCAGGAAGGCACCATATGCCCCTTAAGTAAGCACTCTCCTCTCACATCCTGGCTTCTTACCCTGCTTCTTAATTCTAAAAACTAGACTTCTGTCTCAGTCACTGTTCTATTGCTGTGAAGAGACACCATGACCACGGCAACTCTTACAAAGGAGAGCATTTAACTGGGGCTGGCTCACGCTCTCAGAGGTTCAGCCCGTTATCATCACGGCGGGAAGGATGGTAGCTCGCAGGCAGAAATGGTGCTGGAGAAGGAGCTGAGAGTTTTACATCTGGATCTGCAGGCAGCCGGAAGAGAGAGACACTGAGCCTGGCTTCAAAGCTCACCCCCAGTGATAAACCTGCTTCCAACAAGGCCGCACCTCCTAATCCTTTCAAACAGCACCACACCCTACTGACCAAGCACTCAAATGTACGAGCCTTTGGGGGGGCTGTTCTTACCCAAACCACCATGGCGGGTGTAACATTCCTCAAGAAAGGAACCGCCGAGCATGTGAGCTCATATGTAGCTTCTCTCGGTGAGCTCCGTGTTCCCCGACTCACTGCAGTTCTGTGCATCAGGCCTCATGGCCGCAAAGTCTTTTTCACAGGTGAATAATATTTCTTGCGTAATATAGCACAACCCTGTCCGCTCCTCTGCTGCTGGGCACTTGTGATGTCTCCTTCCGCGGTCAGAACTGCGCTGAGAGCACGGTGTATACGTTCCCTCGGGACCTGTTTTCATTTCTCTTGGGAATATGCACAGGTGCCAAATTGCTGGGTTTGGTGATAATTTTATACTTAAGTGCTGAGGGCCCATTAAACTTTTGCACAGCAGCTGTAGCATGTTGCACTTTTGCTAGCACGGTGTGAGGCCTCCGTGTCTCCATACCCTCACCTTTCAGGCCGTTTCCTTGACACGAGGCAGTGGCTTGGGTTTGCATTACTTTAATGACAAACGATGCTGAGTGTCTTTCCACACTCTTCTTGGAAATGTGTAGGTCTTCAAGGGAATGTCTGTTTAAATCTTTTATCTATTTTTGAATTTGGTTTTTCTTTAATGTAAGAATTGTATGTGTGTGCACAGGTATATAAATGCATGCACACATGTGCATACACTCAATGCACATATAGTGGTGGTTAATGTCGATGGTCAAGTTGACAGGATCCAGAATCACCTAAGATACAAAACTCTGGGTGGGATTCCGGTTAATTGAGGCAAGAAGACTTGCTGTGAATGTGGGCAGCACCATTTCATGGGATCCCAGACAGAACTAAAAGGGAAAGCGAACTGAACGACAACCACAGTTCATTTCTGTCCGCATCCTGACTGCAGGTGATGGGGCCCGTCACCTCCCACTGTGACGAGAATGAACTGAACCCTGCAACTGAGAGCCAAAAGAAACCTGCCTTAACTAGTTTTTCCAGATAGTTCATCACAGTGATTAAAAAAAGTGTGTGTGTGTGTGTGTGTGTGTTTTACTGAGGACTGAACCCAGGACCTCACACATTCTAGATAAATGTTTTATTACTGAGCTATATCCACAGCCTGCTTTATATATTTTGGATCCCAAACCCTTACCAGATAGAAGTTTTACAAGTATTTTCTTCCATTCCGCAGCTCTTTTTGTTTTTTCTTAATAATGCCATTGGTGCACAAAAGTCATCATTTTTATGCAATCCAATTCATGTGTTCTTCAAGATGTCTGAGATTCCATTGACAAACCCAATGTTGAGTATATTTCTCCTTATTCTCTTTTAATAGTTTTATGATGTTGGGATGTTTAAATTTGGGCCACTGATCCAGTTTGAGTTAACTTTTATATGTGAAATGAGAGGATTCTAAATCCATCCCTTTTCCAGCGGCTGCTGAGCTGTCCCTGAGACCTCACAGCCTGGTGTTTGTCTCCTCCTGGCTCCCAGTTCTGTTGGCTCTATCTACGTGTCTGTCCTTCGGGAACCCCCCGCAGTTATCGTGAGGTGGGGTGTGTGAGTTAGCTCCTCTGCCCTCAAAGTCTCTCTCTTCCCGAATTCACGCGTTGAAACCTAATGCTCACGGTGATGTAGAGGTGTGCCATGAAGATGTGACCAGATCACGAAGACTCTGCATGTTCCTGGGGAGCTCTTTGTCCCTCTGCTTGAAGACACTCAGCGCTAGAAGGAAAATTTCTCAGCAGACACCAGATCTGTCAACAGATTAATTGGGTTTTGTGTCTCTAGAACTGTGTGCAATCCATTTTTCTTGTTTCCAATTACCCAGACTAAGGCATCGCTAATGAATGAAAGAACTGTTTGATTTTGTTTTGTTTTGTTTTGAGTCTTGCTTGGTGGTTCGGGGCCCCTTGCAGCTCCACATGAGGTCAGGAGCTAATGAGGCATCCGAACAGAGCCCTCCTGAGAGAGGGCAGCCCAGCAACCCAGTTCTCAGTTCCCTGCGCCCAGCACAGCCTCCTGTGCTGTCTGGTGCATTCAGGTCAAATAGTAACCACTAGCTTTGGGGTTTGAGATCTGTCCTCGCCAAGCCGAAAGCCAGTGTTCCCAGGTACTGAGCACAACACAGAGTGTCCCCTGGGCAGGAGGAGAAGGAACCTGAACATTTGTGGGGTGCCTATGCCATCAGCTCCTGGTGACTCCCACTTTTGCAGCATGGTCCTCTACTCTAGAGACAGGGGTCGGGATGCCAATAGGAGAAGGCCGTTTGCCCACACAGGGTCCTGGACTCAGTCCCCTCACTTCCATTCCTTAAACAGATAGCCTGCTGCTCTGACTCATTTGTTCCCTTAGCTGGGTAAGCAAGCAGGGAGCTCAGACAGGGCATCGGGCTACTGTGGCAGTGCCTTGACACTCAAGACTGCGCAGCTCACAGAGTGTGAGCCGTGTACTCCTTTCCATGGGGCTCAGCCTTAAGGTGTCAAATAAAGATGGCAGGTTAGGGGGGCTGGAGAGGTGGCTCACTGGTTAAGAGCACTGGCTGCAATTCCAGAGGACATGGGTTCAATTCCCAGCAACTACATGGCAGCTCACAACTGTCTGCAGCTCCAGTTCCAGGGAATCTGACACACAGAGAGAGAGAGAGAGACAGAGACAGAGACAGAGACAGAGACAGAGAGACAGAGAAACACAGAGAAAGATACAGGTAAAACACCAAGCAAAGCATATAAAATAAAAATAAACTTTTTTTTTTCAAGATAGGTGTGTGTGTGTGTGTGATTGTGTATGTGTGTGGCCTTGGCTGTCCTGGACTCACTTCATAGACCAGTCTGGCATCAAACTCACAGAGCTCCATATGTCTCTGCTTCACTGAGTGGTGAGATTACAGGCGTGCACCATTGCACTCGGCTTAAATAAATTTTTTTTAATGTCAGTCGTGGTGGCACATGCCTTTAATCCCAGCACTCCGGAGGCAAAGGCAATCAGACCTCTATAAGTTTGAGGACAGCCTGGTCTACAAAGCAGAGTCCAGGACAGCCAGGGCTGCAAGAGAAACTCTGTCTCATAAAAACCAAAAACCAAACCAAAACAAAAAGAACAAAAAAACAAAAACATGGCATATTTCACTGATGAAAATATACAAAAGGACCTAAGAAAGGGATCCCACCAGCCTGCAAATCAGTCTTCCCCTGGATGACAGAGCAAGCCATATGCAACCATGAAAGAACACCTTTGTTTCTCAAAGCTAATAACTATTTGTGGAGAGCCAATGACCGACTGTCAGAGCAAGTCAGATAACACACAGAGGCCTGGCTAGAGAATGCAGGCTGAAATTACATACCGATCCTGTAAGAGCCTTAAGGAAGTCTCTAAGTCCAGCTTAAGACTGTTTTTTGTGAGGAAGAGATTTATACACCAGATCTCTCCCTACAGGTCAGAGCCAGAGGTGACACAGTTTAAATCCTAATGGTGTTCTCTGGATGGTCTGGGCACTGCGGGCCATGACCTGCAGCAGCAAAGGTTTTGTGAATGAGGGACACATTGTCTGCTCTGCTCACTGTGGCCCCAGTGAGTGCTCAGAGCCCACGTGGGGCTCACTCAGCTATAGATCAGAGAACAGTGCTCTTGCAGTGAGACTCACAGTCTAGCAGTAAGAAGCAATGACTTGCTTCTGTACTGGAAGCAACAGCCTAGGGAATTAAGGTAGCGAATGGGAAGGAGAACTGTTTTGGATACGTGCCACTGTGGCTGAACTTCATCCATCTCCACTCACAGACAAAAGTCCTGACTTGTTTACATTGTGTTTAGAGGCGGGGTCTTCCAATAACAACCAGGTTTAAATGAGGTTGTGAAGAGTGGAGCTCCCACGAAGAAATAATATCATTATCACAAGAGACAGACATGGAGCCCCATGCCCTGCTCCCTGCCATGGGAGGACACATAGGAAAAATGTTGCATCCCTTAGCAACATTTACAACACCAAATGAAATGTTTGAGAAACTCGCTGCTACTTTCCTAGAGCTCAAGTCAGGCTGCAAAGCTAAGTCCTGTATGCCTGGCTTCCTAGCATTTGCCCTGTGCAAGGCCAGCCCTGGGGTCCTCACGCTTCTGATACTCCACGAATATGCCCCAGAAGAAGGATGGCACGTATTAGACCTCAAAACTACTGAAGTTCTTGTGTGTCAATCAGGGTTCGGAGCACAATGTTAGGAAGAAGGGCGTCTTCACACAACCAAGTCCCACAGTGCAAACATACACCACAAACCACCACCAGGAGAGGGAGGTGCAAACAGCATGCCGGAGAAGAGCTTGCGCTCAAGGTGTGGAAAAGTACAGTCCCTAGAAGAGCGCAGAGGGGTGTGAAAGGAATTCCCTTCCCAGCCCCTGGGCCTTGGGTAGCAGTATGAGGGAGCAGAGCCAGGTATGTGCAAGCACGTGCTGGTAAACGGAAGCACAGCTATTTTGTGGCTAATTTTGTGACCTGAGAGCCATGCTGTGTGTGTACAGGAGACCTCCAGGCTGGCCAGCCACACTTAAGAGTTTCCCTCTGCTGCCTGATACTCTGCTTGTTGAAATTTTTTTTATAGAAGATTGTGTGTGTGTCTGTCTGTTTGTCTGTGTCTATGTGTGTATGTGTATCTGTCTGTCTGTCTGACTGTCCAGTGCTGGTGCCTGAGGAAATCAGAGACTTTAGAAACCCTGGAGCTGGAGTTACAGGAATTTTTAAGCAGCCCAATGTGGGTGCTGGGAACCAAATTCCTCTACAAGAGCAATCCATGCTTTTAAGCACTAAACCATCTCTCCAACCCCACTCTCCCCCGGCCCCTGAAGTTCTCAACAAGTGTCCTCCCACCACAGGTCCTACAAACCCTGTTGCCCTGTACCTTCACAGCCTGCTTCAGCCTTGCGGACCCAGAAGCACCTCCTCCTGCCCCTGGGCATTCTACCCTTGGCCCCTGGGTGCCCACTGCATTCCTCCAGCTTCACCATACGGCCAATGCTGACATAGAAACAGGAGTCACACAGCTTCATAACATTCAGAGAGAGTCTTGAACGTTTGGTCCAGGGCCTATTTATATCCCTGCCATGGTCCCTCATTGCACCTGGAGAATGCTGGTCTCTGAGATGATTCTGCTGAATGAAGAAAAAGAAGGTTCTGGGCCTCTGACTTGGTTTCCCTCCCTGCTTTGCCTTACCTTCTCCTCTTGCCTCTGCAAAGTAGAGACAGAGTGGCATCTCTTGGATGGAGGGAGGTCCACAAGTCCAGTCACTTCTACTGCTATGCACGGTGCTTTCCTTGCTACCCCATTTCTCACGCTGGTTCCCTGGGGGCAACACCACCACTATTACAGGTGGCTAAAGTCCTCCTCCTGACTCTGTTCGGAAGTAAATTTCTTGCAGATAGTGGAATTAACAGAGCCCACCCTGGGTCTCTGAAGGGTGAGGCAGGAGGATTTAAAGTTCAAGCCAGTGTCTGTCAGCTACATATTTAGATCCCATCTTTCAAAGTCTACAAAGAAATCTCCACACCAAAAGAATCACAAGCAGCATTCATCCACATAATAGAAGAATAGTCCACAAGACCATTCCACGTTTACCTTGAGGCTGCTAAACTAGATCAGTGTTAGAACACACAGCAACCCATTCACACATCAAAGGAGAGCGCTAGAGGAAAAAACTGGGGAGGTTTTGTTGTTGTTAATACTGAAAATGTAGTGATAAACTTTTGTGAATTTACCTGAAAAACTTTACCTGTGACTTTATGTAATAATAAAAGGAAACTTGTTTTGCTCCTGGGAACTGGTGGGAAAGTTGCTGAAGTTTCGGCTTTATCCACTTCTTCTGGCAGAACATCCAGAGAAAAGCTGTAAATCCCTGTGTGACGAGACAGCTGCTCTGCCTGGAAATGCTCTCTGCCTGGCTTTGCCCAGTGCCTTTCAGCATTATTTTAAACCTTAAGATAAGTGGGGGCAGGGCACAAAGGGAGAGTGTGTGAGAAGGTCTCTGTTGGGGCACTGTGAAGCTCAGGCTGGGAGGTGGAAGGGCTCAGGTAGAGTCACTGAGAGAGCAGAGACCCCGGGGCTTAGTCAGGTGAAGCTCCTGCAGACCCTCAGACCCCAGGGCCCAGCCTCCCTCAGGCATCCTGGCTGCAGCACCTGGTCTATCCAAAACACTTAGACCTCTGTACTCAGATTTATCAGTTATTTGATCACATTATATCTTCAAAAGTAGCTAATGTTGATACCAAAAGCAGAAGGAAGAAACTAGCGGCTGGCAGGGCTGAGGACGGGAGAAAACCATGCGGCTGGATAGAGAACCATATTACTACATGCTTAGGAGTTTGTGTGTGTGTGCATGCATGCGTGCGTGCGTGTGCTGAATATTTAGTTAAATAAGTGAAAAATGGTCTCCAGCAGGGAATTAGCAATGATAACCTACAAACCTCAAAGCTTTGCTATAACTTAGTACATAATATTAAATAAAGTATGTAGGTTGACTCACCATTCTTGGAAGATGATCTGTGAATTCTTTTCTGCTTGGAAAAAGTATAAATTCTGTCTTAATTCTGAAACTCAGCACTCGTGACTACAGGTTTGATTTATCCATCCTTACGCTGAAGCAGACTGCAGATGCTTTCACGATGACACAGATGCTAAATCCTTTGGAATCTTAATGCTTCTTCCATCTCTGTCATTTTCCTGCATACCTTTAGTCTTTATTGCACTGGGAGGCGTTCTGCCAGCTTAACTCTAGGAGTCTCTCTCACAGCGGCTGTATTTGAGAATCGATACAAGCGTACAGAGCACGGGCAGGTGGGAAATGACACCGTGGCTCCTGAGGAGCCCTCAGCTACAGGCTGGGGATGCTTAGGTCTTTATGGCCCGGGGTAGGGTGTAGAGGAAAGAGGAAGCCAGGCTAACCAAGTCCAGCACAGCCACCTGGGAGTGCCCTGGACAGGGCAAAAGGGTTATTGATAAATTGTAGGGGAGGGGTTGGGAGTGCTTACTCAGCATCTCCCAGGCCTGGTTGGGTCCCCAGCACCCAAACAACTGCACAACTGTGAAGTTTCAAGCTGTCCTTATTTATATTATTCTTACTTTTTTTTTTGTCCTGTGTGAGTCCGATTTCAGTTTTCCTTCCCCAAATCTGCAGATGCGCTTCATCCGTGTTAGCAAGGATTCTTAGTCATCCCTCGATTCTAAGTGCAGCCCACCTGCTTTCACCTTGAGAATTGCCTAGACAGGGCCAGCCTTTCCTTTCTGCACTTGTGAGCACTTCCCTCATTTGTGCCGAGCCTTCTGGGGAAGCTGTATTCCTGTACCCCACAGATAAGATGCTTTGGGTTGCACACAGGTATCTCTTTTATATATATATATATATAAATTTATATATATATATAAATTATATATATATATAATTTGTTTTATTTTATGGGCATCAGTGCGAAGGTGTCAGATCCCTTAGAACTGGAGTTACAGAAAGTTGTGAGCTCCCATGTGGGTGCTGGGAATTGAACCTGGGTCCTTTGGAAGAGCAGCCAGTGGTTAAGTGCTCTTAACCACTAAGCCATCTCTCCAGCCCCCAGCACACAGGTATTTCTAACTCACTTTGGTGGTCTACAGGCGAAGAGTGAAACACACCTGTGCCTTTCCATGAGCGACACCGAGTGCCATTAAATGCTGAGATGTCAGTCTTCTGAGGAGAGATTAATCCCAGGTTAAATCAGATGGCCTGTCCTGTAAGAGCTTGGCAGCAGCACACGGGAGGGTAAGACAGACACCACTGCGGAGAGATCACACTCGGAACATACAGCTATCCTGTGTGCTGCGCTGTTCTCAGTGCTCTAAGCTCTCCTTAGAAACAGCGCTTCTGCCTTGCCTTGTTGAAGAAGATAATCCCAGCACCCTTAGGCTTCTTTTAAAAAGTCATCTCTCCTGTTTCCTCAACGTTATTGTGATGGGATGCATGGAAGTTTTTGTTTGGTAGTTTGGGGTGTGTGTGTGTGTGTGTGTGTGTGTGTGTGTGTGTGTGTGCAGTCTGAGACCAGATCTCTATACATGCTCTATGCCCTGACTAGCCTGAAACCCATCGTATAGACCAGGCTGGCCTCAAACTTGAAGCAATCCTTCTTCCTCTCCCTTCTGAGTGCTGAGTTTGGACCTGTGCACCACCATGCCCAGCTTTGCACTGAAGGTTTATAGACTTGACCAAAGGCATCCTTGCTTCCTGGATTCAGTTCTCCAGCATTATTGTCACTAGCAGTGAGTCAGGGCCCAGAGACAGTTCCACAGCTCCACCCTGACCAGGAGCGTCTGGAGAATTCTTTTCACTTCCCTCCACTCAGATGAAGCTGAGATTTCATTTTCAAAGATTCATTCCTAGTTTTATTTATGTGCATTGAGGTGTGTGTGTGTGTGTGTGTGTGCGTGTATATACCTGTGTGTGCGTGTGCACACATGCGCATGCACAGTGTGTGTGCAGGTATCTGGGAAGGACAAAGAAGGCTGAAAGTGGAACTACAGGTAGTCGTGAGCCGCCCAGTGTGGGTGCTGAGGGTTGTCCTCTAGAAGGGCAGCAAGTGCTCGGAACTGCTGAACCATCTCTCCAGCCCTAAAGCTTGGACTCTTCATCTAAAAAAACCTTTTTTGTTTTTTTGAGGCAGGGTTTCTCTGTGTATCCCTGGCTGTCCTGGACTCACTCTGTAAACCAGGCTGGCCTTGGACTCACAGAGATCTACCTGCCTCTGTCTCCCTGAGTGCTGAGATTGTAAGTGTGCGCCACCGCACCCGACTCCTCAGAAAATGATTTTAGGATGAGCCAATGTGAAGCAGTTTTAGCTTTTATTAAGAAGAGATTTTTAAAATAGATTTAATCACAGAGACTAATGAAAGGATGTTCCGGGAAAGTATACACTCAAGCGTGATGTGCACATCCTGAGAGAGTACTGCTTAAGGTCTCAGCAGTAAGCAGTAGCCATGGGGCCTGGGCTGTGTGTGTGTGTGTGTGTGTGTCTCTCTCTGTGTGTCTGTGCATGTGTATGTCTGTGTCTATGTGTCTATGTCTCTGTGTGAGTCTGTGTGTGTGTGCATGTGTGTTTATGTGGCAGTCAGAGGATAACTGTCAGGAGTTGCTTCTCTATCATCACCATCGAGAAAGGCCATATTTGGTCATATATGCTTAGGCCTTAAGCACAGCTCATTGCTGTTTTAACATTCTTATTTGAAATATCCACATAACCGGAATATTTCCCCTGTGAAGGCAACTTTCACAGGTGGAATTCCTTTTTTGTTTTTACTATGTGTGGAGGAGAACAACTTGAAGGAGCCGGGTCTTTCCTTTCACGACACAGGTGTGGGGTATCAAACTCACTGTCGGGGCTGGGAAGCAGACACCTTATCCATTGAGTCAGCACCTCGGTGGCCTGCCAGAACTCTCTGACACTCACTGGTATAGAGCCCTCAACCAGTGAGAAGCTCCTTGGCCACCCCGTGTCCCTTAAGTTTTGACATCTATCTACTAATTCTATTTTGAACTAGAACAAAACCTCCTTATCAATATATGTATGAACCAAGTCCCCAGACACCTGTGTGGGACTCTATGGCTGAGGAGGCTTGACTGGCAGGCTAGCTGAAGACCCAGCAGCCACACCCACCCTGTGCCCACTGACGCCTCTCTTTCTGCTCTGGTTTGAACTTAGCTAGGGTGACTCAGGGTTCTGTGGTGTCCAGGAAGTACAAGCTGCCTGAAGGACTCCAGAAATCTCCCGGGCAATGGGCCTGGGAGAGAGCCGGATGCAGGATCCCTTCGGGCAGAGCGGGCTGAGTGAGCAGAGGGGAGGAGAGAAGGAAGCCATGGTCCAGCTACCCCACGGTGCTGGTGTGAGGAACAGCCAGGTTTGCCTTGAAGTATCCACTGGGTTATTTAATAAATGGATGACAACGTAATAGATGGATGACAAGCTGTCACATATCCCGAGCGCTGCCCATCTCTGAGGGATGAATTCCAAGTTGTTTAGCACCTTGTTGCTGCCTTTCTGCAGCTGTGATAGAGTGCCCGGATGAAAAGCACCGTGGAACAGAAGAGGGTTTATTTGGGCTTACAGTTCCAAAGGGAAAACAGTCCATCACAGTGGGGAGGGCATGGCCTTAGGACTTGGTACTTGGGAATAAGAGTGATCACATTTCATCCCCACATGGGAAGGAGAGAGAGAGAGAACGGAAAGTGTGTCAAAGCTATAAGACTTCAAAGCCCACCCCTAGTGATCCAGAAAGGCTCTACCTCCCAAAGGTTTCGTAACCTTCTTGAACAAACTTCTCAGACTGTCACATATCCCCCAAAGTGGTCCGTTTCTGAGGGACAAATTCCAAGTTGTTTAGCACCTGTGCTAGTTGCTTAGCAGCCCATTACTGTGTGTTCAAATATATGAACCTCCAGGGAGCGTTTCTTATTCAAATAACACCACCGCCGCCATTATCCTCCTGTCCGTGGCTGTACACGAGCTGCTTTCTCCTCCTGACATCTTCAGTTGGATAAGCAGGTGCCAAGTGGGTGGGTCCCCTGCAGAACTGGTCTGGTGAACCGCTGTCTACTCGTCGGACATACGGTTGCCAGGATCCGCTGATGGTCAGGGAACTTTCTGGAAGTGACTGTTGGGCAATTCATCTCCATGCGGCCAGTAAGGGCTTGGAAGTTCTGTCTGGGTTGTGAACAGGTCCCAACTGACGGACCGTGCCAGCTTATGCTTGGAAACCCTGCCGACTTTGCTTGCAACACAATTGTCTCAGGAGGAAGTGTGACCAGCCCAGTGGCGGTGTTTGGAAAGGCCTCGCACTCTCCCAAAAACCCGAGGTACACGTCAAAGAGATGCCAGCGTCACAGCAGCCTGGTTCCACCATGCTGTGAGCGCCATCTCCCCGCTGCGGGTTCTTCACCTGGGTGTCCACCATGCTGTGAGCGCCATCTCCCCCGCTGTGGGTTCTTCCCCTGGGTGGCTATGTCCGGATAAGGTGCCCCACTGTTCTGACCAGCCTGGGCCCTGCAGCCCAACCAGGCACAGCGGGCTCCAAGGCCGTGGGGCAACTCCTCTGTTCAGGAATGTTCTGGGCAAAGTCGGAGCACACATGCAGCGAGGTGTCAGGAGGGTAGAAACCACACAGACAAAAGCAGGAAACAATGTGCCCCTGAAGCCAAGGCTCTTTGGAATTTTCCATTATAAAATACTCAGTGTAGCAGATTTGGGAAGGGAGAGGGAAGGGCTCGCCAGATCCCTACCACCCAGAGAAAGTCCTAACCATTTATGACGTATTTTCCTTGAGAGTGTTATGTCATCGTTAAAACCCTTGTCCTCACGTGTCATACATAAAATTTGATATTTCTTAGAACAGAGCTGCCACACAGAGCCTGTTACAGAGGTGGATAGGTGAGGGTTCACCTGATGGCTGACTTTTGTTTCTTATGTTCCCTGCTATGAATTTTCCACAGTCCATTTACCTCCTGCTGGACATCGAAATTCTTAACATTTTTCACTATGATTTAAAAAAAAAAAAAGGCTGGAAATGAGTATTTGGGAGCATTGAGGTCCCCCCCACACACTTTAAATTCCTTCCTCTGGATCTGTTTCCAGAGGACAGCACTGAGAAGAACATCCCAGAGACCGGTATACTGAACTATAATCTCAGGCCAGCAAAGCCTACTAGGTAATGGAACATATTCATCACAGAGGCATTTTTATTCTGTTAGTGTTTGAGGAATAAGTTTGTTTCCATGCTTTGAAGGAGCAAGGAGAAAGATGCCAAGACAAGGGTAAGAAGAGTTCTGAGGTTCTTCCCACAGTTTGTGGGGCACCTACTCCCAGGGATTTCAGAAAATGGAGATAGATGAGGTCCGACTCCTTGGTCATACCACAGCACCTCCTGGACTCGTGTCCAGAGTGAAGGAGGGTCTGAGAGTCTGTCCTGGGCCGTGACTCAGCAGGAAAGCTCCATCCCGCAGTGGGGGAGCAGTGAGTGTCTGCTGAGGGTTGCTCTCTCCCAGCCCACATGCAGTAGGAAACAGGCCCTAAAGGAAAACAGGGTAATGAAGCAAGCATGAGCCTCATCTTCAGTAATTTATGGCTTCTGGGTTGGGAGCACATTCTGTCTTCAGAAATGACCCCACATGTTCTGTAGAGGAGAAAAGATGTGAGAGAGGAGGGCAAGGAAGGGCCACCTGGCTGGTGGGTGAGTGGATCGCCTCCTTCAGGGCCAGATTCTGATCCTCGGGCTGCCTGCCAAGAGTGCCTGGGAGCCAAGCTCTGCTAGGCCTGTGACAGATCTTTCATCTTCCTCCAGCAAGAGCCTGGGTGGTTCTGATAAAGCGGTCTTTGCCTCTCTGCTGTGGCTTGGATCCAATTAACTGTAGCATGTTCTTACTCTAGGGCCTTTAAGTTTGGACAAGGGTCCAAGGCCGCTCTGGTGAGCTGCAGCCTTGGGTTTGTCAGCTCAGAGCATCAAGATCCCTGGCTTTGCTGGAGGGAAAATCAGAAGAACCTCAGCAACAGGTTAGCCAGAGACTGTGGAAGAGAAACAGCGGCCTTCTTCAGCCTACGTCAGGGTGGCCGGCTCGCCCACTGTGCAAGCCAGTACCTCCAACTGCCATGGCTGAATGTCAGGACAGGCACTCATGTAGTCTTCCCACTCACCCTGACGTAGCTCAGTGGTATGAGCAGCCAGAGCTACTCTTTGGAAACTGGTGTCTCTCTCATTTTTCCTACAATGAACGGAAGACGCTAGAGTTATGAGGGTGCCACATGCAGACAGATCCAAGCAGCCGAGAGACTGTGTCCACTTTTGTACCACAGTCTTATTTTGTGATTGGGTCACACTAGCCAGGAGACCAAAGATCTCTTTGCATTGGGTAACCTCAAGTTGGCCCATAATTTGCCCATGGTTAAGGCTCTCAGATGTGAGCTGAAGACCCTGTGGCCTCTGTGAGTCCGACTTACCCAGTTGGTTTACAGGGGCAATGGCAGAGAAGTCTAGGTAATCTGAACGGGGGCAGTCTAAGTTGTTGGCTGGCACAATGCATTTAACTTGATCTCAGATGCGTCACCCAGGGTGAGCACTGAGGACCTGAGGCCAAATATGTATGATAAACTATTTGGTAATCAAATTGAGGACAACCAGCTTAGCCACTTTGGTGAACATTAAACTCCTGTTGCATATTTTCACCTCCTGTATTAAAACTTCAAAATAAATGTGAGATTAAAATACAAACGAGAGGGAGGAGGAAACAGAGAGACAGACAGACAGAGAAAGACACAGAGACAGAAGCAAAGGTGTCCCTTCTGCAATGTTGGGATGAAGTCCATTCTAAGGAAAATCTGAAGACTTTCCTGTGGTCAAAATCTAGAAGACACCAAGGAAGTAGCTGATACAATGAGCTGATACACCTCACTTGATAAGAACAGACCCAGGAGTGGGGGAGGGGGGCTGGAGAGATGACTCAGCAATTAAGAGCATTGACTGCTCTTCCAGAGGTCCCGAGTTCAATTCCCAGCAAACACATGGTGGCTCACAACCATCTATAATGTTATCTCTTCTGGCATGCAGGTGTACATGCAGATAGAGCACTCATATACATTAAGTAACTAAATAAATGAATAAATAAATATTTTTCTAAAAGCAGGCCTATGGCCAAAATGATGTATTTAAGAAGAAAGAAAGAAAGAAAGAAAGAAAGAAAGAAAGAAAGAGAGAGAGAGAGAGAGAGAGAAAGAAAGAAAGAAAGAAAGAAAGAAAGAGAGAGAGAGAGAGAGAGAGAAAGAAAGAAAACATTCCAGATGACTTCAGAGTGTGGGGCAGGTACAGAAGAGGGGCTCTGCCTTATCTCAAAGTACAAGTTTGTTTTGTAAGAAATGATTCATTCGGGGCAGTGGTGGTGAATCCCAGCACTTGGAAGCCAGAGGCAGGTGGAACTCTGTGAGTTTCGGTCTATAGAGCAAGTTCTAGGACAGCCAAGGCTACATAGAGCAATCATGTCTCTGAGAGAGAGAAAGAGAGAGAGAATTCGTGTGATCCTCAGAATTTCAGAATAAAGGATTCACTCGTTCTAAAGGGAATCATTACAAAGGGCATTTTGGCAGCTCTACAGCTTATATGATATCATGAAGACAGGGGCAGGGTGAGAAAGCACCTTTGCTGTTTTTCCCCACCCTGCCCTGACTCCAAGCAGGACATAGCAGCAGTTAAATAAGGCCCTTAACCCAAGCTAAAGCCTGTTCACCTCAGCTCCCTGCCCACGCAGGGAAGGGAGTAGGAGGTGATGGCCAGGGCTAGAGAAACAGGAGGGAGAAGCCAGCGTGATGGCACTACTCAGTGAACAGAGCTGGATGCTGGCGCTGGCACCACCTCCCACTAGCCATCCATCCTTGGAAGAAGGGAGTGCCCTGTGTGATCTTGAGCCCAGAATTCCCCAAGGCTAGGGCAGATTCCCACTCTCTGAATGAGATCAAAGCACGTCAGAACAGACGCCAGCAAACCAGTATCCAAACACTTGTGTTCTGCATCCTTCATCCACACAAATGTTCAGGTTTTCTCATTTTGTGCTTTCTACGGCTGTCAATCAGGTGATTGAAACATGTGCTACACATACAACAGAATTCCAGCAAACTGTCTTAGGGGAGCAATTAATTGTGCCTACACTTGCATCATAGAGATGCATCTTCTCCCAGAGTGTCAGCAGAGAAGCCCTCAAGTGACTACAGGTCCTTCTGAGACAAAGACAGACCACCTCTGTACTAGGTACGCACTAGTGGGATTCCCGGAGCCCCTATCAGGCATGTCCAGCCCTGTCCCACAGGCTACAAGTATCCAAAGATGGCTATGAATATCATCCAGCACAAAATCTCCAGCTGAGGTGTGTGTGTACACCTGTGAACACGGTACTCATGTGTGCACATGGGTGTGGGACCAGAGACGAACATTGCTGTCCTCCTCAGTTGTCTCCACCTTAGGTTTTGAGACTGTTACTGGACTTGGAGCTTGTGAACTAGGCTAGGCTGGCTAGACAGCACTCCCCCACCCCAAGGGATCCTCCTGCCCGTCCCCATCCCCAGTGAAGGATTATAGGCGCATGTAGCCAGACTCTACTTCCATGTGCATAGTAGAGATCAGAAGCAGGTCCACATGATCATACAAAAAGTACGTTTGCTTCAGAACTATAAGATAATGTGTGCTGTTTAAAGCAAAAAAGGGGGCGGGGATTCTTTCATCCAATAAATTTCTGTTGACTGTTGCCCAGGTCCCAGGCTCAGAGGGCACCAGGGTACATCTGGGGAGAAAGTAGCTGTAGTCTGCATCATGAGCACACATCACAGTTGTATACAGGCGCATCTCAGTCCCTTTCCTCGGGTGAAGACAGGAATTCCCACGTCCTACGTAGTCCCTGGGCCTGCATATGTCACGTGGAGGGTAATATTCATTGTGCACGGAGCAGATGGGGCCTGGGTGGTCCGAGAGCAGGAGGCATGTCAGACAGAGGACCCTTCCATAGGCTGCTCAAGCTGCCTCGTTCCTCCAGGAGACTCCTTGATAAAGTACACATTCCACAAGAGGGCTTCTGGATCTTTGTCAACATTCCTGGGGCTCAGGAGCCTGGGTTTTCTAATAACCACTGTACCCTGGCAAGCCTCACTGTCTTTTCCTGGGGTCCAGCCTCAGAGGATGATAAGGAACCTGCTAAGGCAGCCCTGACAGGCTAGATTCAGCCTTCATCCTCAGTACACCAATCAAACCAACAAGTGATAGTGAAAAGAAGAGGAAGGAGTTATTCAAAATGGCCACATTGGAAAAAGGAACACAAAGAGGACCAGTGACTCCTTCTTCCCCCTAAGTCCGACTCTGGGATTCTGACCCGAGGCTTAGGTTTAAAGAAAACAAGAAGCGCATGTCGTTTTAGTCAAGATGTGGTCCTGCCTATGGCTGACTCATCGCTGGCTCAGCGCCATTCCTTCCTGTGCAGTTGACAAGTTGTCAGCCGTGTGTGAAACCTCTTCCTGAAGACTGCATTCTTATCCTTCGCCCAGCACGAGATTCCTGGGGAAATTCCAGCTTCTTGGGAACCATTGTTTCAATTGTCCCATAGAAAAAGGGCAAAATGTCTCCCTTCAGAATGTCTCTGTTCAGCCAGGAACAATTTCCTGTTCTTTGCTTTCACACCTCTACCTTTTAAAAGTGTTTTAACATTTATCAATGTGTTTGTTTATTTATTTATTATTGACTGTGTGTGTACATGTGTGTATGTATGCATGCACATGGACACATGCCAAAGTGTTTTGCAGAGATCAAAGAGTCATTGGTCTGTTCTACCATTGTAGGTTCTGGGAATTGAACACAAATGTCAGTCTTGGTGACAAGCGCCCTTACCTGATGAGCCATTTCACCAGCCCCACGGCTCAAGCTTAAGGGATCTGGTATGAAATGTCCTGAAACATCACAAATCGAATACAAATAGGAACCAACATTAGAAGACTCTCAGTGTCGGGTGACCATGTGTAAGGACCATTGCAGCATGACCTCTTGGACTTAGTTACATCTGGAAGGGCTGGCACAAGTGACTCAGTTTTTGTTGTTGGTTTGAGGTGGAGTCTAGTGACGAAGCACAGTCTGGCCTCCAACTTATCATTCTCCTGCATCGACCTCTCAGCTGCCAGAGTTAGAAGCAGGCATGAGCATGCCCAGAGTGGCTTTGATTCAGAAAATTTCCTCCCATGTCTCTGAACAGTTTTCTCCAGAGATGTTGCTGATTATCTACATCGTGTGTGTGAGTGTGTGTGTGTGTTTTCTATCTCTTGTCACCAGGATGAGGTCAGTTCTGGCTAGTCTGATCTTACCTTATGTGTGAGCATTAAAAGATGACGAAAATATCAAGAAAATATAGCAGTCCAATATTAAACAACTAAGAATTGTAGAAGGGGGAAGCTCTTCAATTAAACCTACCCAGAGTCCATTCTTGTACTTTTATTATAATAAATATTATAATTTAAATACTATATTATAAAACAATAATGCATATAATAAAAATATGTTATCATATATTAGCTCTATAAACTTTTACACAATGCATAAAGTTCTCATGAACTAAAGTCATCTAAAAATAGTTATTTATAAAGAGGTCATTTAAAAACTTTACTATAAACAGACACTTTTAAAAATCTTGACTCTGTTAAGATACAATTCGTAGGAAAGAAATTATTGTCTTAGTAAAACATAAACTCCTGATAGCTAGATATTAAAACATTTAATCTCATAATATTATTTACAGCAAAATATACTATACTATCTATCTGCAATGAACTTATGTTGAACAATAACTATTATCATAATAGCAAAATTAACCCTTCTCAATATTGACAAAATATATGTACATATCATGTGGGGCAAAGGCTAGGAACCATAAAAGTTTTTCTACAAATAAGCCATTTATAAAATTAATCTTTTAAATTTAATTTAATTTCAGAAAATTTCCTAGTTTTAACAAAAGCATGGTTTAACAGTCTAGTTGCCCTTTAAGTTTAAGATATGAGTTGCTTATTTTTTAATTCTATAACAAAATTTTTCCTGGCCTTAATTTTTAAAACTGAAAGTACCAGACACAAACTATTCCATTAGTAACATCAAAATTAACATTTCAATTAGTGAACATTTTAGTTAGGCCTGGCTGAGATATACATAGATAGATAGATAGGTAGGTAGATAGATAGATAGATAGATAGATAGATAGATAGAATTATACAAAATAAATTATTATATAATTAATTTTTAAGTTCTAAATTCTATAGTTAATTATTAAATTCATGTATTTTAAATAACCTCTTTTTCAGTGGAAAAAACATAACATCTATACTATGTTGCCCCCAAATTGTCCCCCAAACACTCACATTTATGCATAAAATCTACATTTTAAATTATACTTGCCAGGAATAGTGCTTTTACCTTGTAATAACTTCAGATTTTTTTAATGATGTGTTGTCAGAGGTTACTTAGTTACTTTCAGGAAATCTAAGGATAGATTGAGGTTTGGCGTCTTGTTTTGTTTTCCTTATGCTCTTTTAGAAACAAAAGCAATTACATTCAATCCTCATACGTTTATAAAAGGCTAGTCAAACTAGAATCCTCCCCAGGGAACAGCAAGGCAGCAGGCTTCATGTTTCCCATGGTTACATGAGACACACAGGGATCCTCAATCTGTTTTCCTACCTCAAGGGTTCAACAAACCCCTGTGGTCAGCAGAGCCCCCAAAGACCAACACAGTTTCACTTTCCCCATCATGCAAGATGACCACATAGTTCAACTCTGAATTTGCTCAAAAAGCTTCAAAACTGATAGAGCCAGCACACAAATAGTGCAATGCCCAAAAGGTTCCATAGATCCCGGCGGCTCAGGGTAAAAAAAGACAAAAACAGTCACCAAATGACAGTCATCAGGATGATTCAAAGTGAACACTGGCTCAAATGAGCCCTGAACTCAAAGGAAGGCAAAGCTCAAAGTGCCCCAATCACAGAGAAATTCACCAGGGTCAGACTCTCTCGGGGCCCAAGACAAAGCCTAGGCTCTCGTTTGTATCACTAAGTGGAGGTGTAACGCAGCTGAAGTACAGGAATTGCAGCAGCTGCAGGAACTTTACAACCCTTCCCCTCGACTTGGGGTCAACTTGCTACAAGTGACTGGTGCCCAAAGTGTGTCTGCTGGCCGGGCTGACTCACCAAAAAACGTTATTGCTGTTGTTAGCCTCAGAGACTGGACCCTGGAAGCCCTGAAAAGCTATGCTCAGCTGCACATCCTCTATACGCCAATTAAACAGACAAGTAGTAGTGAAATGCAGAGAGAGGGGGGTTATTTGATTCGGCTACTTTGGGAAGAGGAGCAAATAGAGTTCAGTATCCCACTGCCCTCAACGTCCATTCCCAAGCCCATCTGAGTGTTCACACATGAAGTTTAGGTTTAAGTAGAGGGCAAGAGGTTCTACACTGAGCTGTCCTGGTGAGGGTGAGTTCTGGCCCATCATTGATGGATTGGTGTCTCGGCTCTAGACACTCCTGCAAGGTGCTCTAAAAAAATCAGAATTGTTTGAAATCTCCTCTGAGAGCCAAACTCCTCCTCTAGGTAAACTCTGGCTTCATCCTTTTCCTTCTCCCAGTACGAGATTGCTGGAGAAATTCTAATTTCATGGGGATCATTGTTTCAATAATCTGATAGCCGAAGGGAGGGGAGACAGTGCTTATATGAAGGATATCTTCGCTTCTGTCCAAACATGTACAAGGAGAAATGGCAGGGACACCCGTCCCCCAGGTCTGCACAGGACAGACCCAAGCCTGGGGACCATGATGTCACCTGAGATGAGTACAGACACAGCCCAGAAGTCCAGGAAGTGATGTGGTGTGGAGACGGCAGGGTCACAGAGCAAGAGTCTGGGTTCTAAGCCTGGGGAATATTTTGAGATGTTACTGCTGCAGAAAGTGTGGCCCCCACTACCGCTTTTCCAAACCCCAGCCACAAGAATCGCCATAAATAAAGAATCCCCTATTACACACTTCGCCCACAAGGGGCACTGAGCAGTCTCCCTGGCCAAAGTGAGTGATGACACTTGACAGGGGCCTCCTCCCGGTCAATAAGGAGACTGTGTGACCATAGGCAGTGAAAGAGAACCCTGCCAGCACATTTCATGAGCTCATGACAATTCTGAAAACAGCAACAATATGAGTCACCGTTGGGGATGCTAAAAACTTACTTTTATGGAAACTGGTAAATAGAGAGAGAAGCATTACAGCCCATGGAAGAGGAAGAGCGGAAACCAGCTTTGCTTTACAACTGTACAATGAAACAATTGCCCAAAGGTCTGTTCTAGATCCTGTACCCCATAGGGACAGTAGAGGATGTGCTAACCCAGGGCTTCTGCCAAATGGACCAGACTACAGGTAAGATGTGGGACCTGTGCCGGGCCCAGAAAGAGTTGAGGGGTGCCTGGTACTGCTAGCAAACTCCAGGGCCTGGCGAGTGAAGGGCAGGAGTTGTAAGAACAAAGGAAGAAGGCTCAGAGCCCGGTAGCCCCTGAGCAAGAGCATTGAGGAAGAGCAGTGAGGAAGAACAGCAGGCCAGGCCCCTGGGCTTCTGAGTCCTCTCTCATTTCAGGTGCAGATGCAGAATCAGGATGGTGGAAGAGTCCCGCGCTTATCTTTACAGCTATATTCTGAAAAGTTCCTGAAGACAGCATTACTGTGCCATATTGTGACGTCCCGGACTGGTTTGAAGTGACCCCGAGGAAGGGGTATGTATGTGGAGAGCGGTGGCCTGGGAGCGGAAGTGAGGTATGTGGGCCACCATGAGGTGAGGCCTTCATGTTCTTTTCTGTCTGAGAGCTTCAGAATACACACTCCATGTATGATCATGGTGCTCTGGTCATGCTCCACCAAGCTGCTTGGGCTGTGAGTCCAGAGTCTGGTCCCCAGGCTCTGTGGACAAGGTGTCTGCCTTGGGGTCAGGAGGCCAGTATGTGGCTCCCACTTTGAGGGCATCACCTTCTGGGATTTCTGATATGAGTTGTTTCACATTTCAGGAGCACAAGCTACAGCTGTCTCCTATCCTGCCATCCTTGTCTTCTGTGAAACAGAGGTCATCGGCTCTTCACGACTGGTGATTTTAGGAGGCTCTCAGGACTATGGAGCACATGATATACTTCAAACGTCTGTCTTGGGGCTCCTGCTCATTGGTCTCTCCTCAGGGCTTTAACTACCCAGACCCATACCGCATAGGCCATGCCTAATCACAAACTAGGACATGGCTGTCCTGAGGGAGAGGACCACTGACCAGACATCTGAGACACACACACACACACACACCACTGCTCCACTGTCATGTTTACCTTCTTAGACTTCACGTTGCATGCAGGGAAAAGCAGATCAAAGCTGGACAAGAACACCTTCTGCCAACATTCTGTTTAGTCTGTCTGGGAACCTATTCCCAGTGGAGGAAGTAAGAGGAAGCATCAGGCAGTCTTCTTGCCTTGCGGGTTCTACAGCAGTGCAGCAGCTTTCATGGCTTTCAGCACAAGCACATCTGAACCCAGAGACCAGGCCCTCTAAAGACAGGCCGAGCCCATGGTGTCTAACAAACAGAAAGCTTTACTATCTCCTTTCTCCTTTGTTCATACCACCCTACTTCCCTCTATAGTAAGCCACAGTATCACAGGTGTCGATGACGCTTGACTTTACAGCCTCTCTGTTACTTTATCCAAGTCTCAGAGACAGAAGCAAGAAGCCAAGTCTGAGACCTTAGTCAGGATTCAGCTCTTGAGTTTTGCAGCCCTCGCAGCCAATATAACCACACACACACACACACACACACACACTGTCCAGCATGGCCTAATGCCAGCCTTGCTGAGTCAGGACATCACGTGGTAGCACTGGCAGATGGCCAAGAGCAAGCTGAGGTGCCCTCTGGAGCCAGCCAGCAAGTGAGGCAGGACGGGGGCACTGGCTATCAAAGGCAATACATGAGTGGGAGTCCTGGGGAGGTCAAGGTCGCCATGATCCAACCTGCACCATCTCCAGTATGTGCCTGCTATCAAAGCTACTGTGACTTATGTCCTAGCCCTGCCACCAAACTGAACAGGGTCATATCAAAACCTTGGTTGGCAACAAGCCAAACACAGTGACTTCTGGAAATATGGAATTCATTTCTCAGCATCTCTTCAAGGTCGCCAGTCCCACATGGTCACCCTGACATAGTCACCTGTGTCTTGTTGCTCTCCCACTTTTCAAGGACACTTCTCAGTAGCACTGGAAGCTATGATCGTCTCTGAGGAGTTCAGGAGCTCACGGCTAAGCCTTCAACCCTTCGCTCCTGTCCCTTCCACTTTGTGGGAACTTAGGAACTGGCCATAACTCCCTGCAGCAGGAAGGAGGGACACACATGGCAGGTCTGGAACCAACCACTGCTGTATCCAAGGTGCCTGTCACTCTCCCTGGTGACCAGTGCTGGCTGTTCAAGGACCAAAAAAATTGATGGGCAGATTCCATTATTGGTCAGATCTGTCTTCTGAGCCCTATGACATTCATACCTGTGTCCTTCAATTTATAAATTGTAGGAGTCAGGAGGTGACAAGGGACATTCTGCCTAAGGACACGAGGATACTGTAGTACAAGGCCACCTTTCTCTTAGGGAAAAACCCCAGAGAACAAATTCTATAAAGGGAACTAGAGCTGGCAACATGCTCCATCCATGCCGGGTGGAGGCGAAGCGAGCCTTCCTTCTACGCCTGCCTGGAAATGGGAGTTCCCTGTGTACTTTGCAGATGTAATGACAGGGCATGGTCAGCTGGTGAACCCTGAGAATGTGACCAGATTAGCTTGTCACGCCAGATTTTGCATGTAGTATTCTCCATGCCTGCCCTCAGCTTTCAAGAACAATTATAACAGGGATCCTTGATTCTCCACAGGGGCCATCCAGGGATGTGATGGTCACCAGGAGCATTTCCATGTGCACCTGTATTAAATTTGCCAAGCACACCAGCACATTTTGAAATTTGTCTTCCGAGGATTTGAGGTTGGGTTTGGAGGGATGGTTCAGTGGTGATCAGCTCTTCCAGGGGACCCTGTTCTGAGTCTCAGTCCCTTCGTGGTGTCTTATGACCAAATTGCTGGGGGTCTGATGCCCTCTTCTGGCCTCCATGGGCCCCAGGCACACACATGCGGTGCACAGATGTATGTGCAGAGATCAACACCCACACATGAAAAGTAAAATAAAATTTAAAAACGGAATTTGTGGTTAAGGAATTTCTCATGAAATAGTGTCTCCATGCTGGGAGTTAGTCAACAGTTCTTTCACAAAGGACACAGGGAACACCCACCATTGTGAAAAGGTCCCCAGAATACTGCGTGATGGAGACGATGTCTGGAGAATGTCCCTGAGTGGGAAAGCAGGCCCAGCCTGGGTGCCCTTGTTCACCTTGCTGCTTGCTGTGAAGACTGGCTAACTGGAAGTTACACATTAATCCACAAATCTTTTCCAGTAAAGAGGCACTTAGTGTTTGCTCTTAAGAGTAACTAAGCAAGCAGGCTACGTCTCTATCCATTCAGTGTCATGGAAGGATGGTGTCCTTTTTTTGCCTGACCCAGTGAGCCGGCTCTCATATCCACTTCTGGATATGTAGAGCGGCCATTTGTTCCTTAAATCACCTCTGGGACTAGTTCTGTCTGCTCTCTAATGCCTTCATGGTCTAGCAGACCCGTAATGCTTCCACGCCTCTTCTTTGTGTGCGAGAGCCAAGACTGAGGATCATAAAGCTGCACTTTTGTCCCTGAGAAGGAAAGGCAGACTAGGGCATGGCGATTCCAGGGCAATAGTGCCCAGAGGACCAACCGGATCCATTCCAGCCACCCCAGGAAACACAGTCATGAATTCCATCTTTGGGGCTAGCAAGGTGAAGGCCCATACCCAAGAGTCTTTCCTAGCTCTGCCTGTTTATGGCTAACCCTAACCCTCAGCCCTTCAGCCTGAGACCCCAAGGCAGGGTCCTTGCAGATGTAATTGGTTCAGGTGAACTCACACTCGGGTGAAATGGGCACTAATCCAGTAGGACTCTTTCTTTAGGAAGACGAGAGACAGGTGCAGATGCACCTAGAGAACTCATACAGAAGGAGGCAGAGACCAAGTGTCCATTTAGGAACACAGAGAGGGGCACGTGGATGGTGGAAGCTGGAGAGATAGAAAGGACCCCTTGGGAGGTGTGGGCTTTCAGGCTACAGAACGGACAGAATAAATTTCTACTGTTTTGACAGACTCAATAAATGGATCGCTTGGCTGCTCCAGGGCAGAAGCTTGTGTCCTCATGGGTGTAGGTCTAGCTGGGGGAGCTGGGCTGTCCTTGAGCAGCATAGAGCTGACTACCCATTCTAGAAAATTAAAAAATAAAAAAACAAACAAAAAACCTGTTACACCAAAGTAGCTGTGTCAGTTCCAAAGATGTACACACTTGCTGTAAATGCCTTGGGTACTCTCCAAATAATCTGTGTGGACCTCTTCTGGCTCTGCTGGGAGCCAGGTTCCTTTTTCTAAATCAATGAATGCAAAGCTCATCAGTTTGTTTAACATGAGACATCAGCAAACCAGAGCCTCTGGCAGGAGACACCCACCCCAGACCAACTGCTTTCCCTTTGGCTGTTCTGCATACATTCTCCTCAGCATTTGCAACCCAGGGCCTGATCGCTGTGGGCTCTGGCTTTACTGGGCAGTGTGGCTTAGTCACTGCAGGCTCAGTTCAAACCAGGGTGACATCCAGCCAGCCATGAAGGGCATCTCAGACTCAGCCTGGCTCCACACGATGCCTGTGCTGGCCACCCTGAGTCCTTCCCTGGAGGACAGATGGCATGACAATCACATGGACATGGACAGAGACGACCGAGGCCTGACCTCAAAGGGCACAGCTGAGGACAGCTGCCAGCCTTCCCTTCCCGGTCAGAGGCAGATCTCTGGGCCAGGGCCTGCCTATATTCTTTGCAATTCTGTCATGTATTCCTGCCGTGCAAACTGAAGATCAAAAGCTGCTTTCAGGCCATTGGGCTTTGCAAGGACACCTGAGCACCTGTCCCGGAGACCCACAAGTGAATTCACCACCACATTGGAGCTCAGAATTCCCACTCTGCACTGATTTCACCGGGGAAGCCAAAACAGCCTCCAAATCTCACCATGGGAGCTGCAACAGAACACCTGGTCTTCTCCATGGATGCTTTTCTTTCCTAGGTGGTGAGGCTTCAGAGACCTCTGAGGGCCACTGCAGCAGGGGAGCTAAGCTGTCACTCTACATCATCACCAGGCCTCTCAGCCCAAGACCACAGTCACACCAGATACCTGAGCCCCAGAGAGCCTCTCCTTTGAGTCCCTGTGGAATACTGGGGTCACAGCCCTGTGACTAACATGCCCTCGTTTCTATAAAAGTCTCCTTCTGCGGGAGACAAAGCGTGTTCGGAGAGCTGCCCAGGTACTTTAAAATCATCCTTGTTAGAAGGAAAGACAGGGTCACTATAAAAAAAAAATCAGCTGTAAGCGTAAAAGGAATTTTTATTTGCCTGTTTCAGTTATCACAGAGGCGTACAGCCTGCTTTAGCTAACCTAAGCCTAGTCCTGGAAGCTTTTAGAATCCAATCTAACCTAGGCCTAGAGTGTTTTCAGCCTCTGAGACTTACAGCTGAATAAGATCACCCTTTCTTGTTCTTTCTGAGATCTGGCTGGCTGGTTCAACTCAGCTGTTCTGGCTCAAACTCCTCTTCGATCTGACTATTCAATTTGGCTTCTCTCTTGGCCCCTGAATTGCTCTACTTGTCCTCAAACTGATTCCAGCAATCTTTTCTAATTTCCTGGCTCCTTTGCACTCTGTGGCTCATTCAATCTTCACCTGAGTTCTCTCTTTCTCCCTGCAACCTGTCTCTCTATTACTATCCTGGTAAAACTGTCTCCTCTCTCTGCACTGCCCCATAAGTAGCTTCTCTTTGTTCTCTCTTCTTATCAAAGTTTCTCATATCCCAGTCTGCCAAGTCTTTCTTTAATTCACTTTCTTTTCTGTCACTCAATTAAACACCATTTTCAAACATGGGGGCTTCCTTCTACAAACTAACTTTACCTTCATTGTTTGGGATTAAAGGTGTGACCACCATACTTGAACCTAAGCTTTTCTTTACCTGAAACTTGTTCTATACCAGGCTGGCCTTGAACTCAGATCTGCTTGCCTCTGTCTCCTGGATTAAAGGCATGTTTGTATTTCAGCCAGATCACACAGACCTAGAAGGTCTTTGGATGTGATCTCTTGCCAGAGCTGTCATATTCCAAATTAAAATTCCTCTACATGAAAGCACTGAAAATGCCATAAAAGGCCAGCTTCCTCTCCCATGGTAACGTGGGTGCAAGAGATTAGGCCTGCGACATAGAGTCTGGGAGTCAGAGCTCGACCACCCGAAGGACCATCTGGAACGACTTGCTTCCTCCTGCCCTTTGCCCTTAGGGCCACACACAAAGCTCCTTCCACATCCTTAGGGGCTACTTTTCCTGTGCTGGATCCTTGTCTGGAGAGCAACCACGTTAGTCTAACCTCTTCCTTGTGCTCAGAAAGCTGTAATCAACATCTCTGTGTTAGAGGTGCAGCCTTGGGGAAGTCTCTCAGGCAGCTCTGGGCAGGCACACCTGACTCTGAGGAGCCTCAACCGGGTGGGCCACACATCCTGAGCTATCAAGTGTGTTCTGCCTCTCGCCTGCACTGAACTCTTGCCTACAACTGAGCTCCTACCTGCTGCTGTCCACCCAGCACCATTTGCTAAGGGCTCTGCCTGCTGCTAGGACCTGGCCTCAGCTGGTCTGTGTTTACATTATGTTCTTCTGCTGAGGCCACCTAAGGCACAATCATTCTCATGAATCCCATCACCACATCACCTTTGACCTCTATTTACAATATTCTGATGAAGTGAGCAACACAAGCAGTTGGCATTTACTATTCCCACTTCCTTTGACCACACTCTTCTGAACTTGGCATTTGTTCTTCACACATTTGCTTGATCCTGTCCCAGGTCTCCAGGCCTGCTAGTCCCTGAAACTAGCTGGACTCATAGTCCACTCTCCTCCAACCAGCTGTGCCTGCCCTTCCTGAGACACGAAGCTCCTGAGGTTTCTACTTTCTCATCATGCTTGGACCACTGATGCAGATTATCCTGGACCATGTGGCTTGAGCATCACTTCTCACTGTGTTTGGGGATGGAGATCCAGGAGCAAGAAGTCAGAAAATCAGGTCTGGAAGCTCCTGGATTTGGAGGGAGCCTGGCTCAGAGCAAGTACTTCCTGGTATGTCCTCATGTGATTCGGGAGAAGGATGACTCAGGTCTCCTGTCTCCTTATATAAGGCTTTGATGCCATCAGGGACTCCACCCTCATGACCTACACTTAGCCCCACCCAGCCCTGGTGCCCCACCGATTGGCACCATCAGTTTGGGTAAGGATTGAATATAAGCATTTGAAGGGCACAGATAGTTCGTTGCTTAGCACTAGTTTTGTGTTAAACCTGAATATGGGCATTTTCCTGGGCAGACCAGAACCTGGTAATCATAGACCCTCCTCCAAGGGAGAGCTGCTGGCCCTCTTCTAGTCTGGAGGCAGTCTGGAGTTGGGAACATGACTGTGCTGGTGGTGAAGAGCTCTGGCTCCATCAGGACAGGGGAGTGGCCATGCTCTCCCATTTCTGTACACCAAGGAGCTTATATTTGCCATCGCCTTTAGTTATCACTATACCCTAAATGAAGACTGTCTAAACAGGTAACTGTGGAAGAGGTAGTAGCTCCCACTAGAGCTGGGACACCCCACCTCTCTCTCATCCTTTGTTATCAAGCACACGTTGCCCAGAATCTGGGACCTAGACCAGAGCTGAGACTGTGTACAGTAAACCACAACCAACAGGCGGCAGCAAGTGGGCTCGCTGGAAGATAATACTGTTTCCTGCTGGAAAATCAGCACAGCACTCCATAAGGTTCTGTGTGGACATTTGATTGAAAATCTCATTATTGAATGAGAGGCTGTAAAGGAGGCTACAGTGAATGGAGAGTATCTCGGTTCTGGGGCCAGAATTCTGGCCTCTAATGCTGAGAGAAAGCAGATCACAGCCGCACCTAGAGCAGCTGGGACATTCTTCACAAGGACTTCACGTGACCAGACCACTTTTGTTCACAATAGTAAACATCATCTTATAGCCCAGTCAGTCATTGTATGCACACAAGCAGATATGGTGAAAATGGGAGGTTCCTACCCACTGAAGACAAGCCCTGAGGCCCTGTTCTGTTAGGGAGCTGCAGAGATGGCTCAGAAATGAAGAGCACTGTTTACTCTCCCAGAGGACCCAGGTCCAATTCCCAGTACCCACATGTTTCAAAACTGTCTGTAACTCCAGTTGCAAAAGATCTGATGTTCTCTTCTCGCCTCCCTGGGCACCAGACATGGATGTGATACAGAATATACATATAAACAAAACATGGATACACATAAAATTATTTTTTAAAAATCTTCTGTTTAGTAAAACACTAAATTAATTTCTATAGCAAGCTGAGGAACCTGGCTGGAAATGGTCTTCATTAAAATATGACTGGGGATTTTTGCCTCTGGACAAGACAGAACATCAGGGGCATAGCATCGTGAAGCAATTAAGAGTAGACAGTCATAGGAAGGACAGTTTTTGAGGAACTGGGCACTGGGTGACAGAGGAGAGTGTGGCCTGAGAAAAACAAACTGACAGGTAAGGGGCAAACTTCCCAGCCACAGCACAGAGAGAGGGGAGTCCTGAGCCTGTTGCAGAAGCCAAATGTACCTGTGAAACCATCTCTGCAGTGAAAAATTTAATTCTTCATGGCATCACTGGCAATCTCTGCCAATCACTTAACTAAATAACACCAATTCTTCATAAAACTGGAGGAGTAAACACTGGTTCTATGAGAACTTGTCTGTCACCCAACCAGATAAGCAAAATAAATGAAACCAGCAAGGCAATGCCCTCACAATAAGGATTCTTATCAACAAAGCAATAATAATTTGCCAGGTGGGGTCATCCCAGAAATGCAGGCGCCAGTCAACATTTGATCAACCAAGGTCGTCCACATATAAAAGAAGAGAAAAAGAAAACTAGCATGGATAAAGGATAAAGGAGAAGCACTTAATGCATTCTAAGTTATACTTTTGACTGTTAGCCTAACATTTAATGGCCAAACCATTTCTCCAGCCACATCCCTAACTCAGAAAGAAAGGTTCCCAGAAAACTCTGAACAGACAGGAACTTTCTCACCTTGCTGAAGGGTGTGTGTGAGGAAAAACAACTAGTATCACGCTGAAGGATGAAAGATTGGGGTACTGCATGGTAGGACCGGGAGAGTAGGGATGCCCTCTGTTGTTTCTGCATCGCTAGGTGCTATGATGAGCCAAGAAAAGAAATTAAAACGTGTGTTGCAAAGGAGGACCCAGAAGGCTTTATCTCTACAGATATTGCGGTTACCGCTGCAAAACTTCCTAGTGAGACTACTGAAAAATAGCATCAAAGCTATTAATAGAGTTAAACCAAGTTGTATGATACAAGGTAAAAACACAAAGAATAAATGTCTAAGCAGTCAGAGATTGAAGTAGGGGGAAAATCCTTGGTGAGGTGGAAAGACAGCTGGAAGGTTAAGAACACTTGTTGCTCCTGCAGAGAAACCGGGTTCAGTTCTGGCCTCTGTGGGCACCGAGCACACAAGTAGTAGATAGTAAATAGACATGCATGCACGCAAAACATTCATATACATAAAAATTAATCAATTTTTAAAAATTCCATGCTAGGCTTAGTGGCACACACCTGTAATGCTGGAACTGGAGCAACAAAGGAGGATCAGGAGTTTGAGTTTAGGTCTGGAGAAACAGCTCAGTTGGTACTGTGTTTGCCGTGTAAGCATGAAAAATCTGAGTTTGATCCCAGAACCTATAAAAAAAGTGGGTTCTTTTTGTTTGTTTTGTTTCTTAATCCAGGCATGATGTCAAATGCTTTTAATTCCAGCTCTAGGGAGGTGGAGATAGGAGACTCTCTGGGGCTTTCAGGCCATCCAGCTACAGGCTAATAAAAGGCTAATAAATGCTCAGTCCCAGCAAGTTAGATAGCTCCTGAGGAGGCTGGCTTCTGGCTGGCACACACACACACGCACACGCACACACGTTAGGGCAGAGGTGTTCGAGGTCAGAGGTATTCGAGGTCAGCCTGAACTACATAATAAAATCCACTAAAATCCACTGAGACAGAATGAAACACCGAGGGACAAGCCTTGCTGTGCGTGCCCCACTTCTGACAATATTCCTGAGATAACCTACGACCTGTCTAGTAACTAAAAGATGCTGACCATATCCACAGATCAGGAGATGGGAGGGTGTAAAAATGTTTTCTCTCCAAACAATTAAAATTAAATTAAAATTCAGCATATCTCTCTCAGGAGGGCTGTTCTAAAATTCATATGTAAATGAAAAAACAGAATAAACCAACAATTTTGAGGAAGAAGGAAACAGTTGAATACGACCTGACTTCAGTTATTATAAGTCTACTACCATAAAAAAATGTGGTATTAGCCAGCTGTGGTGCACCCCTTTAATCTCAGCTCTGAGGAGGCAAGCACAGGTGGATCTCTGAGTTAGAAAGTCCAGCTAGGTCCACAGAGTGAGTTTCAGGATACCTAGGGCTACAGAGAGGAGCCCTGTCTCAAAGAAGAAGAGGAGGAGAAAGAAGAAGAAAAGAAAGAAGAGGAAGAACAGGAGGAGTGGAGGAGGAGGGGGAAGGAGGAGAAGAGGTAGAGGGGGAAGGAGGAGGAGGAAGAGAGAAGAAGGAGGGGAGAGGAGGAAGGGGAAGGATGAGGTAGAGGAAGGACACTAACTTTAAAGAGCAATAAATTGCCTAAAACAGTTAAACAGACCCATACATATGCAATCAATGGGTTACTAGTGACATAAAGCGAGTCATTAGCGGTACTGTTTAGTAACAGTGCTGGGATACCTGCACCATTACCACATACACACATTTACACATACAGACATATGCATACACACATATACACATCCGCACATACACACACACATACATATACACGCATGCAGAGATCTATACCTCAACCAGAATTTTCCAGAATGCCGAGTAATGGGTCAACACTCTAGATAATCAAATGATCAATTTGATAATGAAATAATCAATAATCAATTTGATAATCAAATAATTATTTGATAATCAAATAATCAATTTATTCACCAGAATAAAGTATCATTAATTTAAAACAGATCTTGTTCTTAAACATAAAACTTAACTTTGCAGTAATTTCTAGGATAAAACCTTTATGGTATTTGATTGGACAAACATAACACCAAAAGCATAAAAAGTGGGGGTAGCACCTCAGACTTAAGAAGCTTGCTCTTTGAAAGACAATTTTGACAGAATGAAAACACAAGGCACAGGCTGGAAATAAATATTTACAAACCACACATCTGATAAGGACTTTTATCTGGACTATTTAAAGAATTCTTGAAACAACAATTGGTAAAGCAAACATCTCAGACAGGAAGGAAAGAAGGAGGAAGGAAGGAAATTTAAGCACACACTTCAGCAGAGAAGTTATTTGGATGGCAAAAAGCACACTAAACTTTACTCAAAAATCATTACTTATTAGGGAAATGCAAACTTAAACGAGATATCCCTGTATGCCTACTAAAATGCCTAACATTTTAAAACTGTGCTAAATATTGCTGAAGTCTAGAACTGGAGCCTTCATATACTGCTGGTGGGTGTGAAACAATAAGGTCACTTTGGGAAAATGTTTTCTGTGTTCTTTGAAAGTTAAAGAAGTATGTGCTACATGAACCAGCTATTCTGCTCTTAAGTATTTTCCAAGGAAAAGTTGTTAAAATTTTTGCATGGTTGTTAAAACATAGAGGCATTTGCAGGCAAGCCTGATGATCTGAATTCAGCACCTGAAAGCCACATAGTGGAAAAGGACACACACACACACACACACACACACACACACACACACACAGAGTAAGTGAATACATACATAAATGCTCTAAGAAAAGCTCAGGCCTCCTCCTGCTTGTGCCACTCCTGGTGCTGCTCACATGCTCCATCACTGTGGACCTGACGCCTCCTCTGTGACGTGGCAGCTGAGGAGACTCCCATACTCACCACGGCTGACAAGAAACCTAAGAAAGGAGCGGAGACTGAGAACAACAGCCATATTCATTTGAAGGTGGCGAGCAGGACGGTTCCATGGTGCGGGATAAGAGTAAGAGGCAAAAAAAAAAAAAAAAAAAAAAAAAAGAGTAAAACACGGACAGCACTTATAAACTAATGAAAGCCTGTTGGGAGTAACAGAGTTTGTCAATGAGGCTGATCAGATTGCCAGTTTGATCGGCAGCCAGGCAATCAATCAGACCTGCAGGGCTGGAAGTGGAGGACAAAGATGCTTTACTCCAGAATTCTGTTATAGGCCAACTTTCTCAACTAGAAAGCCGCAATTGGGTTCCGCCACACCCCGACGACTGCAGCACAGTCTTCTCCCTTCTGTCATTTCCCTGTCCCCGTTTCCTTATTGTACCTAAAGACTGGTGTACATGAGCAAGCATATTGAACTTTTTTCTTTCTCTTTTTTAAACTAAGTAGCCAGTGTTCTGTTTTGGTTGACATCAGATGAAGATGGTCTGGGGGAAAGTACTGGTTCTGTAAAAATATCCCCTTTCTCCATTGGTGGCATGCTTATTCAGCTCTTATCTTTATTTTCAGTAAATTATTTTGTTCTCGTCGTTTTAACAAAAGAACCCAACAACATAAAATATTTGCATACCTTCTTTGATTGGAGAATTTAATGTTTTTTGCCTAACATTGTAAAACCAAGGACAATTTTATAACATTTTTATATGTAGCTGTTACATGTAGGACAATCTGCCTTTAAGTAGGGGTAAATTACTCCTGAACAAAATGATCCAGATAGTTTTTCCCTTTGAGTCAAGTGTCTTGTTGTTTAAACTTCTTGTTTAAAATGAAAAAAAAAAAAAAAGTTCAAGAGAAATAAAGTATATCTGCACATGATAATTTGTTCATACATGCTCCATAGTGTTCACAGCCCTATTTTCTGATTTAAAAAAATTTCTAATGTTCATCACTAGGTAGTATATAGCCATACAACAAAATATACTGAACAAAAATGAAAATACGCTCATTGAAAAGGCCAAGCAAGCCAGGCATGGTGGTTCATGCCTTTAATCCCATCACTCAGGGAAGCAGAGGCAGGTAGATTTCTGTGAGTTCAGGGCCAGCAAGTTCAAGGCCAACCTGGTTTACAAAGTGAGTCCAAGACAACTAGGGCTACACAGAGAAACCCTGTCTTAAAAAAAAAAAAAAGGCCAAGCAAAAATCTTTTTAATATAGATTTGGTTTTATATGTAATCTAGAAACTTCTAGGTGATCTGTAATGGTAGAATTGTTTTCTAGAGTATGAGAAGTCAGGGGAGGAGAGGAATTTGGGGAAGGAAGAATTAGCAAACGGGAACCTGTGTCCTCTATACAGGCAAACTCATCCATCTCAAGTATGTAAAAAATCTATCTTACAGGTAGGTGTGGCTTTCTAGCATTTCCATACATTGATAAGGCTATCAAAACCTCTAGCAGAAACCAAACTGAATGCTGGTTTGTTTTACACCCAGGATCACTCCTTTTAAAGAAAAACAAGAGGTTCTCAGCGCAGGCGAATTAAAGAGAGAAAGGCCAGTGGGGACAATGCAGAACTGTTCTGTCCAGACACCTTGCTTCCACCCAACCTCCACGACCCAACCCAGCTTATTCCAACAAGATAAGCAACCAGCCTTTTCCTTATCGCAGCCAGATTGTTCACAGCACCTCAGACAGCTCTAGCCTCCAGATTGTTCATAGCACCCCAGACAGCTCCAGCCTCCTGGCCACCGTTCACTCCCAGCTCAGGGAACGTCAAATCTGAATACTTACCCAGGTTGCTTCTTGCTCATTTTACATTTCTGCCTTAAAGGGGATGGGGGGGGTGGGTGTTTGTTTTTGTTTGTTGTTTGTTTGTGTGCTCCATTGAAGTGCCCTCCTGTCATCAGTCTTCCACTGACCCCCACATTCGCTTCCAGGAGGTGAGTGCATTTTATTAAACCAGATGTCTCTACAATGGGAGGCATCTTTACTGGGATGCTTACAAGATAGAATGGGGATGAGGGGGAGACTAAGATCCAGGCTAAAAGGAGCCAGAGGACCTGGATGACTCCATCTAGTGCTGGCTTCTGGTCATCTGAGTCGTGGCCACACGCTAGAGGCTGAAGAAGCCTCCTCTCGGGGGTGGTGGGAATACCTGGAAACTGCACCTCCAAACTTCTGCAGGCGGCAGCTGCAGGTCATGTGCAGGAGCCTGTGAACTTCTTGACTTCCAGCCGTGGCCCTGGCTTAGAACCCTAGCAAATGGTGGGCAGAGCTCCACTTGGCTTGCAGTGGGTGTTCCTGTGCAGGGATTCATGGAGATCCAACTATGTTTTTGAAACCAGTGTTTCTTCTTCTAAGAAAGAAAGAAAGAAAGAAAGAAAGAAAGAAGTATTTCTTTGTTATGTACACAGTGTTCTGCCTTGAATATAGGTCTAGTTGACCAGAAATGGGCACCATATCTCGTTATGGAAGGTTATGAGCCACCATGTGGTTGCTGGGAATTGAACTCAGGACCTTTGGAAGAACAGTGCTCTTAACCTCTGAGCCATCTCTCCAGTCTCCCCCACCCCAGTGTTTCTTCTTAAGAAAGAACAGAAAGTTAATACGGCAAATATTCTTCCCAAGTGTCTGGTGTTTGCAGGGCTGACGAAGCACTGGGAAATTTGGGGTGCTCTCTGGCTTCTGAAGCATTTGGTTCGGTTTCCTGGGAGTGCTGTGATCCTGGCTTGGAACCAGGCACGGATGGCTTATCTCCTTAATTTTTAATTGCCTTTCAAGATTATTCCCATGACATTAATTTCCCTGGAATTACCATATCTGTCAACTCCACCTTAAAATGAACGACCTTAAAGAAGATCTGCCAGGAATGACCTGTTTTGCACTCAGGCAGAAAGGGGTGACTTCCCTACCCTTTTCTATCAGTATGTTGAGGTAAGGGTGTCTGGGGGCAGCTTGCCTCTTGGGGTTTGGGGGGGCTACTGCATATCTCATCAAGGGCTCTCTCTCTCTCTCTCTCTCTCTCTCTCGCTATCCCCCACCCCAGCGCGTGCGCGCGCGTGTGTGTGTGTGTGTGTGTGTGTGTGTGCGCGCGTGTGCGCGCGTACGTGTGCCTTTGACCTTGCAAAGTGTTCTGAGACAAGAGCCAGGAAGCTTTGGTCCTGGAGAGCACACAAAGCTGCTTTCATCCTGTGGTGCGGAAATGAGATTACAGAGGGAATAACATTATCTTGCACTGTGGACCCCCATGCCACTGGGTGTGGCCTCAGTTGTTATTTCTTGAGTGGATTTTAAACCTTTTTTTTTTAATGTACCCAAGAATGACGATTTCAGAAACCATGTCAGCAGAGGAGGGTAGTAAACAGTCAAATTGCCAGGAAGATTGGCCAGGAAGCCAGATCTTGTTCTCCTTTCATTTTACTGCATTCTGGGTCACGATGGCAGAGAAATTTTGAAGATACTGGAGTCGAACCAGTCAGCGGCCCTGCCTCACCCAGTTCGGCCCCGCCCCCGAAGGCCCCGCCCCCAAGGCCCAGGCCCCACCCCACCCCACCCGCCCTCACCCGCTGCCTCCTTCTCGGCCCAGAACCGCAGCGAGCGCCGGGTGCGTCGCTGCCGCCGCCGGGATGTGACCTTCACCGCCGCCTGGCCAGGATGACCGGAGCCCCCGTCCCGCGGCGTCCGCGGCTCGCCTCAGCCTCCCGGGTGCTCTGACCGCACGCTCACGGCTGCCCGGCTACCCGGCCCGGGCCTCGCCATGCCGCCGCCGCCCGGGCCCGCCGCCGCCCTGGGCACTGCGTTTCTGCTGCTCCTGCTGGCCTCCGAGTCTTCGCACAGTGAGTACCTTGGAGGGGGGCGCCGGGCCTGCACCCCACCCCAGCATCCCGGTGCCGGCTATCCCGACACCTTGGCATCCTGGCCCCGGACCCCTGGGCTCTAGGCGTTATGGACCGGAGCATCCCAGACACGCGGGCGTCGTGGTCCCGGGAAGCCCCGACCCCAGACGGCCCACCCCGAGCGGGTGCAGGTTGACTGCGGACCCTTCTTTCCGCAGCCGTGCTGCTGCGGGCGCGCGAGGCGGCGCAGTTCCTGCGGCCCAGGCAGCGCCGCGCCTACCAAGTCTTCGAGGAGGCCAAGCAGGGCCACCTGGAACGGGAGTGCGTGGAGGAGGTGTGCAGCAAGGAGGAGGCCAGAGAGGTGTTCGAGAACGACCCCGAGACGGTGAGTGGGCGCCGAGCTCTCAGGGCGGGGCCTGCGCGTCCCAGAACCCGGAGTTCGGGGTGCCCCGACTCCTGACTCCCACCCTGCGGTCCGGGGGACCCGGGGACTGTGGCACCCCAGACACCCTTGCTGCAGCGCGTCGCCGCAGCGCGCACGCCAGAACTCTCAGACACTGAGCTTTGTGCCCACCCCTGTGCACTTCTCCATTCTTGAACCCCAGCTCCCCAGGTGACCCCAGGTCCGCTTCTTTTCGGGGGCAGGAGGCGTGTCCTTGAGGGAGGTCCGCCGGGGCCCCGTCAGTAAACCGAGGGGAGCCCCTCGAAGGCAGGTTCAAACTGAACCTCCCCCCACCCCCGAAATGAAAGGCACCCATGGGAAAGAAACGCAGTGATTTGAAACTCAAAGGCGTCCTCAGGTTGTCTGCTCCCCTAAAATCGGATCGGAGGTGAGGGGTGGAGCTCCTCTTTGGTCTTCCTCCAGGGGGACCCAGGGTTCTCCTGAAAGAGGAATTGAAAGATCTTAAGGCTGGAATTGCTTGCAGCAGCAGGTCCAAAAATACGATGGCTGGAATTGTGCAAAGAACACGCGTATGGGAGGGTGGGGAGGAGCGTGGGGAAGGGCCGGCACCTGCCTCTGCAAGGGCTGTGCTGGCCCAGGACAACCTTCTATTAATAATGTCCTAGGGGAGTGGGGCAGGCGTACAGCCAGCTGCAGCCAGCAGCCCATGTGTGCACAGTCTCCACAGAAGGTGAATGTGGCGCTGTGGAGGAACACCCCGGAGCAGGGAGTGCCTGCGGTTAAGATCTGGACTCTAAGCACGCGGGCCTCCCGAGTGCTGCGGAGGGCCTCCCCCGTCACCTGACAGATTGGTACGATTTCACAGTTTGGGGTTCCGCCGGCATGTCCCCCTCAAAGAATTCTTCTGGGATGAAATAAGGGTCATGCGATGAAAGGATGGATCTGCGTGACCTGCCTGGGCCTTTGCTTTGACTTGCGTCTAATCGGCTGACTGGACAATCCCTGTCAAAGCTGCTTTTCTGATACCGGTGACAAAGCTGTCGAGTGTCACCATAGCTGTTTTGGCACTGTTACTCAGTGGAAGCCAAGATCAGGTGACAAGCTGTGCCCCCCCACCCCACCCATGGTACTGCCCGAGGCATAAACAGCAGTATAGGGCAGATGGCTGAGTTTTTTATACCCTTGCTGGTTTCCTGTTTTGATGATAATCCCTCTCGACCTATGAGTCCAGCTACTGACAAGTCTAGGGCAGGGCTCCCTGTCCTTGGCCACCTGAGCTGTGGACTCAGGTAGCTGGTTCTTCGTGTTACAACTCCACCCTCCCACGGAGCTTTCTCCGAGCATTCAGAGTGTGGACAGGGCTTGTGGTGACAGGAGTGGAGAGCAAGGAGGCCACCGCCCAGCCATGGATTCCCGCCCCTCTGCAGCCTGCCTGCCAGGGCAGACAGGCCCAAGCTGGCCCCTCCTGGCTGCCTGGACATGGAGCTGTTCTTCCTTGAGTCGGATCCCTCTGCTCTTAATTGCTTGTATGTTTTAATTATAATTTTATTTGCAAAGGTGTGAGGTGAAGACATGAAAAAGAGTAATGCACTAGTACCCTGTCTCCTCAGAACAACTTCTCTCCAGGCAGTGGGAGGGTTTTCCATTTCTATCTGCATTCGGGTGAGACTCCAGGTTACAGTGCAGGGAAGGGCAGTCCCCTCTGGTCCTGTCACAACCTGCCTCCATCAGGACTTGGTAGACAGCTGTTCCCATTAGAGCCACCTAGAACTCTCCTCTCTGAAGCCCTTACACCTCAACAGGTGTATTTTTCTCTCATGAGTCGGCTCAGATGCTTGGCCTGTGCCTCTGGCAGGCAGAATGGGAACTGTTAGCCCTGGTGTGGACCTGCACCTCACATCCTTCCACAGAGTTGCAAATCAAAGCTCTTTCTTGGCTGCTACCAACTTGATCAGGCTAATAGTCACTTCTCTCCTGTTGCCATGACCCTGTGGGATGAGGGGGGGGAAACCTCAGGAAACGGTGGGGCTGTGGTGCTCTGGAGACCTGGTGTTCACCTGCAGGGATTTTTGGCTGGAGCCTCCCCGACTCCATTCCCTGGAGACCTAAGGCCTGGACCAGTGGCCCTGCGAGTACCAATCACCATCATGAAAAGCTAAGAAAAGGCTAACTCAGTTTTCCTGGACCGTGAGATGGTCTAGAAGGAGCACAACTTGGGGTTCCCTGCAGCATTGTATGTGAGAGAGAGAAGCTGGTCTGCAGATCACCCTGCAGACCAGATTTTCACAATGGTCCTAGGGAAGCCTCACAGGCCAGGCAGGACCCTCACAAAGGGGCTGATCTTGTCAGTGAAATTTTAGGGCAGAGGGGTCAGGTGGGGGAATCCCAAAGACCTAGGTTCAGCCACCTGTGCGACTGTACCCATAGAGACCAGAGATGGCGAAAAGAGTGGACAGCTCAAGGGGTCCAGTGGCTTCAGGGTTGGCTTTGGGGTGCTGACATGAGCTTTAGGTGTAAACAGGAACTGGGGCGTGGGGTGCATAGTTAAGCAAGGTCCAGCAAGTGAGGTCTGGTTGATGCTGTCTCTTCTGGTTCTGCAAAGCGTTTGGAAGAAGTCTTTATTCCTTGTGATGGGGGCAAGGTGGTCCTCCGGAGTGCAGCCCCCTTCATAATTGTTCTCAGTGACTTCTGAGATTGTTGTTCCTCAAACCCTCTAACTTCCGTTGGGGATCTGGGACAATGTTGACCTTCATATTCTCTTATCTTTGTGCAGTCAACCTTGAGATGGGCCTGTGTCTCCAGTTTTATGTAGATGGTGCTTGAGCGATTAGCATGCCTGTGTGCAGAAATGAGCGAGTGACCTAAAATAAAGCAGAGTGAAGGTACCAGGTCACCCTCCAAGCCTCTCGCAGGCTTGAATGAGAAGTCAGTGTGTTCTAGTAAAAGTTCTCGGTGCTGGTTAAAATCCTATCGTGTGCTCCCTGCTGTGTAGACTTAGAGTGTTGGGGTGGACGGGCCTCCTGTGCCTCTGAGTGGTGTCCTGGCCAATTGGAGCTAACACGCACCTCACACCTGTGGCTCCTTCTCCTTGCTGTTCTTTCCCAGGGCCCTGGGGGAGGAGAGAATGAGAATGTGGTCCTGCCCTCCATACTGGGTGGGCCTAGCCAGCTGTAACCATGGGGTGGGGGTGGGGGTGTTTTCTCACTGTGTATGGAAAGAGCCTGGCTCTTTCTGTTCAGTTAGGATTTCTTCTGACCCTGGGAGGGAAAGTGCTAGATCCCGGCCCTCCAGTGAGCAGAGGGCGCTTCATCGACACTGGTAACTTCTTTCTCCTGGGAGGGAGTGCACACATTTCCTGTGTGCCTCCACCCACATTCCTCAGTGGCTACAGCTCTGGCCACTTGCAATCACTCTGTCCCTTCTCTCCCCCACAGCATCTCTGTTATCTGGCTCCCCTTTTCATTGTATCCCTTTTTCTTGTTACTGTCCCTTCCGGGCACTTTGTCCTCATTGGCTGGGTTCCCTGTCCCAGTAGCTAACTCAGAGAGGCCCTGGGGTTGTGGCTGTGCCCCAGGTGAGGTCCTTCTGCAGTCTCTTCAGGAATTTACCTAATCCTTTAGGGCTGTGTCTCTAGGTTAGGCCTCTAGAGGTTTGCCTCTAGCTTTGCCTCTAGAGGTTCCTAATCAAGAAGTTAATACCAGCTGGGGCCTGTGCCCCATACTTTGAACCTTACCTACAGGCAGGAAAGAGTCAGGCCTAGCTGCTGATTGGCACCTTGTTTTTATTTAAGATACAAAGCTCAGGACTGCAAGATTCATAGTGGGCTGGCTGACTGCAGGAACTGAACGGGAGAGCCCTCCTTCCCCAACTGTCTCTTCTCTTTCAATAGCTCCACCTTATTCTGTCTGTCCCAGGTACAGTGGCCCTTCGCTGCTGCTGCTGGTGGGCTCTCATAGGACTTTGGGGTACTGTTAGTTCTAAGGGTCCGAGACTTAGGTGACCATGTTTAAACCCTGTCTACCCACTGTGGACATTTTTTTTTTCTGAGATGATGGGCATTCCAAGGACAGCTTGGGGAAGGCCAGGCTCAGGGCAGGTGTCCTGCCACTCCTGTTTCCTCTTAGACCGTTATACAACAGGACTGGAGGCTGTTTGGGGAAGGGAGTATAAAAGGAAGTGCCGTAGTGTGTTTATTAATTCTAAAAGGCTTTTCTAACCTGGCTAGCTCCCAAATAATTGAGACAGAGACCTATAAATTTACTTAACAAGCTTAAGTACAATAACTAAGCAAGGATGATTTATACTGATATTCTAAGCTAGTCTGGCTACCTCCCAGCCACCTTCCCCAAGTTACTCTACAATATTCGTCCTGTCTGGGCTGGATCTGCCCATCAGGCCATTCTCTCTCTCTCTCTCTCTCTCTCTCTCTCTCTCTCTCTCTCTCTCTCTATCTCTCTCTCTCTCTCCATCTCTCCATCTTCTCCCTTTTTTCTTCATTCCCCCTCATGGTGTCTGGGAACTGAAGCCCCGCCTACCTTTCTTCTGCCCAATGACAGGCTGTCCAGTTTTTCTTTATCAACCAATCAGAGATAATTGTGGAACAAAGTTTACACAACATTGTTTAGTCCAGATCTTGGGGCCCAGATTTTAGCATCTGAATACACAGAGCACCCACCCCCAATAAGGAAGGGGTGTTTTTAACAGGAAGAGACCTTCTGAGACTTGGAATTTGAGCTTTTTTGCAGGGAAGGGATATCCAGAAGAAATACTCTGCCTTAACACATGCCCCCAACGCATGTGTACACACACACATAAGCACACATTCCTATGCCCACATAGACACACTGTACCCACAGGATATACATACACACCTGAGTGCACACTCATACACTCTCTTGGCTCCTCTCCAAATTCTCCCTCTCCAAGCCTCCTCCTCCCTCCCCTATTTCTTCCTAACTTTTGCTTCTACGGGCCTTGAGTATGGGGTATTGCTGTCTAGGGACACCAAGCAATAGACAAACTGCCTATCACTCTTCAGAGCTGGCATAGGCTTGAGTCTGGCAAATGGGTCAGGAGTCAGGACCTAGGGTCCTGGAGGACACAAGCAGTGTGCCCTGGCTATGGATGCTATGGTGCTCTGGATGACACTGCAGGCACCTACAGGGGCAAAGGTGTTTGGAAAATATCCTTCAGGAAACAGGCTAATGGAAGAGTTCCACAGTCAGAACTGGGACCACAGCAAACCCAACCCTCTTATGTTACTCAGCCAGTGGCCCTTGGCCATGTCCCATACTTCCTCCGTGCACAGGGACTAGATGTGCTCAGACGGAAGCTACAGTGGCTTTCACCTCCTGTCTGAGGCTTAGAGACCAGGCTTGGAAGCCTCTATCTTCTGTTAGCCACATTATGCCAGCACCTTCTCTGCACATGTTTTGGCGTTGACCTTGACAGAATACAAAGTGGTTTTTTGTGTTTGCAAAGGGTTTTTATAGGAGCTGGTTTGTAGGAAGCTGAAAACATCAGTTGTTTTCCTCTGAGCTGCATGGACATGAGGTACATGCAGAGCAACGGGCACCAGAGTCTGCTTCAATGTTCATGCTTGTGGTAATGAAATCCACGTTGCCACATGATCCCTCAAACCTGCTGTGGACCTAGCTTTGAGAGGATCTCACAAAGCATACCTCTGGACCCAGGCTCTGTCCTCAGAGAGGGATTAGCTTGCAGCTCCTGCCTCAGTGGGCCCAAAAACCCCTACGTGAGCCCTTTGCTCTTCAAGGATGGTCACAAACTGTCTGAAAGGCTTACAGGGCCAGCACCTCTGTAGAATTGCTTAGTTCTACCCTCAGAAGCTTAGGGGGTCTCCCTCAGAATTTGGAAGCTCTCCCCTACAACTGTGCCTTCCTGTCCCTCCTTAGAATGTTCTCCAAACTCAGGTGAACCATACTGCTTACACCTTCACACCTTAATGCTCTGCGTTCAGAGCTGGTGAGGTAGAACCTGTGTTCATTCCACACTTAGCATCCAATGCTCAGAGCTCACTGGGAACTCGCATTCCTTGAAGCCTGTCTATGGGAGCAGCACTCCAGAGGCCTACTGATGGTCTACGGGAATGAACATTTATGGGGCCCATGTATGGGTATGAGCATTCTGTAGGGCCTGATGCTCTCTGAGGAAGCGAGTTGTGTGAGGGCCTGTCTGTGAGGTCCATGTATGATTAGAAGTCAAAAACGAGGATGCTGTATAACATGCTCCCTTCCCATGAAAAAGCCAGAAGTAGGCCTGAAGGCCCAGATTTTAGTTCACTGCCTTGTTTCTGCTAGGCAGAGATGTCTTGGCCTCGCAGAGTCCGAGAGGACTTGTAAATGCAGGTGAGAATGCTGTTCGACAGGTGGCAGCTGTTGTGTAAACCGGAGCCCTTTCAGCTGTGTGGCATGGGTGGCAGTTGGCATGTCCTTTTTGCAAGTATAAAAAGTGCTGTTAGTTCAGCCCGATTTGGGCTCAGATGGTTCTCCATCTTGATAATGGCGTCCAGCACTGTCCTCCCATGTGGGTGTTGTCTGCCCCTGGAGCATGTACTGCCTTGGGACTTAGTCTAATCAGGCAGCCACCAAAGCTATCCAACTGCAGCCTGGCTGATGAGGCCCTCCAAGGAGGTCAGGGAGGATGATTGACAGCTAGAAGCCATGGGCTGGATCCTGCCTGGTCCTATGCAGGGGCACAGGGAGATCAGTTCTGAGCTACGTCACTCTTGGGAAGCTTCAGAGGCCACTGGGTCCTTCTGAGCTGGGTGTCACAGTTGCTGCATCCTTCCAGGAGGAAAGCTGCCCTGGTACTGGCCTGGAGCCTGACCTCCAGCAGCGCTGTTAGGGACTATGGGCAGTGCTCTCTTACCTTTGGTCCCTCTGTGTGGAGAGCTGTGAGAGGCCCTTCCTGGTCATGTAAACAGCGCATGAACCCCTCCTCACACCTTCTGGCTGTGTCCACACCCTTGGCTCTGTGACATGGAAGGTATTTTGTCATCTAAGTTCCTTCCTGATAGTCTTTCTAAAACTGTAGAAAAGCGCCCCATCACTCCCTACCCATGGGGACCTTACTCCAGCCTGCTGCACCTGTGTTAGCTCCAGTCTCGCCCACACAGCCCCTCACCAGCCAGAGAAAGGTGAGCGAAGACAAGCATTGTAGATGGAGTTGGTTCTCTGTGGCAGCCTTGGTGGCACTGGGCCTGTCTGGCTGCCTGTGGCTCCCAACATTCCTGAACAGGCGTCTAGTCATCCTGCCATTGGGCCAGAACAGCCAGAGGCTAGTATACACTTGTGTTTGGTGTGGGGATGCAGAGACAGAAATGAGCCCTATACCTCAGCCAGAAAACTTGTTTACCAGGATAATGTATGCAAACCAGTGACAGGGGACACCTCAAGTCTGTGCTGAGTGGGTCTATGTCAGCTTGACTCGTGCTAGAGCCATCTGAGAGCAGGGACCCTCAGTTGAGAAAATGCCCTCATTAGATCAGGCCAAAGGCATGCCTGTAGGCCATTTTCTTCATTAGTGTCTGATGTGGGAGGGCCCAGCCCAGTGTAGGTGGTCCTGGGCTGGGCTGGTGGTCCTAGGTTCTATAAGAAAGCAGGCAAAGCAAGCCACGAGGAACAAGCCAGTAAGCAGCACCCTCTATGGCCTCTGCTCCTGCCTCCAGGTTCCTGCCCTGTTTGAGTTCCTGTCCTGACTTCCCTCAGTGATGGACTATGATCTGGATGTGCAAGCCAAATAAACCTTTTCTTTCCCAACTTGCTTTTAGTCATGGCATTTCATTGCAGCAGTAGAAATCCTGACTAAGACAGAAGTTGGTACCAGGATAGTGGGGTGTTGCTGTGACAGACCTACTGTGTGCTCTGGGGAGGACTGTGGAAGAACTTTGGAATTTTGGACTAGAAAATACTCTGGGTGTTGAGATCCCAGTAAACTGTTCTGTAGGAGCTTGGAAGATAAGAACGTTGAGTACAATGCAGACTACAGAGGCCTGGCTTGTGAGGTTACAGAGGGGAGTTGAAGGGCTCTATTGGGGCCGTTTGTTATTTTCAACTAAGAGTCTGTGTGTGGTTCTGGTTAGCTGGGACTGAAGAATCAGCTGTGATTAACAAGATACTGGGGTACTCCATGCTGGTCAGCTGGAGCTGAGAAATTAGCGGTGATTGAGAAGAAACCAGCATCACTGAGGTGAAATCATGGAAGTGTTTCCTGAGAGTCATCACACAGAAGCTGTGTTTCAGACATGGCCAGCGTTGTACCTTGCACTGGCAGCTGAACTTGGTGGTGTAGGAGCCACCCAGGTGGTGCTGGTTTTGACGGTGTGAAGAGGTCATGGGGAGCAGCTGAGGCTTGAAAATGTGTAGCAGAGTTAGTGTTCCTGAAGTGACCCCAGGAGAGGCTGTTGGTGAAAATGCAGCCCAGTTGCAGAGGAAAAATGCCAGCATTTTAGAGATGCCAGTACCATGGGATTATCACCAAGAACATCAACAGCAGCGGAGTGGAGCCAGCCTGAGCCTGGAAGACAAACTATGTGTGCTGCAGAGGTCAGAGCTGGAGAAGTGACCTAAGACCCTCAGAGGAGCCCACAGTTGACATATTTCAAACTTTTTTTTTTTAAGAGTCTGGATATTTTTAAGGGACTAAACTTTTAATGTCTTTAAATGAATGAGAAAGAAAATGTTGTGACTTAATGTTGATGTTTCTGTGTGTCAGGTTGATAAGAGGTCAGTTGTACTGAATAACTTTGCCATTTTGAGCTAAAGTTATCTGAGGGAAAGGAGCTGCAATTAAAAAAAAGATGCATGCATAAGATCAGGCTGCATGGCATTTTTTTAATTGCCTGATTGGTGAGAAAGGGCCCAGCCATTGTGGGTGGTTCCATCCCTGGGCTTAGGTGTTATAAGAGAGCAGCTGAGCAAGCCACAGGTAACAAGCCTGTAAGCAGCGCCCCTCCGGGTTCCTGCCCTGCTTTGGAGTTCCTATTCTGACTTCAGTGGCGAACAGTGACGTGAAAGTGTAAACCAAAAAAGCCCCTTCCCTCTGGGCTGGTGAGATGGCTCAGAGGTTAAGAACATTCGCTGTTCTTCTGAAGGTCCTGAGTTCAATTCCCAGCAACCACATGGTGGCTCACAACCATCTAAAGCAAGATCTGGTGCCCTCTTCTGGTGCACAGGCACACATACAGGCAGAATGCTGTATCACTAATACATGCATACGTACATAAATAAACCCTTTCCTCTCCAACTTGCTTTTGGCCCTGGTGTTTCCTCACTGCAATAGAAACCCTGACCGAAACAACTCCATGTCCTTGAGCTAAAGCTGAGTTCTTACCAGGAAACGTGGGAGGAGGCACCCTCTGCTGAGCTGTCAACGGTGACTGCACAGTCATGCTCTGCAGTCACCCTGCAGTAGCTGAGTCAGCAGGGGCCTCCTGTCCCTGCTTCTCTCAAAGTCACCCTCTGAATGGAGCTGCCAAGCAGCCCTACCTTTGCAAGATTCTTGCTTCAGTGTTCCTGTCTCCAGGCTTGATTACACAGACTCCTTTCTTAAAAAATTATAATTTATTCATTCTGTATCCCGGCTGTAGCCCCCTTCCTCATCTCCTTCCTGTCCCACCCTCCCTTACTCTTCCCCTCATGCCCCTCCCCCAGTCCACTGAGTCCTTTCTAAAAGGTCCCATGCTGTGCCAGTTAAACGTTGCCTTTCTTTTCTTTCCACAGGACTATTTCTACCCAAGATACCTAGGTAAGTTAAAGTTGATACCATAGTTTCATTCTCATACAGGCATAGTGTCTGTTTTGTGTTGGGAAAATCCCGTTACCATGTTACTTCTGGGGGCAGGAAGCTGTGAGGCTAGAGCTCTCAAGAGCACTCGGGTCAAAATGAGTGTGTTTTGTTTTGGTTTGTTTAGTTTTTTTATACTGTCATTGTATTCCAAGTTGCCTGAGTCTCAAACTAATACTGCTGCCTACAGATATCTTTGGTTGGTTCCAGGCCCTGCCCACGTCTGGAAGTAGGGTTAACTGAGTGTCCTCAAGCTTCCTGGTCTCAGGACTCTGTACTTCTGAGAATATTGAGGATCTCACCACCACTACCCACCCTCCCCAATAAATTTTTATTTTGCTTGTATGTGGTATTTTTATTGATATTTGCTCTACTCTCAGTTAAAACTTAGAACCTTGTAGAAGGTTTTTATATAGTTTGATGGACAGGAATACACACATACCCTCAGCCATTGGAGAGAGCACATAGTGGCATGGAAAATATCAATAAGCTCTTTTGTGTTTGTTTGTTTGCTTACTTGCCTGTCTCCCTATGTATTTTCTCTGTGTAGCCCTGGCTGTCCTGGAACTCACTCTGTAGACCAGGCTGGCCTCAAACTCAGACACCCACCTGCGTCTGCCTCTGGGTGCTGGGATTAAAGGCTTGCACTGCCACCGCCGCCACCACCGCCACCACCACCACCACCACCACCGCCACCACCACCACCACCCTGCTCCCATACACCCTTACAAGGAAAACAAAAAAAAAATTAGTATTCTAGTCTAGAGGACAGCCACTTTGCTCCTGTAAGAAGCCCTAAATTTCCCTGTGAGTGCTGTTTGTACTTTGGATGTATACTGCTTGTAAGAAGGGCATATTCTTGGTCTTTGGACTTGTTAACACTTCTTTGGGTCAGATGCTGGCCTTCTGTTCTAGGACCCCCTGCTTGTAATCTGTATCTGGCCACAGCACAGGGGATGGGTGACTAGCCTGCTGTGGCTCTCCAGGTTGAAGTAGCAGAATAGACAGACGGACATACGGTCCGGCTGGGACCCACGGAGTTCTGCAAGGCAAAGACTACTACCCAGAACCTCAGTGTATTTATTAGGTTTGACACAGGGGAGGGGTTAGCTAGTCTCAGGCCGAGGTCTCTGTGGGTGGGCAATATCAGGTTGTGGAGATAGGGGAGGAAGAAGCCACAGCTGCCAGTCTCTGCCCACACGGATCAGTCATTCATAAACACTCATTTTCAGAATCCCAAGGCAAGCTCTGCCATTCCTCTGGATCTGGGTCCATATGGATAACGGCTTTACCAATTTCCCATGGGTCAGTTGGCCTTGGCAAGCTGTGCCCATGTCATAGTGCACACGCACTCAGGACTTCCATCACTCGGGACTTCCTCTGATCCCTGCACTAGCCCACAAAGCCTTGGGCCATCTCTAGTGCCAAAGCAGAGGGGCACAGTCTGCCCACACACACATCCTCACTGTCTTCCCCACAATCAAGTATGATCTACTGAAGGACTGGACAGAGTGGCTGAACGCCAGCATTCACAGTGCCGGGCACTGGATGTGTTCCAAAGCCATGTTCTGGGTTCCCCTTGGGGACCACTTGTCTGCCAGGTCTAGTGCCCTGCAGGCTTGAGTAGATACCTTAGGGTACTTCTGCTTGCAGACTAAGAACAATGCTTCCTGTCTGGACCGCTCTGATCTCCGAGTCCAGCTTCGGCCATAGTCACATTGCACGGCAGCCCTTGGCACTCTGTGGGATGGGCGGCTCCAGCACTCACAGGTTCTGGAGTTAGGGTTCCGTTAACTGGGTGTACTTTCCTGCTGTCCCTGTCATGGAAGATCCACAGTGTTCAGGGGGCTCTGGTTTGGACACCTGCTCCACACCCAGGGAGGAGGAGTGACTGTGTTGTCTGCTTCTATCTTTCAGAGTGCATGAGGAAATATGGCAGGCCTGAAGACAAAAACCCGGATTTTGCCACGTGCGTTCAGAGTAAGTGCCCCCTCCTGTCTACCCGCACATACTGGGCAGCCGTGGCTCCACTATGGTTGGGATAAAGCTGTCGAACGAGAAGCTGTCAGGCTGGTCCAGGTCTGCTTCTTGCCCGCTTAGCTTTCTTTTTGAGAAAGTACATCTTGTTTTTAACGAACCATAAATGTACTTGTTAGAGGGGTTTAAATACTTCATAGGGTGCGAAGTGTACCCCTTCCTCATACCAGGCAGGCAAGGCCATCTTTAGCCCCCTGGTTGCACCTGGAAGTACAGAAATGGCTTTTGAACTCTGTGTCACCCCGTCCTCAGTCAGCCCCGTTTGGAGTCCCTTCCCCAGCAAGCACACTCACATCTCCCATCAGAGGTCAGGAGCCTTGGCTCCACTAAGCCCAAGTAGATTGACCAGCTCTGGGGTTATTTTGTTTCTGTTGTGACAAAGCTAGAATGATGTCTTATGCATCCGCCCACAGTTCTGGGTCCTAAGAAAGGGTCAGAGGCAAACTGGCATTCAGTTTTCACTCGGAAAGACTGTGACTCGGGTGTTTCCAGTTGGAAAAGCCTTTGTTGTTTTATTTTGAGGCTAGTTTTGCACTTCTCTTGATACTTGGTATGTCAAGGATGGTAATTTCTTTCCTTAGACTTTCTAATGTGTTGGTGCATGTGAAATTATTGGTCCCAGACATTAACTTTTGCCCCAGTGTGGCGTTATTCTGCTGCGTTGGTTGGTTGCTAGGATTGTGGCTTCAGAGCCTCTGGAGGTGTTTTGAACTGCAATGGCACCTCTGGGCGGGACTTTATTCTGCTCCTGTGGTGGCAGGTGGACGGAAGAGGAGAATGAGCCTGTCTCTGAGCTGATAAGAGAACAAACCTCCTGTGTCTGCTGGTGCCAAATACATTAAATTCATTTGCCAGATGCCTTGCCTACTCAGATTAGAGGCTTTGCCGAAGTCGCTCATACAAGGCTACCTTCTGCCTGGCTCTGCTCTCACAGGTCCTATGAGCACTCACCTGAGCTGGCAGTGTCTGTCCCCTCATGGTGGCCATACAAAAGAGGCCTGATGACCCACATATCCTTCTGCTAAGCCATGGGAAGATAGGGTCACAGGCTGAGCCCCACCTGCTGGCCTTTGTGCCTGGCTCCTTACCTTGATGTCCATGGCATGTCATAGCTTGAGTTCTTTGGGTACCTGTTTTTGTTAACAAATTAAAGCAAGTCTTGCAGGCTCCATTCGGGCATTTTCTAGAGAGCCTAGACCTAGCCCTAGACAGGCGTTGGCCCTAGCAGGCCCTTGGGAGCCCAACACCTCCCTCCCTCGGGCTGGTCACCATGCCGACAGTGAATAGAGAGACAGGGAGAAGCCGTAGTCTAAGCATGGACTCTGCCCTCGTGGTGCCAGGAAGAACGTTGGCTTCCATTCCTTGCCTTTCTCATAAATCATTCCTGGTTGCCTGGCATGTCCAGTGGGATCCTCAGACAGACATGTTGCCAAGAAGGTTGCTCCCCACAGACCACCTCAGGCAGTGGTGGAAGAGCAAGGCTTCAGGATTTCCCAGGGGTCTGGGCTCCTTTCTGGGCCTGGACGGGACAGGCCTGCTACCCAGGTCCTGACTTCCCCCCCTGGAGAGCCAGTTCACACTCCACAGCCACACAAAGGAACCAGGACAAACTGTTAACTAAGAATAGCAACCTGCAGGGGGAATGGCTAAGCAGGCCCCTCCGGTCTGCAAAACACTGTCCATGCCCTCACCTTTCTGGAATGTGTCACTCTCACTGTGGAAAAGTTGTCTGGGCACCTGCCAAGGGTCAAACATTGGACTTGGTAAGTTTCCAGCAGGAAAAGAAATGACATGTAATGGATGGTATTCCTCCCGGACAGAGGGACAAGAGTTGTGGTGCTGTCTCTGTGTTGGGGACTCTCTTAAAAATAATATTGCCCCATTGAAAATTGGCACTGTGTCATCCCTTGACCTGAGGACAGATTTTGCAATGGGTGGCTGTGGCATTCTTGGCTGAGTTAATCAGCCCTCCTGCCAGATTTGCCAGTGTAAACTTTAGAAATAAATTTAACTCTCCAAGCAGACACAGAAGTGAACAGAACACCATATCCTGGCTTCAGGTGGGCTCCCACCAGTCCATAGCCATTGTAAAACCATGAGGACCTCCAGTCCTGACCCCTCACAGGCCTCTCTGGCTTTACCAAGCCCCTACATGCTTAAGGGAAAATGACGTTTTATAATGATCTGCTGAAAGCACTCTGCCACAATCTCAGAAGTACTTGAAGACACACAGGCATGTGTGCAATTTGTGCAAACCCAGCAGACTTTGGATGTAAACGTGGAAAGGCCACGGGGGCGGGGGGGGGTACAGATTGCAGAGCTTCCCAGGCCGGCACCCAGCCTAGCCTGGCCCGGTACAAGTGGAGGCTGCCAGCGATGAGGCTGACCTGAAAACCCTGGATGAACAAAAGAATGCATCTGGGAAATTCAGAACTTGGCTCCTGCTTTGTCTCATGCCGGTGCTCCCCCTCTTCCTGCCAGGCAGCAAGAGTTTGGGTGTGGGAAGCATGAGAACCACCTGTGGGAAGGGCCTCAGGAATGGAGCAAACACTGATGTGGGTGACCTGGAAGACTTTTGGCAGTCCTGCCAGGATGACCTCCAGGAGACATTGGCTCCTAACGCCCTTCTGGCTCGGCCTGAAACCACTCCCTGTAAATCAAGAAGGAGCAAATGCTGGCTTCAGTTCTTACATTGGCAGCAAGTAGGACAGGGATACTCAAGAGCTGACACGGAGAATCAAAGTCAGAGATGTGAATTGTCACCATATTCGAAATGGCTAGTCACCAACTGAAAGCAAAGTAAAATTTAAAAACCTGTCAGCGGCTTCCTCAGGGATTCCTGCTGGTCCTTAGCTCCTCAAGTACTGCAGAGGGCCCACCCTGCCCCAGACCTCCTGTTGATGCCAGGTGGAGTGGAGTGTCATTTGCCGGTGTGAATCGTGGGCTGATGCCGAAGAGCACCAGCATGGCTATGCTCTAGGGTTGCTGGCCCACAGCTGACCCCTGCCCTCCAGTGCAGACCTGGGCGGCCAGACGACACCGATGAGGACAGGAGGAAAGTGGAGTTCGTTACCCTCATCCATAGCTCTGCGTGTGCTGTCTGCAGTTGGCCCATTTCGTATCTTCTAACAGAATCTAGAGGCGGTGGATGGGACAGACATGCTTCCTGGAAAAGGAAGGAGGGCACATCAAGATGTTTAACAGGTGGCAGAATACCTCTGGGCAATGGAATGCCAGTCCAAGAAGGAGGCCAGTTGGGGACACTGTCTGAGAGGAGCGGGGACTGATCAGAGCTGGGAACTGGCACCTGAAAAAGTCACAGGAGCTGACACCCCACGTGTCCCTAGACACTCTAGCACAGCAGTTCTCAGCTCATGTGTTGTGACCCTTTGAGGTAAAACCACCCTTTCACGGGAGTCGCCTGAGACCACAGAAAACCTAGGTATTTACGTTATAATTCATTCCAGAAGCAAAAGTGCAGTTATGAAGCAGCAACGGAAATAATTGTGCGGTTGGGAGTCAGCACAGCCTGAGCTGTAAAAGGGCCACAGCGTTAGGGGGCTGAGAGCCCGGCTGTAGAACTACAGCTGTTGGATAGGAGCCGCCCCTACCCCCCCCCCCCGCCCCAGGCCAGCAGACTGTAGGTCCTTCAGATGGAGCAGAGCCAAGGGCCCGGGGCTCCTGTGCCCTCAGTTGGGCCCACATCTGCTCAACCTCTGAAAGGATTCTTTGAGAACGGGATATAATAATGGCTTTCTGTGACTTCCCAACCTTGGGATTGAAGCGCACGCGAGCTTTCCCGGCATGGTCCCGGCTGTGTCTGGAGGGCTCAGCTCTGTTCCTGAGGTACTCTGTGGGGGGCAGTGACACGAAAGATCTTTTAACTGCAGGCTAGAAGCTAAAGGCTGAACCTGTGTGGCTTGGCCACCCCTGTGCCCTGTTCCATTGGCCACCGCACACCTGACTTGATACCTCGGTGCTGAGATTCTGTGTGTTTGGCAGTGGTGCTGGGGTCTGAAAGAGCCTGCCTGCCTAGGTAGTGGATTCCAACAATGTTGTGCCCTAGAGGATCTAGGAGACCCATTTCTGGGAGTCATGAGCCAGCAGCTCCACTTGGCCCAGTGTCAGTCACCCCCTCCCAGTAGAACTTAGTGGTGTTGCAGAAACTGGTCCCAGTGCCCTAAAACCATCTTACATTTGTTCCTGTCCCAAGGCAGGGGCCTTCCATCACAGCTTGGCCTGCTTCGGAGCCCCTGGGAGCTCCCCTTGGGCCCTACCAAAGGCTCAGCCCACCCCCAACTATAGGAGGTGGTATGGCTTTCAGATAAACCCTGAGTGGTTTTCTTTCTGTATCTCCAACTCAGACCTACCTGACCAGTGCACCCCAAACCCATGTGACAAGAAGGGTACTCAACTCTGCCAAGACCTCATGGGCAACTTCTTCTGCCTGTGCAAAGCTGGCTGGGGAGGCCGTCTCTGCGACAAAGGTGAGAGTCCATAGCCTCAGGCTCACTCTGTCCCACACTCTGTCACACTCTGACCTACCTGCTCCTCACCCCCTCCCCACAACTGGGAACTCAGCCATACCTATAGTCTGTCCCAGCACAGGGCCCTGGTGGCCAACCTCAGCACCCCTCTTGGGAACCCTTTGTGGTGCCGCTCTGCAAGGAAAGCTCCTGAAGGCAGCAGCCCTGGGGTTCACGTGGAACTGCATGCTCCTAGGGAGTTGGGGTTCCAGTGAGTTGTTTGGGGACCAGGATTGAAGTGAAGGCAATGCCACAAGGATCTCAGTATCCCAGCTGATAGACCACACCTTGACTTAGGTGCAGGTGTGAGGTGTTGGGTAGAGCTGCAAACAAGATAGCAGGACCTCCCAAGCCCAGAACCTCCACAGCCCTGCTGCGTCCACAGGTCACCTGGACAGATCTGTTCAGGGCACCAGACTAGGCTGTGTGTAGCTCTCATGGCTGCTGGGCACTCATTGGTGGGTCCATTTTGTCCTTCACCCTTAGAACTGAGTCTATGGCTTTCCTAGCAGCTGCAGCTCATTTCTCTCTGCCGCTCACATGGTCTACCTTATCCGCCATGAGGCCAGCAGGGAAGGGTCCAAGTAGGAACCCCTCACTCTGTCTTTGTCTCCAGATGTCAATGAGTGTAGCCAGAAGAATGGGGAATGCGGCCAAGTCTGCCACAACAAGCCCGGAAGCTTCCAATGTGCCTGCCATAGCGGTTTCTCGATTGCCCCAGATGGCAAGACCTGCCTAGGTAAGGCCCTGGCTGTACACTTAGACTTCCCTTTTCTCACTTTCCTGGGGAGGGGATGAGCATCCTTAGGAGATGGTCTAGTCCAGCATCACAGCCATGATTCCCCGAGTCTAAGAGCAAGGGAGGGGACTGGGGAAATGCCCATCCACACTAGTGCTGCCAGATCACCTTCCAGCCCATGGAGCCTGCAGACAGCCTGTGTAGCCACAAGGTCTAGGCCTCTGCAAGTGACTATAGGGAGCTCAGTAAGATGGCAGGCCCAAGTACCCCTATGCACCTGCCGTCCCTTCCAACCCCCACCCCCAGCACAGATTCCCTCTACCCTGTCCCTAAGAACACAGAAGCAGATTACTCCCCCCCACACACACCCCCGCCGTGTGGTCCCATTTCCATTCAGTCCAGAGCCAGAAGGCTGAGGGCACCCAGAAAAATCATCTCCAGAGTGCATGTTTTATCCCTGTGCTGACAGGCTATAGGAGAGTGGCACTTAGTCACACAGGGGTGACACCTGCCCTCTACCCCAACACAGATGTACTCATAACGTCCCTGAGGAACTGAGACTCGCCAGGACTAGCCACAGCGACCTCTGTGGATGGTCCAGATGGATGCAGGGTGTGGGGACACAAATCTCATCAGACAAATGACTATTTCTCTCACCCAGTTTGGGGGAAAAAGATTTTTAAAATCTCTATCTACCATAGAGTTCATTTCTGATGATCCCAAAGAATATTCTTAGAAGATGTGCTTCTATGGGAACACATGGTGCCTGTGTGAAATGTATAGGAAATGCATATGGGAATGTATAGGCCTCCGCTCCTATGTCCTCCTTATTCCAGGAACAGAGGCCCTCTCCTTGTGGCTCTTGTCCCTGGCCCTGACCAAGAGACATAGCCCCACACTTTAGTAGCAGGTTGAGGACACCTGCCTTGCTTTGTGGATCCTGAGCAGTGAAGTCTACAGTGTACCCAGTGTGGGGTGAGCAGCATGTGGTCCCCGGGGCCCACCATCACTCGACACCCACGGTGAAGGCGCCATGCCTTCCTCCTCCTGTTTTCCCCCCTCCTGCCTCGGGGCCGTTCTCGCCCGCTGTCCCTAGTGGCCACTGCAGCTGGCGCAGACCGACCTGTACAGCCTTGGCCTGGCTGGCTTTGCTTGCAGATGTCAATGAGTGCGCAGACTCGGACGCCTGTGGGGAAGCGCGCTGCAAGAACCTGCCCGGCTCCTACTCCTGCCTCTGCGAGAAGGGATACACATACAGCTCCCAGAAGAAGGCTTGCCAAGGTACCCACGCCACAGCCGCCACCTCGCTCGACCCATAGCCTAGGACACATGCAGGTCACTGCCTGAGTGTAGGCTGCATTGCCCGTGGGCAATCATCCGCCCAGCATTCCAGGAAGGTACACACATGAGGGCTGGGAAAATGTCAGGACGTCCTGGGAGTGTCTGTGTCCCTTCATTGGAGAGGACCCCTAAAGTGAGCCCTCGGTCCCGTCCCTTTATCCTGCTCCCACCGTGTGCATACAGGTAGGCACACATACCAAGCTCTCACACATGTGCTGTGTTCCAGTGTGTACTCCAGTGAGCACACACCCACCTTTACCCTTCTCCAGCCTGCAGTGGGCAACGTGAGGAGCCTGTGGTCCTTGGTAGACTTGCAGTAGATGGGGATGGCAGAAGGCCTGTACTCTCCTGTCACTTTGGGAGCTCACCACGTCCTGAGGCCAGAGACTGCATCCTTCTATAGTCACTCCTTTCGGGGAGCTGCAAGAGACTGACCCTGGAGAAGCACCGAGCCCCCAGGGAAGGGAGCACAGAGCTAAGAGCACAGGAGGATCCTGGCTCAGCACCATTCTCCATGACCCACCGGGACACTCTCGGCCCCTCCGTCTCTGGTCTGGCAGTCTGCACTCAGTCCTCCAACCCCCTCAGCTCCTCGTTTCTCTTTAGGAAGCAGGGACCTCAGAGAAGGGCCCCTGAGATGACACGCTGAGCAATGAATGATGTCTCCGGTGTCTCTGGGAAGAATACATGGGGTTGCACAGTTTGGAGTTTTCCCCATGCTTACCGTGAGTCCCTTTGTCCACAGATGTGGACGAGTGCCAGCAGGGACGCTGTGAGCAGACCTGTGTCAACTCGCCAGGCAGCTATACCTGCCACTGTGATGGGCGTGGGGGCCTAAAACTGTCCCCAGACATGGATACCTGTGAGGTAGGTCACTGCAGTGCCCACTGGATGGCCTTGTGGAGCCCTAGTGCTGTGCTCTGTATTAACCCTTTGCTGTTAATAGGTTAAGGGAGGGAAGTTTCTAGAGACTTGGTTGACTGAAAACGCCTACTCACTCCCAGGACCACACAGCTAGCCAAACCTCTGTTTGGTTGTGTTGACAAAATCTCCATAGCAACTTCCCACTCTAAGCCATGTGGCCTGCTGGTGCAGACCCAAGGTGTGATGTGTTCATTCCAGGATAGGCAGTAGACACACACTCACACACGCACACGCACACGCACATACACACACTCCATGCACTCGGGCTCTGTATAAACTCCAAGTAAACTGCAGGAAAGTTGTTTATTGATGGCGTTTCCTGAAAAACAGCGGCAAGGACACCAGGTGAGAAGGTACCATGACAATTTTGCAAGCCATAGACCTAGAAAGCAGGAGAAGCCTTTTTCTATCATGAGCCTAAAGTCCAAATCATCTAGGAACTCTTTGTTGAGCTCCCCTTGCACAAGACAGTATCTTCCTGTCCTAGGCTGAAGAGGTACGGACCCTTGTGTCCCTCATGCCCCTGGAAGCCAGCCCAGCCCGCTTTACTTCCATGCTGTCTTTGGTCAGTGGGAAAGCCTACAGCATAAAGCTGAGAAGTTTCTTGAAGCATTGTCTTCAAGGCCTTCTTGCTGGGTTCGTTTTATAATCGCACACTAGAAATGAATTCCTGTTATTCCCCGTGCTCTCCTGTGAGTCTGAAGCGTTTCACCATTGAAGCTCCAATAGCAAATAGGAACTGATGAGAAAGAAGGTGCTGAGGAAGAATTCAGAACCCTGGCCCTCTGCCTGGAGGCACCCACGGACTCTGGGGCTTCCAGGGATGGGGCTAGTCTTGGGTTTCTGCAAGGTCAGAGGACCTCCCCAGTGTGACCAGGACCTCAAAGCTATTTGAAAGGTGGCCACAGGGCACACCCCCAACACCTTCCTATCTCATGGCAGGACATCTTACCATGTGTGCCCTTCAGCATGGCCAAGAGTGTGAAGTCCTTGTACCTGGGCCGCATGTTCAGCGGGACTCCCGTGATCAGACTGCGCTTCAAGAGGCTTCAGCCCACCAGGTGAGAAGCCAGGCACAGGACAGCAGAACCCAGAGGAGAGGGCTGATCCAGGGGCCCAAGGACACCCAAGGTGTCTGGGAGAACCAGTTCCCTGGGTTCTGGAAAGCGTCACAGGGGCCAAAGCCCCCTGAGCCCTGGGACTGGGCATCCCCACACCATCTGCTATGTGCCCCACTTTGTTTCTTGGGTCTGTTTACAGGCTGCTGGCTGAGTTCGACTTCCGGACTTTCGACCCTGAAGGAGTCCTCTTCTTTGCTGGGGGCCGGTCAGATAGCACTTGGATTGTCCTGGGCCTGAGGGCTGGGCGGCTTGAGTTGCAGCTGCGGTATAACGGTGTTGGGCGCATCACTAGCAGTGGGCCAATCATCAACCACGGCGTGTGGCAGACGGTAAGTGGGAGGCCAAGGCTGTTTCTAGCATTTGGCACTGGGTGTGCCCGTGGTGGGACACCAGCTCTGGATATGCCCATGAGTAGGACACCTGCTCTGGATGTGGCCTGTGGGTGAGACACCTGCTCTGGCTAGCCCAGAGCTGCTGCTTCAGAAACGGCCTCATGAGAGAGCCATGTGGCTCTGGCCCGGAGATTCTAGAGTAACTGCAGGAGGATGCCAAGACATTGTAGGACACCTGAGGGGGTAGGGAACCAGCTCAGAACACCCATGAACCTGAGCTGCTGGGACCAGGCGCCTCTGGTCATCTGATCACAGGGGAGTTCTGCCCTCAGCTCTGATGATGCTGCTCCCGTTGGAGCTGGGCTGATGTACAGTGACCCCCTACTCAGGAACCACATCCTGTACCTCAAGCACAAAAACAGGCTTGGGAACTAATGTGTAGAAGAAAAACAGACATGATTTTTCCCTTAGCAATGAAGACAAAATGAAAAAAAAACAAAAACCATTCATGTTCCCCTTTGTAGACATTTGTAGGCTGCCATTTCCCCAGCCACCAAGAACTGTCTGTCCTTCTTCTTGACACTGAGGAATCAGAATCGTTATGGCAGGAGCCTGGAGAGAGGGTGCCCTCTGCACAGCCATGGGGACAAGCCTGGACTAGGACCCAGGCAGGACAGCTGGCTGGGAGCAGTCACTGTACCACAGTACTGTCTAGGTGGCAACTAGCACACCCTGAACTCGTGGCTCAGTGGCAGAGCGGCCCAGGAAGCCAAGTTCTGACCCTCCAGTGCTTCCTGTCCAGCCATTCACAACGCAGTCTTCCCTGACAGGGACAGGCAGACATCAAGTACGTCTCCACCTTAGCTAAAAGGATGCTGATGTTCTGGAAGACAGGAGCCACACCATGACTAGCATATGTTCCGACACACACTTCAAGGCTTTCCTGTGTGCAAAGTTTCTGAGGAATGAGCTTGCTCATTCGACATTACTCCATCCAAGACACTAAGTTGTTAGAGGGTTAAAGATGTGTGTGTTCTTCCAAGTACGGCACTTAGCCTGGGGAGGGCCATGATATAGACAGCTCACTGGCTGAACTGAGGCCCGGAGGTGTTTAAAATTGGATACCTCAGAGCTGAGGATGAGCAGAGGAAGCTATGCTTCAAGGACATTAGGATGCAGAGCACCTTGTGAGTAGCAGAGAGGTTGTTTAGGCAAGAGGTTGCCGTGTGTGTGTGTGTGTGTGTGTGTGTGTGTGTGTGTGTGTGTGTATGTGTGGTATATAGGTAAGAGGTTGTGGAGTAGCAGAGAGGTTGTGTAGACACACCCATGGGAGATGCAAAGTGAACTGGAGTTCAGGCCTAGGCTATACTGAGGAAATGCTCAGGGTTCCTTTGTAGAAACCCAGAAGGCAGTGAAGGCTGTGGGCAGGAGCAGGGAGCATTGGCTCTTGTCTCACAATAACGATCCCATTCCCCTTGGACTGTGATGGGCACCACCCACAGTCGGCTGTGCTGGCCAGGTGGGCTGCTAGGCCAGGTGGGCAGCACACTGTGGTCACTTTGGGCACAAGCCACCAGCAGACCACCCACTTGAAGGATAAAAGTCTTCCAGAATGGGATTCTGTGCTGTGACAGCTATTTTATGGGTCCCAGAGTCAGCTGTGCCTCTGTTGTACAGATGATGAAATTCATCATCTGCATGACACTGGGTGAGAGGCAGCCAGAAGCTACATTTTCTGGTCCTGGTCCTCTGGAGCCTAGACAGCAGAAGGCCCATTGCTGTATCAAATGAGATCCACCCAGGGCTTACAGCCCTGACAGGACTCAAATCCAGGCCACGCTGATGCCCTCCCGTCCACAGCAATCATACGTGCGATCATACTAGACTAAGAGGCCTGAACTTGTTTAATCAGGAATTTTAGCTTGGTGACAAATCTCTACAGCAGCTGGGGTCACGGCACAGTGTCCTCTGTGGTGTAGGACACGGGGCCTGGGGTGCAGCTGTTGGCTCTGTAAAGCCTCCCTGGGCAGTTATCTGACACTGTGTTTGTGTCACATGTAGAGAGATGAGTTCAAACGTGGTGCTCATGTTAGGCTTCAGTCTGGCTCCTACCCAACACTTGGTTGGATTCAGGTTCTACTTTGTAGCCTCGAAGTCCCTCACACAGCCACACAAGCCACCGAAGGCAGCGCTCCGGGCCAGCCCACAATGCCCAGGGTCTCAGGCGTGAAGAACATCTTACTTAGAAGACAGAATGAGCGAGCAGGTCCCACCTCACCTCACCCAAGACAAGTTAGACTGGAGTTAATATGCTGTGCTGCCTTAGCGCAGACACCACACAGCCAGGCTCACACCATCTCAGACAACGGCTCTCGGGCTCTTTTAAACCAGAATAAGCACCAATGGGACCTTTATAGGAATGTCTTCTAGAATAAGTTGTGTGTTGTGTTGATTTTAATTCCAAATGTGTCAGGGGAAGCTCACCTTCTTCACTGGATGGATTTCGTCTCCACTTTTATTTAGATCCCTGACCTGTGAGTTCACAGAGCAGGGGAGCCACAGTAGTGAACCTGAGCGAGGAAGGCTTTGGGTAGAACCCACTTGAGCGTGGTCTCTTACAAGGTTTGGCTCCTCCTGGACACAGGTGATGTGGTCTTCCTAGACCAGACAACTTGGACACTGTTTGCCCTGAGGTCAGGCGCCCTTGGCCCAGGTGGCATGGGCATGGTCTCATGGGTCAGGCTCCTAAATACAGGTGCCATGGCTTGCCCACCCTGCAGTCTGGTGCACTTGGCCCAGGCGATATGTTATGGGAGCCTTACAGAAATGGCCATCCACTTGACCTCGCTGCCTGACCCCTTCAGATCTCCGTAGAGGAGCTGGAACGGAATCTTGTGATCAAAGTCAACAAAGATGCCGTGATGAAGATTGCGGTAGCCGGGGAGCTGTTCCAGCTGGAGAGGGGCCTGTATCACCTGAATCTCACCGTGGGAGGCATTCCCTTCAAGGAGAGTGACCTTGTCCAGCCCGTAAGTCCATCTCAGACCACAGAGGAGAACGCAGCAAGCTTTAGGCTTGCCTGTGCCTACGAGGGTTTACCATCTAGCTGAGTTCATGCCTTAACAGTGGTAAGGACCCCCATGCTGGCCACCCATCATTATAACTCAATAACCAGCCACTCTGCTCATGATGCCCATTTAAGTTTCCATCTGACTTGATTTAAAAAAAATAAAATAACAATTTTGCAGTAAAGATCAAACACATATTTTTGACAAAAAGTAATAAAATTTTGGGTGCATCTCAAGAACATTTGGGTTGTGAGCCATACCTAGATTTCCAGTGGGGGAAGCTCTGATTAGGGTCTTTTTGTTGGGGGGGGGGGGGCGCATGTCATTTTTCAAAGTCCTGTTTCTTTCTGTCCTACGCCACACCGGGCCTTGGCTTCTCGTCTCTGAGCTCAGTGGTCAGAACCCTTGTTTTAGGGGTGGAAACACCCACTGAAGATAGAAAACCTGCTTCGTAGTTGATAGTGACTTACGCATCCTTCAGGACAGTCCCAGGGGTATGACGTCACACACCGTTGCAGATCTTCCACGAGCCATAAGATGAGGGTGGCGTGATTTGATTATGTAACAGCTCGCACACAGTGGGTGTGTGGTCAGCCTGGGACTGGCATCCTCTGGCCCCGGCTGACTTTGTAGCTATGCTGTGTGGGCCTGAGTAAGGGACAGGCACAGCCACAATAAAATGTGCAGTCAGGTGGCAGGTACCTTGTCCCTGCAGCACAGTGGGGAGACCGGGCAGGCAGGGCAGATGGCTGCCTCCTGTTCTCATCCTGTGTGGATATGGGTGTCCTGAGGTGTCTTCAAAAGTGAAGCACTCTTCTGCGAAAGGCCTCCCTATATCATATTTATAGCACAGATTTACACTCCTAAGCCAGCAGGTCCTGTAGTGCTAGGCTGGTGACCTCTCTTCCTCTAGTCGGCCATTTCAGTGTCCTAGTCAAGAAGCCACCAGGAGTTCCCTGTCTTTCCAGATTAACCCTCGCCTGGACGGGTGCATGAGGAGCTGGAACTGGCTGAATGGGGAGGACAGCGCCATCCAGGAAACAGTAAAGGCAAATACAAAAATGCAGTGCTTCTCCGTGACCGAGAGGGGATCCTTCTTCCCTGGGAACGCATTTGCCTTCTACAGCCTCAACTACAGTAAGTGAAGCTATTGTGGGGGGGGGGGACATGCCCAGTCAGCTATAGCCTGAAGCAGAGTGTCTGCCTGAATAGTTCCTGCCTCACTGAGTGCCAGGGACAAGCCGGCTACCCACAGGCTGGAGCAGGGCTCAGCAGGGCAGCCAGGCCTACTCTCTGGCCTTCACATAGAGTCAGCCATGGGAGAGGAAGTGATGAAGGCATGGTCCAAGAGCTAGGAGAGAAAAGATGGGTAGGCCTGCTGGGTATGTGGAAGAAAATCTGGAAGATCAACCTTGGACATATCTGAACGAGTGTGAAAATGCTCAGAAGTGAGTCAGACCTTTGCTGGCCACTGACTTCATGAGGCTCAGCAATCAGAGAAGGTTTAGAGGTGGGAAGAGGATTAGCATGAAGACAGGAGGGTCAGTCTTTACCACCCTTGGAAAGAGCCCTCTCAGGTACTCAGGCCCATATGGAGAGGAAGCAGGCAGGGGGCTGACAAAAGTGTGTCCTACTGTGTGTCTCAAGGACATGGTAGCAGAGGGCAGATACACGGGGTTTGTACCTCTTCTGTGAGTGAACATGCCAGTCCTGGAACCTGTTATCTACCTGGCCCATGGGGATGGCCAATGAGGCACAAGGCCGGGCACTCAGGTCTTAGGCTCCTTTAAACAAGAGCCCAAAATTTCTTAAAATACGACAGTCACTGGGGGTCCTTTTGGGCCCCTAACGTTCTGAGGAAGAGTAAGGAAGGTCTGGCGTCTTCGTTAAGCTCCTGCCAGGCAAGCTGCACTTGGCTTCTTCCATCCACACAATGAGTTTTTATTCCTACTTTTTGTACTCTGTGTTCATAGACTCGGCAAGCTATTGAGTGGATATCATCTAGTGCTTGATTTGATGGACTGTGCACGGGGAGGGGAGACCAGGCCAGCCTCAGAGCCCCCTCACGCACCACAGGGAGCGCTGAGTCTGGTCACGTCTGTGCCAGCCCTGATTCACTCAGAGCAGCCCTTGAATGGAGGTATATAGGCTTACATCTAAGGCTGAGGGTTTCTTCCTGCCTCCTCCGAGTGCTGAGAGAGATGAGCTGTTTACCTGGAGAAAACCAGAATCCTCCTGTGCATGGCCTTAAAGACACATGACATCAAGGTCACCCAGCTGCATCTTAGACATGAGGCACCTGTGTGCTGTATAAGTTCACCCCATGAGGCTCTGGAAGGCTAAGCCCAGGCCACAGACGCATGTAGGGCCCTCTGGAGCCATGCAGCTCACAGCATCCATTCCCATCCACACACGGGTGTGGCCCGTGAGTTCTCCAGCCAATCTGCGTGCCGTCCAGGCTCCTGGAGCTAGCAGGAGGGAGGTTAGCACATTGGCTGTAGCTGTGCACGGTGCCTTGTGAATTCGGCAGGGGAGCAGTGGAAACAAGGAGGTGATGGCCCTCGGTGCTGCACTTGGCTCCATAGGTCTTTGTTACCTGAAGAGCACCCACAGGGCACTTGGAAGTGGGGAGCAGTCATACCCGGGCATCCGCCATACCCACATGTCAACAGCCTCCACTGTTGATCTTCTCCCCTCCATCCGCATGTTGAGACACTGGCTGGTCTTAGGGGCCAGCCCGGCTGCACACTCCGCAGTCACCTTCTCACTGGGAGGCCCCTCCTAGAGCGTGCAGAGCTGGTCGTGGCTCTCCGGTCGGTCGGAGCTGCTCCTCACTTGCGCCTCTCTGCCCCTTGCACTGCCTTGTAATGTGCCGCCTTCATTGCAGCCCGAACATCGCTGGATGTCGGCACGGAGACCACCTGGGAAGTAGAAGTGGTGGCTCGGATCCGCCCTGCCACCGACACAGGGGTGCTGCTAGCGCTGGTGGGTGACAGCGATGTCGTCCCCCTCTCTGTGGCCCTGGTCGACTACCACTCTACAAAGAAGCTCAAGAAACAGGTAGGCCTGAATGGAGCCCCAGAACCAACTAGACCGTGGGCCCAGCTTTAACTAGCATAGCCTGGCCCCTGGGGAAGCCCCGAGTATCTCCCATTGTTTTCCAGAGCCGATTGTGCTAAGCCCCAACCAGCCAGGAGAGGTCCTGAGGCCTCGCCCCCTCTCCCTGCACTGGAGACTCCTTCCCAGACCCAGAGTCTCTAAGCAGGCCTGAATAACACACAGCTAGTCCTCTCTGGCTTTGGGGACAAGGCAGCCACCCAGGCACAATGTACGCTACTGGCCAAGGTGGCTGGTATGGCAGCGAGCCACTGCTGACTGTAAGTGCCGGGTGTCCACAAGGAGCAGTGAAAGAGTCAGGTAGCGTCACTAGCAGCGTTGAGCTTTCTTTTAGAGTCAGACCCATTAGCCTAGCCATATGCTCTGACAGCGTGTCACACAAGACTGGTGGGGGATGCTGGGGAAGGTCCTGACTTCACCTGCCCCTGAGGCAGAACCGCCACTCCAGCTCTGTCCATGGCTTCCCCAGCCAGGCAACCATGCCAAGCCACTGACCCCCACTATTTTCTTATGGATCATGAGACTTTTGAGAGAGGAAAACCTTCCATGTTTCAAAGAGGAAAGTGAGTCAGACAAGAGGGTTTCTATCTCCCCCGGGCCAGGCCGTAGCGCCCTGCTGGCTACTTACTAACCATAACAGGGTTGATTCCCATGATACATCCCACCAAGGGGCCCAGGCATCTTGCCCCTCCCATAGCGTGCGTGATGAACAGCCCGAGGGAAGGCAGGCAGTGTGCTCTCTCCCAGTGCTGGTACCACAGGGCTACAGGTGTATCCTGTCACTTCCTTTCAGCTCAGGCTGGGTAGGGGTGACCCAAGCCCTCACAGTTTCCCAGAGACTTTAAATGGTTTGGGGGGGGGCTACATTGCATGTATGTGCACTGTGCGCCTACGGAGAGCAGGCAAAAGCAGCAGATCCTGTGGACCCGGAGTTAGAGATAGTTGAGAGCAATGTGGATACTAGAAGAAAACCCAAGTCCTCTGTAAGAGCCCTCTCCTCTCACCGTCCAGATTTCATGCACTGAAACGGAGCCCCAGGGTAGGAGAAGGCACAGTGTTCCGAGCCATGGTAGCCCTACCCACTCAGAAAGGGTAGCGTTGGGGGAGGACATGACAGCTGGCCTATGGGGCCAGCCTTGACTGGGATGCGCTGACCCCTGTGTGCCCCCTGTGCTTCTGGATCCCTGCAGCTGGTGGTCCTGGCAGTCGAGGATGTGGCCCTGGCACTGATGGAAATCAAGGTGTGCGACAGCCAGGAACACATCGTCACGGTCTCCCTGCGGCACGGTGAGGCCGTCCTGGAAGTGGATGGTACCAAAGGCCAGAGCGAAGTGAGCGCTGCCCAGCTGCAGGAGAGACTGGCCGTACTTGAGACACACCTTCGAGGCTCTGTGCTCACCTTCGTTGGAGGCCTGCCAGGCAAGAGCTCTCTGGTCTAGCTGCGGTAGTGGGCATCCCTGGAGCCAGTCTGGCCGACTGGCTTCACACACGAGCTATGCCAGTGCCACGAGACAGGGTTCTGGTTATAGCAACCATCCATGCAGGGAGACTTCTCCACTGGCTTGTGCTAGGGTTGAAATGAAGGGCCTCATCAGTTCAGTTCCTCCGGGCTGGCATTGCTGAGTCACCCATTGAGAGGTGTTGTGTGGGAGCCCAGGAGATCAGACACAGGAGTGACCACGACCAGGCATCTGCCTCCTTAGTAGATGACAGTGGCTGCCGGCCCTTCTTCCTTCTACCAGGGGGAGCTGGCAAGAGTAACCACCAGCATCCTGCTTCCCCAGGCCCCCAGGTGGGAGGTATGCACGGCCTGTACCTTAAGCAAAGAGCAGGCTCTCTGCCTTGACAGTTCAGTTTTAGCCAGTAAGAATGAAGGGAGATGAGAAGATACTCCTCTAGAGCATGTGCGTGCATGCCTGGGGGTTGAGGGGTGAAGACCTTCTATACCTGTACAGGGCTGCATCCTGGAATGACAACAGAGAACATAGGCAGGGCTGGCCCTAAGTGGTAGAGAAGGTGGTGGGTGTGCCCTGGAGTGGGCTCATGTTGGCTCCTGTTTGTTCTCCCGCTGCTCAGATGTACCAGTGACTTCTGCACCCGTCACAGCATTCTACCGTGGATGCATGACCCTGGAGGTAAACCAGAAGGTCCTGGACCTGGATGAGGCCTCATACAAGCACAGTGACATCACCTCCCATTCTTGCCCACCTGTGGAGCAAGCCACACCCTAACCCAAGCTGCTCTAGGACTCTCGTGCTGGAGAGATCTCCACCCTAAAGGCAAAAGGGAAACAGGACACAGCAGTGGCTCCTCTTGCACAGGTCCTGCAACACTGGAGCGGTGGGCTACCGCCCTTGTGGCTTTTTGAGATCTTTCTTTGCCTTGTAACATATCTGTACATAATGGGACTGGTATCAGGTCAGTGGCTGGTCAGAGCCGTGAGGCCTGCTGGGGGCTGGCAGCTTGCAGCAGAGTGGATGTGAAGAAAATAATTCTCTATTATTTTTATTACCACATGCTTCTGACTCTAAAAAAAAAAAAAAAAAAAAAGGAAAATAAAATATTTACAGAAACCTTTTTAACCCTGTGTTGGTCACAGTTGTTCTGGAGGTTTCTCAGTTCTGAGCTGCTTTCAGGTAACAAGAGCATTGTGCCTCAGCCCCACAGCTCGAGGGGCCTTTCCTAGGACCTGTGTCCCTGGCCAGGCAGCTGGGACCTGCCCGAGGAGCCTCTTCTCATGGATGCTGGCAAGGGCTGAAGCCTCGCTCTACTCTGCAAATAAGAGTCCTGCCTAGCCCTGCTGTAACTCCCACACACAGAACCCTTCTTAAAACTGCCCTGGCAGCCAGTATGGGAGGTGGCACCTGTAAATCTCCATCTCTCCTTCATACCAGCCATTTGCCTCTTGGCTGCCCCTCTTTTTTGTTGTTGTTTTTAAGAACACAGCAGCTTGCTGGGTATCTCTGAGCTGCCGTTTCTTCACAAGGGAAGAAGTTGGGGAGCTTCTGATGTTCTTAAGCCCTAGCATGCTGTAAGCTCTGGTGAAGGACAGGACAGGAATGACACTGTCGAAAGCCTACAGCCTTCTAGGGCTCAGCTCTGTCTTCAACTGGTCAGGCCGTGTCCCCTGGACCTTCAGTGGTTTTTCCTTGCATTGGAGGCAGCTCTGGAATGTTCTCGTGGAATGTTCTCACGAGTGTCCTCCAACCAGCCCCAGTTCTCTCCAGGTCATGAGCCCAAGAACAGAGTAGGACAAGTGCTGGTTGGAAGGAGAGCACACAGACATGCAGGGGGAGCCAGATAGTTGGCATTCCTTATCTGCCTTGGGGAGACGGCGCTGTGCGGGAAGGGCCCAGACACCTCTTTTCTCTGATGTTGCAGCACCAGCCCTGGCTGGCACCAAGCCTTATAACCGAACAAAGCAATAATGCATCTGTCAGCTGCCTATCCTAAATCCAGGTGGCCAAGCTGCGGAGCCCAAGGGAAGCACCAGGACCCTTTGAGGGGTGGTGCAAACTTTGAAAGAACAGTGTGGAATGGATTGGATGGTACCTATGGTCTGAATTGGCTGCAGACTTGTCACTTTTTCTAGGGAAGGACCTTTACCATTTCTTTTGTATTGTTTTCATTGTCTCCTTGAGGAGGTTGCTCTCTTGGGCCTGGGGTCCTCCTGTGCATACAGGACCTTTGTCAGCACCCCATCCTCCCTCTATCATACTCCTCTCTGATAAATTTGTCTCTGGGTTTTTTCTAATGTACCTAGGGCAAAGTCACCTTTTAGAAACCACTGCTTCAGGGCAGACCGTTTCACTGTGTTTTCCAAGACACACAAAGCCTGCAGATCATGCATTTAAACATAACGGGAGGCCAGATGCTCTAACTGGAAGCTACTTGGAGACACCAGGATCACAGGGTCCCTGTCTAGAACAGGCAATGACTTCCTACAAACTTGACAAGTAGAGTGACCACCCAAGAGAGAAGTAGGAGACCCAGGCAGGCCCTGTAGAACACCCTCTGCTGGTCATTGGCCTGTGGACAGGTGCCATCCATCACCAAGCTATTGCTACTGGGTCTTGAGAAGCAGAGCTCTGATGGCTCTGTGGCCCACCTGGGAGATGGTACAAGCGGAGCTCCAGCTCAAGCAGGCTGATCTGCTAAGGCAGAAGAGCTCCGTCTCTCTCAGCAGTGGGCCATGGCCCACCACATACATGCTCCATAGGCTCCTGTGAGCTGCTACCATAGCACAGACTGTCAGCCCCACCTCCCATCAATCCAAAAGCAGAGGCAGCTGATAGGTTCAGTGACAAGACAAACGGGCGCAAGCAAATCTCACCAAGCAGAGCAGAAGCCAAGCACATAGCAGACCCTCGGGCCATATTCAAAGAGGCAAAGCCATCAAGGGACGAGCCACTGAGCATTCAGGCCCCAGCTGGCTTCCTAGTCTTGCCCACACAAAGGCAAGCATTCGGTCTTTGTGGGTGTGGGTATCTGCCCACACTGTATATTAGTGTGGGTTGTGGGGGGCTGCTCTGGAGACTAGGGTACAGGACCTTACATTCTCTGGCTAGGGATGAGGAAGAGAGGCATATTTGTGGCGATGAACAAAACTGTTGACCTTGAGAATTCAATGTTTCTTAATAGTTCTTGGCTCCAGTGGGCATGGGCTCTACACCCAGACGCGATGTTTTGTTGTTCGGCAAAAGCGCTAGGGGCAGCTTTATGAGGTTCAGAGGCAGAGCCCCTTGGGCCCAGGAGACAAGACTACTGAGTGCAAAACTAGAGTGCCACAATATAAAAGCAGATGGGGGGGGAGTGTGGGCTTTGCACCAGGAGGCTCTGATGCCTTGGAAACCCTTGCTCCCAGCAGCCTCCAGAATTTGGCTCTGCTCTGAACAATCACCATGCAGATGAGGTATCCTTTGTCCCAGTCCTGGGGAAAAGCAGCCTGCTGTGTGCGCATCTTCATCAAGGATACTTCTCTGTGCCTCTGGCCACCCCCATCTTCCTGACCCTCACCCCAACAAGGAGCAGGAATCTTTCCGTTGGCATGTCGGACAGCTTCGTCCATTGCCAGCACTGTGGCACGTCCGTTGTGAGAGCTGCTTAAGTGTGCACTCTGGATAAATACAAGGCAGGGGACAGCCAACTGGCCACTCACCCCGTCAAGGAACAGTGCCCAATGTCCCTCCAAAGTCCAGAGGGGTTTTTGGCCTGTTGCCTCCAAGTGAAACTCTAAGGAGACTTTCACAACTGCCTCTGAAACTGTGGTCCAAGGAAGTATCCAATATCCTAGTATAAACATGGTATAATATGTTGGCTGAATATCATTTGCTATTGATCCAGGGTCACAGGGAGGCTGAGGCTCCTGGAGGATGTAGGGAAGCAAGACTGTATTGGATCCAAGGTCAGTCAGCATCAAATAGAACCAAGATCCTGTCATACAATGAAGACAGTGCGTAGCAAGCAGCCTTCAGACCAGTGGTGTCTCAGCACTTCGGGACCAGTAAGCAGCTCTTGGGTTTGCAGCACATCTTCTGCACAGACAGACCTGTCACCTTCCCACGTAGACCTGTGCTGGGAGCTCTCTCTAGCTTGCTCTGGTGAGATGGCTGTTGGACAGACTGGCCATGGCCAGCAGGGGGCGCAGGAGCCACATCTTCACAGGCTGGTCCTCCACCACAACCTGCTAGTAACGGACCTTGGAGAGGGAAGGCAGGCCCCGGTGGCCACACAACAGCTAATTAATGAACAAACCAGTGGCCACAAATCAACAGAGCACCACAGGGAGAAGTGAGCATGAGAACTGGAGTCTACCAAAAGGTGGAGCTTGCAGAGAGGCAGAGCTCAAAGGCTTCTTAGAAGTTGCTCTGGATGTCTGCTCAAAGCTTGTTTCCTTCAAATCAGACAAGTGGAGCTCAGGGGTTCAGTCGGTCCCTTCTTGGGGACATGCTCAAAGAAATCTGTCAACTTGTAATGCATTTCCTGAAGGCACAATCATCACCAATAGAAATGCCTGGTTACCTTCCCTTTACAAGATAATAGCAACCGGGAACACACCAAGACTTGGAAGGGATGAAGCGGAGCAGTGGGTGGTGAAGCTGGGGTCTCGTACGGTTTGCTACTGGTTTGCACGTGGGGCGAGGTGAGCAGAGGTGCCATGGTGCTGAGTCAGCTGGCTCTGCTGGCTCTGGTCCTGGCCTGTGCTGGCAGAGGGCGTGGCCAGGAGAAGCATACAGCTTTGCCAAGCTTCCTGGATTCTCTGCAAGGCTGGCTGCAGAAGCAGGCTTTCTATATGTGGCTTATTAGTCTTGTTCTATTCCTGAAAACCCCAAACCAAGTTACTCTTCAATCTGCTACCTCCTCCGTGTCAGGGTGCGTAGGGGGGAGGCTTCTCCCCTGGGAGGAAATAGGCTGGTGTGCAGAGTGGAGGAGCGTTAGGAGAGTGCCCGTGGCTGGAGTTGTGCTGGGAGGGAGACTCCGGGTCCTCAGGCAGGGAGAGGTCAGCAGAGGACGAGGCCGGCAGGGCGCTGGAGGGCTGCAATCAAACACAGAGGCGTCCTCCATCAGCAGTGGGGGACTCAGCTACCCTGTCAAGAATATATGCCAGCACCATCTTGACCGGCTCAGGAGCCACCAGCTCACCAGCTCCTCCCCCCCACCCCCCGAAAGCCTCCCAAGCCTAGAACAGCCAAGACTGGTCAAGTGTCAGCCTGCATGGTGCCTGGCTGGCCCAAACCTGGCTTCTGATGCTGCTGGGAACACCAGAGCAAGTCTACAAACTCCAGACCTCACTGGCCCATTTAACCCAGCCTGCTTTCGCGAGCACTACAAGAGCCAGGGACAGCCTAGAGCCAGGTCCTTGGCACTCACTAAAGAGAGCAAGACCATTAACATTTCCAACACAGCATGGTGGTTAATATGGCAGCGACCGAATGTCCAGAAGCCACAGTCTAGAAGTTTATGGAAGGTATTTTTTAGATGTAATTAACATTTAAAAGTGACTTTGAGGAAGCTGGTGCCCTCCCCACTATTGGGGAACCTGGTCCAATGAGTTGCAGACCTTAAGAAAAAATGGCAGAGACCCTCAAGGAGAAAGAAACTGCCAGTGTGTGACTGTGGGTTACAGTCCCAACAGCACTTCCTTGGTCCTGAAGACAGTGGACCAGCCTCCACTCTACTCACAAGAGTCAATAATTAAGACAAATCTCTCTCATGTATATATACATCTGCTGGGATTGCATCTCTGAAGCACCTCAAGAGCAAGGATGAGTTAGTGTGAGAAGAGAAATTTGGGGAACAGCACAGATCTGAAGTCAATCTTTTCTAGTATTTCCTTTTTTCTTTTCTCCTTGTAAGTACCAGAACTTTAAAACTTAACATCAGTATTTAAGCAAATAACGTGAATCCTGAAGTGAGTTTTTAAAGTGATGCCTGTGTGCATCATACTCCTACCAGCAGCATCTGGGCCTCCTGAGGAACCAACTAGCCGTATCTTCCCGATGCTGGAGGGGGATCTGGCAGCATTCTATCCTAAAATCACTACTTCCCAAGAAGAACAGAAGCTGAGAAAGTCTCCCTTGCTAGAGATGATTGTCACAAACAGTTCAACTTTTGCTCTTGAATCTTCTCTTGTTTCTCCCTCAGATCTGTGTGCAGCCTTCTGAGTGCAGGGCCAGTGCAGGCCTGCAGATCACCTTCTTCAGTCTGCTAGGATGGGCTTCCCACCCTGTCCCTTCTGCTCTTTTCTGAAGATAAGTGGATACACAAACTGTGGAGCAAGCTCTCAGGAACCACAGGATAGACCCCCAGAAACCTCAGGATAAACCGCGCAGACACACGGAGCAACCCCTGGGAGCCACAGAGCAAACCACTGGGAAATGAGAGAAAGCACCTCACTAAGGCCCCGTGAAGGCAGACCCTGCCCTCATGGAGGACAGAACTGCTGCCCAGCAACACCATTCAGGCTAGCCTCAGCTGCCAACTGGGCAAGCTGCTGGGGGTAGGCTCCAACCCCTTTAAAGTTCTTCTTTTGACTAACTTCACGAAACACCCCCGCAGAGCCATTTCACTCACTCCCATTATGCAGGAATGTCTGCTGGCTGCTAATGACTTTAACAGGACACTTAAAATATCTCCTTCCATCTCTGATGGCCAGTGGAGACAGAATTTGTTCCGTCGTTCTTAGGGAGCACACAGCTCATCCAATATGCCTGTTCCCGAGAAATCTCATGACTAAGCATATGTGCAATGATACTCCCACACAGGCTGCTGACAAGGCCGCTCAGCCCAGAGGGTGGGACTCCCTGGCCTCTGGGAGGAAGGGACGCCTCCACTCTGGAAATTACAAAGATCCCAGAAGGCCAGAGTAGGAGGAAGAGCACCCATGGGACTTGACAGGTCATCTTCCAGGTTCCCAGAAGTATGTTTGTGGTGAAGGACTGACCCTTATGCACCACCACAAAGGGCATTTATCCTTTTCCAAGTACATGCAACAGGGAAGAGCTCCTCATGGGGAATCTCACATTCCGTGAGAGCAGGCTAGCAGCCCCTTCACAGCTGTCCATTCTTCCTCTGGGAGACAGGAAGGCACCAGGACTGGCCCAACCATCCTAGACGCAGGTGGGAGGAAACCACAGATTCCTTGCTCACCATCATCCCCTGTAGAGCATCAGGTGTCCTGAGAGAAGACGCTCTCTGTACAGGCTGTGCTCTGGAGTCATGCTCTTGGCATCTATGGGACTTGGTGGCTCTCTGTGTCCAAAAGCAGCCAGACCAGCTGAGAGAGCCCCATCAGGTCTACCCAGAGATAGTCCTAAAGTCTCACAAGTAGATTTGGTAAGAGAGAGCAGAGAGCAGGATCCCGGGATGAGCTGCAGCCTGAGGTGATAGCATCCTTCCTGGGATGGAGACCAGGGGGATCCTTCTCGAAGTCAATGCAGGAAGTTGGAGCAAAAGGCAGAGGTCTTGGAGCTGCAGCTGCTTCTGCTGGTGCTACCAATTTAGATGCCTTTAGAGTTATCACCAGGGCCATCTCGGTTCCTGACCCTAGACACAGCTGTTTCTGATGTTCCAGCGAAGAGTCAGTCTTGAGCCAGACTTTACCCCCAAAGGGGCCTTATGTTCTCTGACTTCAGGTCCCTGTGCATGAGGGCTCTTTCGGAAAGCCCCACTAGCACAGCCTGAGGGCATCACACTGAGAGACCAGACCCACTCTCCAAAACTGCAGCAGACAACCACAGTGTCCCTCCTCCAGAGACCAAAGGACGCAAGTAGTCCAGGGTTACAGCCCCAGCCTCATTTCCACGTAAGCAGAGGAAGCTTAGGTACAGAGAAAAGGTTCTGCCCCTTGTAGAGGGCGGAGCAGCGGCACAGCAACTTCACCCCTGAGTCTAAGCACCAGTGAGCCCCGGGGAGCAGAATGAAGCTGTGTGTGAGGATCCCAGACACGGAGGGTCCCCATGCCTCAGCTCTACATGTTCCTGTCAGTCCCCATCCACGTGTGGAGCCCGGATGGTCAGAGACCTCCCAAGGGCTGCTCTCACCTGGTCACTGTGTTGGCTTAGTCCTAAGGTTTGGACAACTCTCGCCATCCAAGAGAGTTGGAGCTGGACACCCATGCCCTCCCCAAACAGTCATTTGCCTGGCAAGGCCTCGCTTCATAGTGGAGGTCTTCTGGGAAAATACCTGAGGGCATGTGACTTCAAAACAAATTATGTCACCCTATTCACCAGAGCGCACAGGTCAAAGAAACTCATCAGCATAGTGCGATGGCACAGAGCTATGCTGAGCACCACTTTCTGAGTCTCATAACTGCTTCCATTGGTGCCGTAAGACAAGTCACCTACATCCAGGATGCAGGAGTAGGCATCACCCCATCTAGAAAGGTTTGTCTAGACCTGGGCTCTCAGTCTCCTCACAGAAGTCACAGGGCTGATTTACAGATGATTTTTGGTTGTCATGACTAGGGGTCTCTGCATAGGGAGGTGGAGGTCAGGACCTGCCTGACACGCCACAGTGCTGAGATGCAAACAAGAGGATCCCAGCCTCACAAGTCCACACTGCCAAGCCCAGCCAGTACAGAACCACTAGACAACAGGGGCCTTTTGCCCTTGGCCACCAGAGCTTCATAGAACATGAACAAGCCAAATCCAAGAGTGGAAATAGGTGAGGCAAAGCCCTGTTCAAACAAGATCTCATTCCAGAACTCCTCCCCTGATGGCCTCAGGGTCTGCAGCACTGGGCACATGAGCCCTATAGAGTTGGCATCTTTGTAGATAAACTTCAGATGTTGGCAAGCACCAGGGCTCCGCTTAGAGCACTTACTGGCATCAAGTGTTCAGACTCCAGGCAGCTGGTGGCATGTTCAGCCCCCCCCCCCGGCCCCCAGCCTATCTGGGGTGGGGCCAGTTCATGGCTAAAATAAACAGCTACCGAAAGAACTCTCATGGGCCATGAACAGCAACGAGCCTTGAAAATGACATGACCCAGGCTATAAGGATCCCAGTCTCCATCATCTAGATGAAAGCACATCCTTCTTATAGCCCTACCTTGTCTACTCGGAAGCCCGCAGAAATAACCACTGCCTGACCTCGGCAGGCAACACTTGCCTACCTGAAGTGGCAGAGGGTAGGAGGAACACGTTGGCACAGTCATAGATGGAGGGCACAAGCCGGTGTAGGCTAGGATCTGCTGCGCAGGGTTGTAGAGGATCTGAGGTGGTGGAGATGGGCCATAGGCCAGCTGAGACAGAGGGACCTGTGAAGAAAGGTGGGGGTGGGGGTGACCACCCACCTCGATGCACACTCACACTCACTCAAGGCAGCATTCAGACCTGCAGCCTGGCCCTTTGGGAAGCCCTAACGCAAACCGTGAAGAGCAGACCAGTCTCTATTCATGGCTTCCCTGCTGATGAGAGTAACCAAAGGCCAAAGCCTCTGGGGCCACAGGACAAGCAAGAACCTCTCAGAGTGTTTTGCAGTCCTATGGACTTGGAAGAACCCCTAAAGGGTTTACCATGCACCCTGAGAGGACAAAAGGAAGGTTCTACCCAGTGATGAAAGGGCAGCAGGCTAGAGCTCAGGGGCAGGGGCAGCAGGGCTCGCTCAGGGAGAAGTAAGTATGGGTGAATCTCACCTCTCTCATTCAGCTTCTTTAAAGGGGGTCCAGGACCCACCCAGACTCACCACACCCAGACAACCGTGGACCACACAGTGACAGAGTGCTTGCAGGCGAGTTTGGCTCTTAGATGCTAACAAGTTCTGCCTGCCTAAGAGGGTGGGAAAGATTCACCCGGCGGGTTGTCAGGGGCTGTCAGGGCAAGTGATTGGTAGTCCTAGTTGCCATCTGACATGCAGATCACTCCCTTGAAGGAGAAGGCCCTGAGCTCTGGGCTGGAAACACATAACAAGACACCACTCACCATGTCCTTGAAAGCCCCCAAGACTGCAGCTGTGACAATGCCGAGGCACAGGCCCAGTACATTCAGCACTGTGGATGCCCAGAGCAGCCGGTACAGGTGGGTCACGTCCTGGCAGCTACGCACACCCACAAATTCATAGTAGGCAGGTGAGGGCTCTGTGCTACAAGAGGGAGAACAAAGTTAGTGACCCTGTTGCCGGAGCATGGCCAGGGGGCAGCATGCTCGACCATAGTCAGATGACTTCCCCCAAGTATCACATCTATAATGAGATGACCATCACTGAGTGACAGATCCGTGGGCAGTAGACCAACCTATGTGTAGAAACTGTTGCCAGGCAACAGCCCAGGACATCATGCTGTGGTCAGGGGAACACCTGGAGTTAGAGCCACGTCTTGCTAACAAGCCTCATAGTTAGAGCCACAGTCGTGAACATGACCACTGGGACAGAGAAGGCTGATGGGAATTTAGTCAAGGGGCCACATAAGCTCTCAGCTGCCAGCCCAGAGAAGTCCAGGATTATTTGGGCCACTAGACTCCGGAAGGGAGAGAGTAGAGTGGGGCTTTAGGCAGCCTTACCACTGACCTAACCATACTCCCCAACTGTAAACTTAAAGCTAGAAGTAGTACTGACCCCCAAAAACATACATAACCCTAAACATAAAAACATCTATAACCAAACACAGTTTCCCTCCAGGAAAACTTACACCTCACAACAAGGCTAAGACAGCTCCCGAGGCAACCATGGCTATAGAAATAACACAGACCCAAAACTTACCTGATCAAAATGTCCAGCCAAGTGATATGTAGAGCCTTTAACTACAACTCTAAACATGACCTAACCCCCAAGCTTAAATATATCACTAACCATAGCCTAACCCTAACATCCCTACACCAAACCAAAACTTAACCCTAGCCCTGCTCCTATCCCTAATCCTAACTACAACACTAACACATTCCTAACTCTAACCACAACCATGGCCCTAACCATACATAAAATAAAACATACATAAAAACACTAACCCCAGACCCTAACTTAATATTAACCCTAACCCTGGCCACGTTATCAAACCAAACTTTAGCACAAGTCCTCAACCCCAATCCCAGTGTCAACCCTAACCTTCCATGACCCTACATCCCCAAACCAAGCACAGCTGCAAGACTGTGCTTAATTAAAAGCTTAACTACCAGCCAAATCCAACACTAAAGCCAGCCCCAACTCTAGATAGAACTTTGATCCTAACCCCAATCTTAACCCTGACCTTAGATCTGAGACTAACTAAATTAACCACATACTTAATCTTAACCATAACCTCAATGCCAAACATTACCAAACACCAGTCCTAGCCATAATCTTACCCTTAGCACTAACAATACTCTGGATGCTCAACCACAATGTTAACCTTCCAATAACTGTAAACCTAATACCAATCCTAATTCCAACCCTGAACCCAATTCCAATGCTAACCCTAACTGTAATACCAATGACAACTTAAACCCAAACCAAGCCGTAGTCCTTGGTCTTAGCCTTAACTCTAACCCTAGACCTAGCTTAACCTTAACACTATATATATACATATATGTATATGTATATATATGTATATATATATGTATTTAAATATAATGTTTATATAAGTAATATACATTATTTTTTAAGACAGGGTTTCTCTGTGTAGCCCTGTCTGTCCTAGAACTTACTCTGTAGACCAGGCTAGCCTCAAACTCAGAGAGCCACCTGCCTCTGTGTGCAGAGATTAAAGTGCAGAGATTAAAGGCATGCACCACCACACTTGGCTTTAACCTAACTTTAACCATAACCAAAAACCTAATCCTAACTCAAATACCAACACCAACACTAGGTCTCCGGCCAGGTCTAGTGCTAACCCAAATCCTAATCTAAATACTAGTCCTAACTCTAACCACAACCCTATCCAAAACCTTAACTATAGACTATAACCCATGCATGAACTTAACCCTAACCTTAATTCTAAACATAAAAATAGAACAGCAACCATAAGCATACCTGTATCACAAATCAAATGCCAACACTTTACCTAACCATAGCCCTGGACCTAACACTAATCCTAAACCTTATAATGGTCTAAGCTCTAACCAGAAAAAAAAACCTAAATAAATTCAATTCTAATCATAACCAATACAGATCCTAACCTGAGCCATAGAACTAGCCATCTCATTAACTTTAACCCTAAATATAAATTAACATCAATGTCAGCCCTAACCCTAACAAACCCTGGCCCTCGCTCAGACCTTTACACTAGTGTAACCCAAACCCTAACCTAGAGCTGACTCTAACCCTAAATAAACTCCAGCAATAGTCATAACTCCAAGCCCCAAATTAACCATCCTAAGATAAACCCTAGAAATGACTAGCCCAACCCTGACTCTAATACACAACCAAAAAGATAGTGACAACCCTAAACATAAAATGTAACCGCGATGGCAGCACTACGACTAACTCCAGAATGATCCTAACTCTAGCCACACCCTAACGTTGGCCTTAGCCCCAGCCCTACCCCTATGCTGCTCCCAGCTCCAATACCAGCCCGAACTGTGATTCCAAGCTCCACCACTCTAACCCTCGAAGACCTAGAAAGCCATCTCCACAGTGACACTTCCTCCCAATCACTAAGACATCAGTCAGACTGGAGCCCAAGGGCACTCTGCCAAGCTCACACAAGGGTGGTCGTGGCCACAACCGAAGGAGCAGCAGATGGTGATCGCCTGGCACAGAGCACTGAGGAAGCTCCAGAGACTGGGGGCGTGTTTCCAGTGGGAAGCAAATGCCTGGGAGGACTAGGAAAGGCCATGGAGCCCTACAAACTGACCATGAGAAGCAGGCAGCATCAGAAATCCTGGGACTCCCGGTTCCCAAGACCACTGGAATGGCCAGCTAGGATGGAGGCTGAACCACTGTCTCCCCCATGCCAGAACAATCAGCAAGCATTCTGTGTTCTCATTCTCCATGTGTATCATAACAGAGCTGTAGGTAGGCCTCATCCCTGAGAGGGAACAGAGCAGAAATGGCATGCACTGAGATGCCACCTGCTGACCAGCTGACTCAAGGTTTGTGACAAACAGGGGCCAGCCCAGGTGTAAGTGCTTCCGAATACTGTGCGTGCTCCTGGTTGGAAACTCAGTCACTCCAAGAATTCCCCCTTTTTGATGCTGAAAGGAGACCCAGAGGGGAGAAGTGGAAAATGCAAGTAGATATGGGAAGGGAGAAATGGGGCCTCTCTCGTGCACAGATGTCTTGTGCAGGGTCTCGCTGTGCACATGCCTGTGTGTGTTTGCACAGACTCCCAATGCGGCCTTACCTCCCACAGGGGTAGAGGTCACAGCAGTAGCACGTGTTGCTCCTCACCCTAAGCTGGCACCTTCCGTTCAAAGAGTAGCACGTGACCTGGGGTAGAGACAGGCAGGCTCATAGCTTATCCTACCCAGACAGCCAGCAGCCTACATACAAGCCCGTCTCCTGTTCAGGAGCAGGGCTGATTGCCAGGACCCTCCCTGGCTCAGGGCAGGGTGGGATGGGGTGGGAGGCAGGGGCAGGATTGGACAGGGCAGAACTAGACAGAGTAGGGTGAGATGGGACTGGACAGGACAGCACTGGGCAGTGCACAGCAGGGTTGGGCAGGGCCGGGCAAGGCTGTCAGAACTCTCCATTTCCTGTGCACATGCCACACAGACACCTCTCTCTTCTGGAATGCCCAGTGCACGTATTTTCAACCTTCTACAGCTCTGAAGATTCCAGAGCATATCGGTAAGAGAATCTACTACCCATTTCCCTTCCCGATTCCTGCCCCCCGGCATTGGCTCTCGATGTGAGGAGCCTTATTTAGCGGAGGCAACAAATGGCCTGCCCACCTGGGCTGGTCTCACGGGTCAGCTGCTGTGTGCACTTGTTCTTCCTGGCATCTGACAGCTAAAGAATGAGGTCACACCACAGCTGCCCCAGCCCAGGGCGAGCCAGAGGGTGCCTTGAACACTGCATATGTGTTATCCCAGCGTTTCGTGGCAGTGATTAAGTCAGTGAAAACGCTAATTGGAATGCTAATTGACCACGAAGAGCTGGACAGATGAATCCTAACACTGTGTCAGAGAGGAAAGTACGCAGCTGTGATTCCAAAGAGAGCGCCGGGCATTGAGCTGTCAAGGCTCCTAGCTTTCAGTGCCTTGATAGCCACACAGCAGAAGATCTGTGAGAATTAAGACAGCCATTTTAACCAGATGCAGAAGATCTGGGGGATAGGGAAACCACGCTGGCAAAGGGACTCACCTCTGTCTGATAGACGTCGTACAAGTACCCAGCCCCACTGGAGTAGAACTGGCACCTTCCTGCGCTGAGAGGCCTCGGTTCCTAGAGAAATAAATACAAGTAGATGGGATGGACTGGTCATCCCCAACCAGGAATGGCCATTGCAGACTTGCCCCCCATGGACTGGAATAGAACCGAGGCCACACAAGTTACTGCCAGCCCTAGCAATTGTGTGGCATCCAGAAGGCTGCAGGAGAGAGGATTACAGACACTTTCCATCTACCTGCTGGGCAGACATCACAGGGATGAGGGGCTTGCTGACAAATGGGCCGAGGGATGTTCTACACCTCACCAGGAGCACTAGGCTTCTCTATCTTTCTAAAAGGTAAACAAGGGTATTCTACTAGGAAGGGGACAAGAGAGGTTTGGGACTGATTCACTCATCCATCCAAACTACCCACATACTCACCCAGTCACTTAATCGTCTATACATCCAGTCGTCCATCCCTCCTTCCGGATGTCATGCCCCACCACCACACATAAGCTCATCAACATCCTGGCTCACCACAATCCCACCCCTGTGTCTCCAACATTCATGGAACCAATATCATGCTGAACCATGGAGGCCCAGGTAAGCCAGAGCTGTGTGGAGGTAGGGGAGGGGTGGAGCAGACTAATGGGTAGGCAGAAGAAAGATAGCTGGGGCCTGAAACTTGTAAAGTGTCACGAAGGCATGTCATCTGTTAGTGAGCCTTTGATTCATTACTATGTATCAATGGAATTTCTCCGACCTATGAGGAGTCTAGGAACCAAGACAGTCATGAGTAAGTTCTGGAAAGCAGCTATGGTGGGGCACAGCACCTGTGTGCCAGCTGGGTGAGGATGCTGACAGACCAGAGGCAGAGCCATCGGCCCCAGCTGTTACATGACAGGAGCAGGTGGGATAGAGATACAGGAAGGCAGTGAGACAGGAGGCCACAGCTGGGACCTGACAGCTGCCTCTTAAGCTCTGACAATACTTCAGGGAGGTCAGGCTTACTTGGCCTTCATCACCAGAAGACAAGGCTCAGATCCTTCCCCTTTGGACTTTCCCAGGACACATGACAGTGTGAAATGGGGATGGAGTCTTCACACCATCTTCCCTTGTGGTGGAAGCTTGGAGGGTACCTAAATGATACCAGTGGCCTCAGAAGGGTGGACCTCAGTGAGCCACCAACACCACCCTACCCCCCTTCCCCCCCCCCCCCGCCACAGGACTGTAACTGACCATAGGACACCAGGCCTCTAAGGCCTGTGAGTGACTGGAATGCTGTGGGTCGGGCTGGTGCCGCTCATCTGAACACTCTGCTGGACTGCTATCCTGGCCACTCTTCAGAGATCCAAGACCAATCTACCATCTCACCCAGAGATATGTACATACAGGTGGACATAAACACATAGGCATGCTCAAGTGGATTCATGCAGGCAAGTACACAGGCGGGTCCCCAGGCAAACAGGCACTGAGGGGCTGCCTTCCGGACTCTGCTCACCAACGAAGCCAGAAAGGGTGAGCAAAGTCCTTTCACCTCTGTGGCTGCAGACGTGAGACTTTGCTTACCTGGAGACAGAAGTCTTTGGAAAGCGATTTCTCCCAAACACTGAGGAGCTGGGAGGGCACAGCACTGAGAAAACCCTCCCCAAACAAACAAGGGGTGGAATCCAGAGGCCAGGCTGGCACATTCTTTTGGGGGCACTGTAGTCTCTATGCCTGTCCAGGGAAGGCCAGATGTCTGGACACCCAACTGCAGGTGCTGAGAGAGTGACACACAGGTGTACAGCCGAACACAGGTGTGCACACATGCAAACACACATGCACAGAATCCCCCCCCGGGTTAAAATGGTACAAGTCATACCGCTATGCCATAATGGCGTCACTCAGACCTCACATCACGCGTTTACATCATATGAGCACGTCACAGCACATCATGCTATGTGTCGTCTTCTGTGTCATGGCACACTGTACCATACCACATCATGCATATCACGTATCGTTCAGATCGCACCCTACCACATTGTCCGTATTGTCCCACTCCACTTCACCTCATTCTCTCCCGTGCCCTCCAACGCCACCATAGCCTCATTCTCTCATGCCACATTCTAGACTGTATCTCCCTCTACATATCATGTTCTACTGTGCTTCTATATTGTACCATGTCATCCATGTTACAACACACATCACAGCATAGTATGTCGCACGACACACTATATGCATTTGTTTCTTAATGGTTTGGGTCTCCTCCATTAGGCCATAATCCTGGCTGGCTCATCGTTTGCCTATGGCACCTAGGAGCCTGCCTGCAGCTGCTAAACAGGTGAATAAGGGTGCCTGTTCACTGTGGGGGCAAAGTTCAGCTCTGCAGACACAAGCAGCGCCGTCATCCACTCCATCCGTAACCGTGCCACTAGTGGGACCCGCCACATTCCCTTAAAGACCTCTTTATAGATAAAAGGATATTTTCTATATCTAGCCCCACATTAAGCAACAATCTTTGATGAGAGACTATGAAACTATACACTCATGCATGAGCAAAGTCTGAAATTTCGTGGTGCATTTTGCCTTAAGAGTGATGAGAGTGCTGAGGATGGTCAGCTGGAACTCTGGACACAGAGCTCCAGAACTGAGGAGCGGGGACAAGGGTTCCCTAGTGCTTGGGGAGGACTGGGGTTGGGAAGTAACTAAAATAATGAAGGATGTGTTGTGGGTAGCTGTGTGTGGGGTGTGTGATTGTGCTTGGTGGGTGTTGTATGTTTGTGCCGTGTGTGCCGTGTGTGTGTTTATGCCTGCTGTGCGTGCTTGTATTCGTGTGTTCCTTGTGTGTTCTGTGTTGGTGTTTGCTGTGCACATGTGACCTGCGGGAGGCAGAGGATTCAAGGTGCGGGAGCCAGACTCAGCAAGAAAAGGATAGCGATGGCAGCCAGCCCGCCTGAAGCCCGTGTGACAATGTCAGAGCCCAGCTCCACAACTGAAATTTTGTTTCTCACATGGACGTTGAGCCCTAGCAATTGACCGTGTGTGGTCAAAGGCGGTACTCACGATGTGCCGTGCTGCAAACACGCCGTCGACTATGGCACAGCAGAATGCCGCCACCACACCGAAGCTGATGAACACGATGGCCGCCACCAACTAGAGGAAGAAGATGGAAGAGGGTGGGGTGTCAGCCTAAAACACCAATCAGAGCCCTAGTGGAGGGGTATGGTGCCCTTCTCAGACCATCACCGTTTTACTTACACACACCATCGATGGGCCCCAGAGGCTCAGCCACATACTCACCCATGTGGCACCCTCCATGGGTCTGTACCATGAGACACAAGGGCAACTTCTGCGTGGAGGTCACTTGATGCCTTCACCTCTGCACACGTGTTCCCGTTTTCATGCACACGTGAGTACTTGCTCTAGGCCTCTAACATAACCAGATTAATTCTGCACCGCGCCTGCCTGCAGGGGCCAGTGTCTCATCTGGCCACAAACAACCCAGTACCTACCCAGGATGGTTAAATTGTCTGCTGTAGACATTCCAAATGCTATGTTTGTTACAAAGATTAATACGTTCATAAATGGGTATTTCTGTAGGATGAATTCCTTGAATATATATTATAACCCAGTACTTTGACATATTTAGATTCTTAGCAATTAAAAATTTTTAGAAGGGCTGCTACACTGTCCTATAAACATACTTAGCCACTGACAATAGTGTTTACTTCCTTGCATGCAGAATGACATGAAATTGGTGCTTAAAAATGTTTGCCTCAATTTACATTTCGGATTCTTAGTATTTCAATTTCTATTTCTCTATTAGTAAGGCTAAAAACCTTAGCATTGTTGGCCACATTTTTTCCCATTTTTCTTGTGGCACAGTTCCAGATTGACCAAGCAAATGGGAGAATTAACTCAACTTAAGGGATTCCTGGACCTGAGTGTGGTAATGAACTCACTCTCAGAGCTCAGGAGGATGAGGAAAAGGATTGTGAGTTCAAGGCAGCCTCAGCTACACTGTGAGATCCTAGCTCAAACAAAGAAATCTGCATTTTCTTCCTGAGAGTTTCCTGGGTGTTTCTACCTCCTAAAATCCATGTGGGATCCCCTCCTTATTTACAATTCCTCCCCCAGCAGGGAAATCTGTCAAAGTGTATGGGTTTGGTGTTCAGTCTTGAGCGATGCATAAAGCCATTGGGATTGCCAGCCACAGGGAAGAAAGGAGATGGATAGCCATCAAGAACTAGCAAGCAAAGGCCAGGCATGGTGGTACACATCCAAGATCCTAGCATGTGGGAGGCAGAAGGTGGTGGAGCTTTGAGTTCAAGGCCAGACTGGTCTACGGAGTGAGTTTAAGGGTAAACTGAGTTAAACAGTAAGACCCTGCCTCAAAAAGGGGAGGGAGGGAGAAAAGGAGGGTGAGAGTGCAAGGAGGAGAAAAAGGAAGAAGGGAAAAAGAAAGAACAAAGGGAAAAGGAAGGAAAAAGGGAAAGAACGAGAAAAGAAAAGGGGAAAGGAACAGGAAAGAAGGAAGAAATAGCAAATACAGCAAGCAGGTCTCTCTTTAGCCCCAATAGAGCGAGAACTCTCAGGCACTGGGTTGGTCCATGCACTGATGATGTCACACTCTGGTGACACTGCCACTCCCTCCTTACTCAGCTCAGTTTTTTGTTTCCATGAACCTAAAAGTCAGAACTCTGCTGTAAGGAAGGCAAAATCAGAAGCTCCCTCCCAGTGTGCCATCCACGTCTCTCTGGTGTGTGAGACCCACATCCTAAATCTAGTCACACAGATTCCCAACCACCCTGAGCCAAGGCAGCAGCTGGAGTCAGCCACTCTCACCTCTGCCTCCAGAGGGGCAGAGCATTACTAAGCAGTCATGGGCAGGCCATGAGCCTTGGAAATGGATCTCAGCCCCAGGGTCCTTAGCCTTCTGCCCAACATCAGAATGCACAGCCTGGTGAAAACCATGACAGCTGCTGAGGGGAAACTCAGCTCCTCCCACAAGGAGCTGTCAACCTGTGCCACATGTGTGCCTAGTTTGTGACTCCAGCAAAACTTCACACGGCCAGTCTTGTCACTTCCACATCTTCAATCCATTCAAATCACACAATGATGAAGAGCTCTCTCTATCCCCCAAATTGCCACCCAGCTGTCACAGCCAGTCCTGCCAGCCGGGGACACAAATCATACCTCCCAGGGACGACTTGGAGTCTTTCCTAATGGGAAAATCTTACCCTGTAGCCTCTGGGGCTACTATGCTACCCTTGGACAATGCTGGATGCTCTCTTCCATAGTGTCTGCCAGCCAATCAGGGTAGAGCTACCCTGACCAGCCCTCTGCCCTCTTCACCCTCCAGACTGCCATTCATCCCAGAACCTGAGGGCTGTGCCATGATAGCAGGAGGAAGGAGCAGTGGCCAAAGAGGCACGCCACAGGGGCAGTGGGCAACTGGATCACCCACACACTTGGGAAGAAATCATCATCTGTTTAGCAGGTGTCAGGCCAATGTCCCCAGCACAGGCGCTGTCACCCTGCAGCACGGGTGCTATGGTGGGAGCTGTTCCAGGTGCTGAAATAAAAATGCACAGAAGCTGGCTTTCTGGAGCAAGATCTGGAGAGCCTGGTCCTTCCAAAAAAACAGAGCCAGAGCTGGGCACCCCATGTGTCCCACGTTCAGGAAACCAGCATCTCTGCTGTGGCCATCATGGTGCCTGGCAGTGCCCAAGCCAGCTGAGACAGAGTAGACCACACAGCTATGGAATGACTGAGCTGGGTCTGGGTCAAAGGGCACTAGAGAAAAACACAGCCAGGGTTCTCATTCCCTTCCCCTGATCCCATGGACATGTGTGAAGAAGCAGAGAGAAACCCCTCAGTGTGCCAGTCTAAGAGAGAGACAGAGAGACAGCGATAAACAGAAACACAAAGAGAGAAAGACAAAGACGGGAGAGAGAAATTAAGAGAGACAGACAGACTCATCCTCCTGGGATTCCAAAGGAACATACAGGCCACACCTGCCTGAAGGTAGGCTCTACTCACAGGGGACAGACCCAGTTGCTATGACAAATTGCCACATGAATTTTCTTTCAGATTGATAGTGCTGTTCTTTGCAGACACAGAAGTATCGTCTTTGAGTCAGTGGGATGCTGAGAACCACTGAGTGAAGGGACATGGGAAGGGAGGAGGTAGTGCTTAGAGCCTTGTCGGGTAGCAGGAGCCCTCTCCAGGGAATGTGACTTCTCCTTGGTGTAGAAGAGTCCTCCCTAAGTCTTTTTTTATTTTTATTTTATTTATTTATTTTTTTTGTTTCCACTGGAGATTGTCATAATAGGCAGAGATAACAGTGAGATCATTTCTAATTAGATTTCACTCTCGGAGTGGACAGATTGGAGCAAGCACAAATCTAATAAGTGTCTGGATTTGCTTCAGCCTCCCATGGGAAGGGAAGTACAGAAGAGACAAAAGATCACTCTGAACTGACGGCTAGGTGAGGGTACACATGGCGGTATCAAGCTATGTGGTCTACTTTTACATATGCTTATACATATACGTATGTATATGTATGCTTATACATATATTTCTCTACAGTGAAATTTAAAATAAAGAGAAAGCAGAAGAAAAACACTCTACACGGCTGAAGCATAGTTATCCCTGTCTTTGGCTGAAGTGGCCCAACCTGAGGCCATCCCCCTGGAACAACCTGAAATCCCCCAGAAGATACAAAATAGTGGCTCCCATTTCTGAATGCTCACTGTAGCCAGCTCTGTACTAGATAACTCCTTCAGGTCCCAGCTTTGCCCAAGTCAGCACTGAAGTCTAGAGTGGCTCAGTTCCCCAGTACTACAGCACCTGCAATCAGCTCAGGTTTAAAGTGCCAATTCCAGATACATTTTTAAATTTCCTTAGTAGGTTTTTCATAAGGTTCTTGGCCTGTTTAGAAGTGTAATGTATGGATTCCATCTCATGGAATGTGCCTTAAATCCAATGTTTAAATAATGGTTGGTTATTCCCACAACATTTGTGCCACTATTGTACGAGTACAGCTCACAGTCAGATCACAGCTGTGGTCACAGGGTTTATAGCTGGGTGATATCAATATCAGTGTTCTCCAGTGTCATGCGGAGTATCTTCCAGCACCATGAACAATGGTCAATAGGGGTGAAATGTCCATCTGGGCACTGCTAAAGAGGGAGAAGAAAGACCGAGAGACAGAGGATCAGGAAATCTACGGTGAGGTTGTTCCTCTTAGAAACGACAGGTAAGCTCCACCCATGATGAAACAATATGGCTGCTTGAGCAAGATCTGCAGAAGTAAGTATACCGTACCATGCTCACAGGGATCAGGGAAATGTCATTGATACCCATCACACAAAGAACTACAAACTTGCCTTAGGGTTTTTATTGCTGTGATGAGACACCATGGCCAAAAAGCAATTTGAGGAAGAAGGGGTTTATTTGGCTAACATAATGCAGAGAGAGAGAGGAGTGCTGCTTTTGGCTTGCTCCTCATGGCTTGCTCAGTCTTTCTTATAGAATTTAGGATCACCAGCCCATGTGTGGCACGATGGGCTTGGCCCTCCCACAACAGTTACTGTTCAAGAAAATGGCATGGTGTGCCTACCGCCAGATCTTGTGGAGGCCTTTACTTAATTGAGGTTCTTTAGCTCAGATGACTGCTGCATCGAGCTGACTTAGAGCCATCCAGCACACTAAGGTATACTGAAACAGGGACCTCGTGAGCGATGAGCTGCCTAAATAATTATCCAATACCAAGTGGTCAGCCCCAAAATCATACACATACAAGTAACACTAAAGAGACTTAATAGGATATATAGATATATGTATATCTATAGATATATAGATAGATAGATATAGATAGATGTATATCTATATATCCTAGAAAGTTTTTATATTTTATATATATTTCTTTTATACATATATGTATAATATATGTTATATAAATATATATAAAAAATACATTTTATATATATTTTATAAAATATAAAATAAAATATATATTTTATATATAATATATTTTCTTTCTTTTGTACACATATATGTATAAAAGAAAAAGGCGCCATGATTTCAAGAGGAAGCAAAGAGGTAGGTATAAACGGGATGGGTTGGAAGGTAATGGATGAAATTATGTAATTTTAACTTTTAAAAATAAAATATATATATAGTTATTTTAAAAAATGGACTCCAACAAATGGTGTTCCGACAGTGAGGAAAATACAAAGGAGTGCCTAGAAACTCTGCTTTCTATTATTCATACACACTAAAGTGGATCAAAATACTGAATGAAATGGAAGTGTTAAAACTCCACCAAAACTGAAAGCTGGAGCTGTCAAGACAGCGCAGGCAGTAATGCACGTGTCATGCAAGTGTGAGGACACAAGTTCAGATCCCTAGCGCCCATGTAAAACCAAGGCATGTGCTATGTGTCTGTAAAGCTACCCCTGGAAGGTACAGGGGATGGAGGGATGGAGACAGAGAGAGCCTCCAGAGCACCCCAACAGGACCTACAGGAAAGTGATAACCACTTATTCTTACATCAATAATCCACAACAGTGCACCAACAAATACAGTCCATAGCGCCCTGTACTGCACAGCTATTGATAGTCTGTGAACTTGGATAAACATCATCATCTCATTGTCTACTATTGTGGTCTGAGTAAGAATGTCCCCATAACTCATACATTCCAATGCTTGGGCTACAGTTGGAGAAACTGTTTGGGAAGGATTAGAGGTGTGGCCTTGTTGGGGGAGTATGTCACTGGAAGAGGGTTTGAGGTTTCAAAAGCCCACAACACTCCCAGTTAGCTCGCTTGATATCTCTCTCTCATCCACCCTGACCTTGTGCTTGTGGAAATAAGCTCTCAGCTAGCTCTCCAGCGCCATCCCTTCCTGTGCCTGCTGCCATGCCCCGCACCGTGATGATCATGGACTCAACCTCTGGAACTGTAAGCGAGCCGCCGATTAAATGTTTTCTTTCAGAAGTTGCCTTGATTACAGGGTCTCTTCACCGCAATAGGACAGTGGCTATGTTTCTAGCATCTACCCTAGCGTTCCCTGTTCCGTTTTTATCCCTACCTCTCTCTGGTCCTCAGTGGGGTTCGTGTAGACCAAGTTATGAATGGCACCAATTAGGCCCTGAGTCTTGGGTTGTAGAATATTGAGGGCCCAAGGGTTTCAGATGACTGATGTGAATGTAGCATCCTATGTTGAGGGACTGACACTCACCACAAAAATTTGAAAGAGAAATGAGTTTTCTTACCATCTGTCTTCTATTCTCCACCAGGTGAATGCCAATGATTCCCAAGAAGGACCCAAAGCCCAGCTGAGACGAAAGGAAGAACAAGAGAGGTGACTGATTAACATCATACTGACCCATCACAGTTAATAATGCCTGGGGCTGGCAAGATGGCTCAGTATGTAAAGGCACTTGCTGGCAAGCCTGATGACCGGAGTTTAACCCCCAGGATCCCACATGGTAGAAGCAGAGATTCTGCTGACCTCCATATATGTACCATAGCATATGTGCTACCCTCCCATCAAGATAACTAAATAATTTTTAAATATTTAATAATTCACCCTTAAAATTTTTTGCCCAGCTGGATGTGGTAGCCCACACCTGTAATCCCAGCACTCAGGAAGTTAAGGCAGGAGGGTGGCCAACTTGGACTACCAAACAAGACCATGTCATTTAAAAAATGAAATGAAATGAAATACTTTGTCAGGAGAAGAGAGACCACTACCACCACATAGCATGGTGGTCCCTAGAGAGGGACAGCATACCCTCTAATGCCCACTGGTGGGGCAGAAGCCGATGCTTCTATGACATCAGCTCACCTTTTGGTCGCAGGAATGAGGTGTTAAGTTTCAGAATGCCTTTGTAGGGACCTGGAGCCCTCACACACTGACCTTCTGACATGCCCTCTCCAGGCAGCCCAAGAAGAATGGACAGAAACTCGGCAGGTGTAACGTATGATGTTTCAGCAGAAGGGCTGCCAAGACCAAGACCTTGCCCACACTGGAGTCTTCAGGTTGGAGCAAGGACAGCAGGCAGCCTGGGCATGGAGAAAGGCAGTGTGGAGGCTTGGGGTCCAGGAGCTCTCCCAGGCAGAGGCTCAGTCAGCTGTTAGGGTCCTGTGCTTGAACCTGTCCTCATCTTAAAGCCTGGACCTGAGCTCTAGCGATGTTCTGGACACACTGCTCCGAACCTGTGCTAGTCTGAGGGGTCAAGCCCAAGAGGCCCTGTCTGTCTTGACTATGAAGAATGGTATCTCTCCAAGTACTGAGCTGCTGAAGGCCACCCTCCTTACCTGGGGTTCACAAATAGCAGACTTTTTTTTAATGTGAATTTTTTTTCCCAAAAATTTTTTTTTCCATAGCCAGGCCACTCCTCGTGAGGTGGCTGGCACCCTTCATCTCAGTTGAATGCAGTGTCTCTCTGATCTGACTTTCCTCACATTTCTCTAATGTCGCTATTGTCTCCATGAAGACACAAAGTCTAAGACAAAGCTACTTCTGGCTAATACTGCATTAGCCTGCCCTCCAGGGCACCATATCCTTTGCTCGTTTCCCTCAGAAATACTGTTAGGTTGGAATATCATCTTGTGGTGGTTAGCTTTGATTATCAACCTTCCACAAACAAAAATCTCCCCAGAGAAAGAGTCTCAACAAAGGGTTGTCTACATTTGGTCGGCCTGTGGGCATATCTGTAGAAAACTGAGATTAAGTTAATTGATGTAGGAAGTGACAGCCTATCGTGGGCAGCACCATTCCCTAGGAAGGAGGTCTTGAACTATATAAGAATGGAGGGATCAAGCTTGACACAAACAGCAAGCAATGATCGTGGATGCATCCTTCTGCTCTGCTCTTGACTGTGGATGTGCCGTGACCAGCTGCTTCAAGCTCCTGTCACTGTGACATCCCAGCAACAATGAACCATACCCAGAAATTGTGAGCTAAGAATAAAACCTTTCTCCCCTACACTGTATTTTTGCCAGGGTGCTTTATCAAAATGAAACTAGAGCTTCCAGAGGTGAGAATCTCAAACAACTGTAGCTGGAGAACAAGCAGCTGACTACTGATCGAGGCTGATCTTCGTGTTTTTCAGAGAATTTGAGGTTCTGCACCTTCACACACTCTTGCTTGGGAATTTCAGGATTCTCTCCTTGCCCAGGCAATGTGGCAGAAGAGCCTTGTGTAAGGCTTGCGTCTCTGGTATGTGCTTCATGCAATGTGACAGCAAAACTTTTCCTGCATTGATGTTTTTACACAGGGTTATCTGTGAACTATATCCAGGTAGATAACACGACTTATGTAAACAAGGTGTGTAAACAAACCATATAAAGATAAAATGAACAGTAAAGTGTGTTTAGACGCTGCCGGCTAAGAGACATGCCTTGCTCAAGTTGTTGACTGTCCCTAGAGTCATTTACCCTCTGGTGGGAAGTCAGCACAGCTATACGACTTCTTGTTTTCAATGGTAGCATCAACAACAGTTTCAATCCACATCCTCCCCTTGAGGCTCCCAAAGCCACTAGCCCATCTTCCAAGAATTATGTTGGGGTTTCTGCATGGGCTAATGTCCAGGAGCAGCAGGGCTGGTCCTTCAGGGTACTGCGGAGAGTGTGTTGCCATTTCTCCAGACAGCTGGAGGCTCTGGCCCCTCCCCACCTCTACTATGTAACCTTCTGTGGCCCTGAACCCTGCCTACCATCACCAAGCCACACCCTCTCCTCCTTTGCTTCCAGGGGCCCTATGATGACACTGGCCTGTGAGCGTGGTGCAACATGGCCTCTCTTAGGGTCTTCTGACTAGCAGCCTTCAGTCCTCTTTCTTTGCAGAGCACACTCTCAGATACTAGAGGATCATCGGGCTGGGATCATTTTTCCTAGGACTATGGCCCCCTCTCCCCAGCGGAAATTTCTGACACCATGGACAAGCAGGGAATGTGTCTCTCTTCACAGAACACTGAATATCCTGCCCAGTCTACCATAGGCCTTTGACTCACGATGATCCCTGGGTAGTAGCCGCCCACAGTCACATTCTCTGTCCTGGTGGTGGCGGCAAGGCCGATAGTCAGGATGAGGGTGGATACCAGCAGCAGAGAGCCCACAAACCACAGAGAGATCTTCTTTCTCCTTGCAAAGCCCTCTGCGGAGAGAAAAAGAAGGGTGTTAGTAAGCTGTGGGCCGATTACCCACTATGCTCCAGGCCCAGTCATCTGGAATCCTGTGAGCGCCACACCTGTCCTCTACCAACAAAGGGGCAGCCTGGTCCCAGCTGGGCCAGCCAGGTGAGCAGCCTGCCCCTCCTCCCTTCCTGACAGCCCTGAGCCTAGCCAGGGGCCACTGCCTGAAGCCAGAGAGTCCAAGGAGAGAAGGGAACGGAGGAGGCATATATATGCCATAAGTGTCAGAGGCAGCTGAGCCCCAGAGTCCACACCCCGCCCCAACCCCACCATCAGTGACTGGGGCTTCTGGTTTCAGACCTACCCACCTGGCAGGAAAGTCGCACCTGCTATTTCTCTGACTGTCGAGCGCATTTGCCTCCCCCTAATCACTACACAGCCACACCTGAACCACAGGCTATGGTCAAAGCCAAGTGAGAAGGCATGTTTGACTCTGATCCAGCCAGGCAAACAGAAGTCTCCACACAGAAGTGGAGGGGAAGAAAAGTCTGGTGGCCTCATCCTGGTCCAGAGTCCTTCAAGTCAATGTTTTGTGAGTGTGTGTAGACATGCAAGCATGTGTACTCATGTGTGCCTGTATGTGTATACACACAGCACAGTACCTGCTTCATCTGGAGTCAGCCTGCTTACCCAAGCATACCTCCTGTCAAATGGCCACTGGATCTGGGCATGGTGGCACATATCTTTAATTTCAGTGCTCAGGAGGCAAAGGCAGGTGGATCTCTGAGTTCAAGGCCAGCCTGGTCTACAGAGTGAGTTCCAGGACGGCCTGAAACCCTATCATCAAATGGCCACTGGATCTGAATGGGCAAATCTCATGTCCTGAGAGGCTCTTGTTTGAAGATTTCACACACCTTTGATCCCACCAGTGAAGCTTAACACCAGCCAAGGTTATGACCCTTAAGACAGAGACTGTTACAAACTCAAGACATAAATTTTAACAAGACTCGGATGACTGCTCATGCTCCAAATGACTTAGCTGACTGGACAAAGCCATTTTTATCTGACCCAGCAAAGACACGTCTCCAGGAACAAGACCCCATTCCAGAGGCCCTGTTCATCCCTATTCAGTCTCTTCACCCTTCTCCAGACCAGGGTAGGAGAGGTTTCTCCTGAGCATCTCATTCTAAACTACCCTTCAGCCCCCAAGAGGGACCATATCTACCCATCCCCCAACACAGAAATCACAGGCTCTCAGGAACACAAGGGTTACCTCTGGCCTCACTGCTTCTAAGGTCCCCAAGGGGTGGAAGATGATGGAACTCCTGTTGACCAGGCTCTGCAAGTCCTGGCCTCACATATGGGTCCAGGCTCCCTTCCCACTTCCAGTCCTTGCTCTTCTGCCTCTCTGAGAGGAAGGTTTATGTCCAGGGCCCAGGGGACCCTTGTATCTGCCTTAGCTCAGTCTATGGGCTCACGTGAATGTCACCTTCATTCCCCCACTCACCCACATGTTTCCTCCCCATTCTCACATTCATTCCCCAAATTCCCCATCCCTCACTCAACTGAGCAGTCAGAATGTACAGATGCCTTCAGGTCCCAGACATGCTGCCATGAACACAGGGTGAACCCTACCCCTACTGGAAGCTTTCAGTCTTGGGATAGAAGGCCACTATATAGAAGATGAGCCATGGTACATATAAACTTTATAAAGTGCTTCATTTGATAGGACCAGGGGACAAGGAGAATTCAGGATGGAGTATGGAAACACCACCCAGAAAAGGAAGCCCTGGGGTGTTTGGGAGTAGTCCAGCTGGCCCTGAGAGCGCCCTGACATTGGTGGGTGGCAAATGGGCAGCCTGGGTGGTGAAGGAACAGGGGGCCTGGAAAGCTACTGCAGCAGGGTGAGCGAGATTGGAGAAACTCTAGTTCCACTTTCTCCAGTGTCCACAACCTCTGACTAAATTTAGGGGTAGCAAGTAAGGCTGAATAGACCCCACCCTGGATGGCTTGGGCCTGTGAGGGTAGACCAGCAGGAGGCAAAGGCAACACCTGTCTTTGAAAGCACCAGAAACAGGGCACAGAGCACCCTTCGCAGAATGTGGTAGGCTCTGGAGCAGACCCTTGCTTCTCCACGGTGCCCACAGCCCTACCAAGAGCTGGTCAGCACCTGCGCACACTAAGCCTCAGGAGCAAGCCAAGGAGGCTGGGGCCACCTGCCATAGGATGGGCCTAGATGCCACCTGGTCAGACCTCGCCATGTCAGCAGACGGGCACAGAATGAACCAGTAGATGCTTTCTCACCCTAAAGGGTTTCACTGCCCCGCCCCCCGCCCCCCGCCCTACGTGCATCACACTAATCACATTCCAAACAACTAATAATGATGCCGCACGGCTGAGGTCTGCGTGGACCCTTCTACAGAAATATCCAGGATGGCTCCAGCCCACAGCACCGGACCATGTCCTCTGGGTTGGCTCATTAGCATGGCATCCTAGACTGGTGGCATTTAGCACTGTTAAGGAGCTACAGCTTCTGACCTGCAAAAAAGCCACTTGGCCAGAGGTCAGGCCCTTGAAACTTTACTCTCACGCAGTCATGTCTCTGATAGGCATTTGCCCTTTTACCAGTCCCTACCTTAGTCTGACCTCCCCCTAGAAACACAAGCTGGGCAAGGCTGTCAGCATTTCTGTCCACAGTGCCCAGGCTAAGACAAGGTCTGGAAAGTCGCATGGTTGCAGGGACAGGGCAGCTGAGCACTCCTTTCCGGCTACTTGTACTGCTGTTAATGGCCTCACACCAGAAATACAGGGCAAAAGGAGAGTTCTACCCAAAGTGCCTTTTATAAATACATCTCAGTACTCAGGATGGCATAAAAATAAGTTTTAAAAAAAGAAAAAACAGTCCCAGACAAGAAGGCAGGGGTGTCTGAGATCCCCAGATGCAAGCATTTCTACATCAGGTTTTGGAGAAAAAGACATTTCACATATGACAGACACCCAGACAATTGCTGCACCATCTCCTGTGTCCCTCATCCCATCAACAAGGCGCTAGCGCCCTGTGTGTAGAAAGCACATGGCCGCTAAACCACGTGATGAGCGCTGTGAGCAGGCTCACAAGGAAGACGAAAGCCAAGCAGGGCCCTGCTGCTCGCTCTCAGGATGCCAGTGTCCAGCTCAAACTGGGAGGCCATGGCACCTGGGGCTGAGTAAGTGAAAAGACTTCATTCACCTGGGTGGAGGGAGAAATGGCAACAACCAGATTGGCTGAGGCGAGTAGGAGGTCCTAGAAGCCTGTCTGGGAAAGCTGTCCCACTCACATAAAAACCAGGGATGTTCTGAGTGTGCCGTCAGGCCAGCTGCTGGCTACTTCCTCAGCTGTTTAGTGCTCCTGCCTGTCCAGTTGCAGGTAGCCCGTCCCCTCACACCTCAGCATATCGCTTGGCCATTTTCTGCCCACCTATCCCAGCCTCACCCCTCATTTTTTAAATGTTGTGCTCCTTTCCAGGTCTCTGCCTGTCTTGCCCAGAACTGCTGACCCGGGTACCTATAGTTCCACTTGGTCTGCCCCAAAGGTACAGATAGGTATTGATGGACAGGAGACCGTCCTCTGTGTTGGACCATGTTCTCCACTTCATTGAGGCAGGGAGAGGCACCCCGACCTGCAGGACCAGAGTCAGCAGGGTTCTTCATTGCGGCCTCTCTGGCTGCAGTGTGGAGGCCTGTGTCCAGTCTCGGACACCGGTGATGCTGAGGCGGAGAGGTTGTTTGAGCCTGGGGGGTTTGAGACCAGCCTGGGAGATCCTACAAGGGCATATCCTGTAGCAGGTGTAAAGTGTGCCTGAGTAGCCCAGGGCTGGGCACTGCCCAGTCACCAGGTTCTGATTTCATATGTAGCATCACTCCAAGATGTAAGCAAAGAAGAAGCATTGACATAAAATAGTCATAGCCTGGAGCCACACGGACTTTTAAGACTCTGTCTCCATTAAAAAAAAAAAAAAAAAAACAGAAAAAAAAAACAAAAAACTCTCACAGACCATTTTAAAGTCTGGAGTTCCTTACCAGAAGAAAAGAGTAAGTCAGACCAACTGAAAACCGCCAAGTCCCCATAATGTAACAACAGTGGCAGCTGCTGATATAGCAGCTGTCATTCAACACTAGCTAGCTACAGCTTACAAGGAAGATGAATAGGATGACCACAGAGCATCTGGCCTTAAAGAGGGGAGCACACAGTGGTTTCGCTTAGAAAGAAGCCAAATTCCTTAGTTATTATTTAACAGCACTAACCAGTCACAAAGTGTCTCAGTGAAGGGTGGTGGCGACCCTTCCCAGAGACGGTGTCTATGGGATCTGTTCTGAAAGGCTCATCATGCGCTCTCTCACCCCAACCCCAATCTGATCCCTTAAGCCCATACCAGGTTTCCCAAGGTGGGAAGTCTTTTCTGTTTGAAAATCTCCCCCACCCTCTGCCCTCTAGGAACAATGCCCCACATCCCTCCAGGGCCTGGCTACCTCCCAGAAGAGCACCCAAGCCTAAGCGGCTGGAGCCAGAGCCTGCAACAGGTTTCCTGTTTTCCCAGACAGACCTGGCCTCAGCTGCTTCAGGCTTGATGAGGGAAATCAAACAATTAGAGATGGAGTGGCTGGCTGATGAAGCGGGCGGAGCCCTTGCCGGCACCACAACACCCGAACACCTTTCTCCCTGTCGGGTGGCAAGCTTCCCCTGGTTCTTTCAAACAAACATTTCCCAGAAAAGTTTAGAAGTTGAAGTAAATACAGTAGGACTGGAAAGGTGCGGGCACGGGGCGCGCCGCTGAAAAGTACTTGTGTCTCTTAATAAAAACATAACTAACGTCGGGGACAGAAACAGAACAGTGGGTATATGGGTAAGCAGCAGAAGGGTGAAACACCAGGGGACAGGTGGCCTGTGCCACATGAACTCAAAGCCCAAGAAGCCAGACCTGAGTCCCCAGCCCCAAGTCCCAAAGGAGTCCTGGGCCTGGGGCCGTGAGGGCTATTCCCCCCCTTAGACCAGCTGGAGACCTGTATGTTACCCAGCTCCTGGGCCCGCCAGATTGCCTGCCAGCAGTAGAGATGCCAGTGGTGCTAACCTGTGGTATCCAGCAGAGCCAGGGGGCCTGGCACTGGCGGCGGGAGCGGCTGCATTCCACTGGGAGGGCAGTGCTCTAAGGCAGCCGCCTGGAGGCTGCTCTTGTCAGCTTAGGTGATTGGGTTTCAGGAGGCCCAGGGGCAGTTCCGAAGCTCAGTCCTGGGTCTGCTCTCCTGGGCTCCACAGGCGCGTCTATCTCCTCTTCTGTCTTCCTCTCTCCTTTGGTCAGTCCCCTTCTCCCTCCACTATCCCCTCTGCCCCCTCCATCTCCTACACCTCCCTCCTTCCCTCCTAGGTCCTGGTGCCTGCCTGCTCCTCCTCCTCCCCTCCTCTCTCTTCCTTTTCTCCTCCCCCTAGTCCCCTTCCAGTCCCTGGAAATTAAGAGTCTAGGAAAAGACCCTGAGCTTTCACTACCAGAGATGGAAGACAGACCCAGGGAGGAGGAAACTTACCTGAAGAAATACTGTCCTGCTAGCCCGAGCCCAAGCCTCCATCAGAGATGGCCACAGACCAAGAACTGGGAGGCTCAGATGGAGGGAAGCAGAGAAACTCAGCAGGTGCGGCCCAGGGCTCCTACACTGGTGCTGGAGAGAACCCAGCTCCTGGCTACTTCAGACCCCCAGTGAGCTGAGCCCGCCCACAGCAATCATTAGGAAACACTCTACAGGCTTGCACACAGGTGACATGATAGATGGCGGCATTTTCCCAGCTGAGGTTCTGGTGGGTCCGAGGCTTAGCTTGGAAACTCTCAGGTTCTGTTGTGGGCGTGTCCTCACCTAGCACTAAGGGCTGTGGAGCTCTCCCGGTACCCTCTCACCCCGGCTTTTAGATCCCACAACACTAAAGTTCTGAGGGAAGGCTGCTGTGGGAAGAGGGGGAGGGGCCACAAGGAAACGAGTGATTAGATAGGGCATATCTCAGTTAGGTTTCTATGGCTTCGATAAAGATGCCATGGCCAAGCAGCTTGGGAAGGAAAGAGTTTCTTTGTGGAAGGGGAGGAGGACCTCCCCTACCAGTGGACTTGGAGAGGAGCATGGGAGAAGAAAAGGGAGGAAGGGTGGGGTTGGGAGGGGATGAGGGAGGGGGCCACAGCTGGGATACAAAGTGAATAAACTGCAATTAATATTAAAAAATAAAAATAAAATTTTTTTAAAGTTTCCTTGGCTTACATGCCTGACCCCAGTGCCATTGAAAGAAGCCGAGGCAGGAACTGAAGCAGAGGCCAGGGAGGAATGCTGATCACTGGCTTCCTCCTCATGGTTTGCTCAGCTTGATTTTTTACACCACCTCGGACCACCCGCCCAGGGGCGGTGCTTCCCCCAGTGAGTTGGGCCTCCCCATCAATCATTACCTAAGAAAATGCCCTGCAGTCTTGCCCACAGGTGACAGGCTGGGCTCATTTTCTCAGCTGAGGGTCCTCTTCCAAAGACTACTCTAGCTTGTGTCAAATTGACAAAAATACAAAAACTAGGCGACGTGCGTGGCAGCAGTAGCCTATTAATGTATTGTTTTGCATTACATTTACATTACTATTAGTACTTATTAAAGATATTTTGAGAATCAGGAGTACAGCATTCAATGGCAGAAAGCTTACACAGCTCAATGACAGAGTACTGACGTGGCATGTATGCATGAGGCTAAGACTTGATCCCTAACTGCAAAAAACAGACACAGAAGGGAAGGAAGGAGGGAGGGTGAGAGAGTTATGGAAATCAAACGCTCCTCAGCAGGGAAGGCACTTGAATGCTGTTTCCTTAGCAAGACACAGTTGACAATTAGGTCATTTTTGGCAGGCTGAGTGAAGGCTGCTGTGGGAGGAAGGGGCAGGGCTGCAAGAAGCAAGTGGGTACAGAGGGCATGTCTCAGTCAGGATTCTATTGCTTCGGTAAAGACGCCATGACCAAAGGCAACTTAAGAAGGAAAGGGTTCCTTTGGCTCAAGCGCCAATCACAGTCCATCATTGGCGGAAGCTGAAGAAGGAACCAAAGCAGAGACCGTTGGAGGAACCCTGCTTGCTAGCTTGCTAACAATGAAGAGAACTTGGAAACCTGAACATACAGTGGGAGTGGGGGGTGAATTGCCTCGGTATAAGCACTCAGCAAACAAGATGAAGGCACAACGATGATATTCCCACAAGCCAGCAGGCTGTAAGAGGAGTCCAGGGACAGAGCCTTAGGGAAGTCCTTGAAGAACTATGGGTCTATGCTGCCGGTGCTGCCAGAATCACCCAGAGTCTTTTAAAATTACTGCTATGCCGAGGTGGCCTCTGCAGAGAACCCCTGAAGTCCTCATAGGTACCTGCTGAGACACAGAAACTTACATAGTAGCATAAACGGTGCCCACAAATGTTCTCCACAGTCTGTGACAGCAACACAGATGGTCCCGAACGGAATGTCCATCAACAGAGAAGAAAGAAGCCAAGCCTCCCAGGGAAGCCACAGGAAGTGAAGGAGCCATTCAGCTCAATCTAAATAGGTATTAGAGACAGAATATGGGGAGAGTGCTATCTCATGTGACCACAGAGAGTGCAAGGCAGGTTCCAGCCTCAGCACTTCCTGAACATCTTGTTTTAGACACTGTTTCGGGGACTGGGGGCATATCAGTGGACAGCGCAGATAAAGATGCTGTAATATCAAGATAGGGTGTGTCTCCAGGGCTCAGACATTGGCAGCTTGGAGAAGGTCAGCATGCCACAGAGCGCAGATCTAGCATATGATAAACTAAAAGGTCTCTGACCCTTTTCTAAGGAATGGGATAGGGAACATAGGGGTTTGTTTAGACCACTGGGAAGCCATTGTAGGGGCCAAGGCCTGTGTTATGAGATCACGATCCAATAAATGGAGACAGTGGCCTGACCAGGAGAGAGATATCAGAGATATGAGATATGAGACATGGCTAGGTCAGAGACACAGCGTGCTGGTTCATGACTTCAAGGGATGCTGCAACCCACATGTGACTTTCAGAGGCCTCGAGGCCGGTACATAAACACCCGGAGTGATGAAGCTGGTAAATGACCACCTGAGCACTGAGGTTGGCTTGTAACTACCAGAACAGTGAGGCTAGTCCCTAACTAGTAACGGGGGTTCTGCAGCCAGAAGGATCAGCACCCTGGTTGCTGAGGCCAGTACATAAATGTCATTGAGTATACAAATATCATGAATTAAGCTGCAAATGGTGTCTCGTATTTGTAACCCCAGTACTCAGAAGGAAGGAATGTCTTCATGAGTTTAAGGCTAGCCTGGGCTACAGGCAGGGGACCTTGCCTGGTATTTGTGTGAGGGTGCAAAGAAGTCTTTGCAGTATATATGCATTAACACACATCACTCATCTCATTGGAAGGTTTCCATGAGGCATTTTTTTTTTTTTTTTTTTTTTGCTTATTTTTTGAGGCATAGTGCAGTGTGGAGAGATTTCCAGTCACATCAACTAAAAATAAGAACATTTCCGGAACTCCTACAGAGCTCCTTCCCAGATCACCAATTGTTCACAGGATGAGGAGGAAGGAGGCTTATTTTGCTGTTGGGGAGCTGAGTCCTAAGTGCTGTCCCCTCCCAGATCATAGCAGCTGTTCTGTGTGCCAATTTCCACAGAGCCAGCAAGGCCTGTGAAGGAAGAGAGCAGCTTTTCTGGGAAATGTGAGGAGGTTGAAAGGGGCCTCGGACTGTCTGAATGGGTCCAGCCAATCACACCGTGACCCCAGCAGCCCAGCCTGGCTTTATCTGCTACCCATGAGGACCCAGGCATTTGCCACAACTTTGCTAACTATCCAAGGGCCCATGGAATCTAAACCACCTGAGAGGCAGAGAGAGGGTATGTTTGATCTGAGTGCCAAGGGTTCAGACCTGGCTAGGAGCTGAGCACTGCAAGCAGAGGTGCCCTAGCCTGGCCCTGAAGGAGCCCAGACCCTGGTCAGGGTGCGGATGTGGAGGCAGATGGCCTCTAAAGAGACACTGGGCATGCTTCCAGCTCAGCCAAGAACAGAGGCCAGGAACAGGCAGGTGTACACGCAGCTGCAGGAACCAGGCAGGCAGGGGCCTTGGGGCTGGAGCTGGGGCTAACAGGAGCTTGACCAGGGGTCTGTGGGCACCAGATGCCCGGTTGCCTTGGCGCAAACTCCAGGAAACGGGAGACATGCCAGGCATTTTCCAAAATTGGCCACAGTCTGGCTGTTCTGAATCTAAAGGGACAGCATACACATTAGCGACAGGGCTGGGCATAACTAAGTTTGGCGATGACTGGTGCAGGCCAGGGCTGAGTTCCTTATGTCTTCAGAGTCCTTCTCTCGCAGGCTGCAATGAAGTGTGTGCCTGAGCACTTCTAAAAGCTTCCTTTGTGGAGAGTTGATCGGCATACACATACACCAAACTGTACTGGTTTTTTGTTTTATTTGAAGATTTATTTGTTATGTATACAATGTTCTCCCTGCATGTGTACCTGCATCCCAGAAAAGGGCACCAGATCTCATCATAAATGGTTGTGAGCCACCATGTGGTTGCTAGGAATTGAACTCAGGACCTCAGGAAGAGCAAGCAGTGCCCTTAACCTCAGAGCCACCTCCCAGATGGAGAATTAATAGATTTCTTAGAAATCCACTTGCTTTATGTGTGCTTGCATACATCTATGCATGCTGTTGTGTGTGCATGCTTGTACATATGCCATGTCGCGAGTGTAGTGGTCATAGGACGCCTTGGGGGGGTTAATCCTCTCCTTCTGCCATCTGTTGCTGTACTTTTTAATCTGTTTTATTTGCCTCTTTCTCTTTTCTCCATCCCAATCCCTTCCAACACCCCAATACCAGCTAGGAGAGAGAGAAGGTTAGTGGGGAGAAGGGAAGTAGTTTTTCTTAGCTGCTTCCTTCTGGTTAGGGTCGTCAGGTTCCTTGGGGTGTGTCCAATCTTCATTTCAGGATCTCTCCAACTTCTAGTCAGGCTGCATCAACAGCAGCCAGGAGCATCAGGGAGCACCAGAAGCCTTCTTCTTTCTCAGAGCCCCCTTTCTGTCTCTCTCTGGGCTCTGGCATTTATTTCCTCTCAGAGCCCGCACAAGGCAGATTGCTGCTGTGGACCATCTGAATCAGTCTCACACCCCACACATGAGCTTAAAACAAAAACATGTTTCATATCATAAACCAAAACCTCCACAACAACAATCTAGGGCTTTGAACTCACATAATCAGGTTTGGTGGCAAGCACCTCACCTGCCGAGCCATGTCCCTAGCCCCATGTCGTAGCTTTTGACATGTACACCCACAAAATCACCAGCATAGTAAGGATAGAAAACACATCTCTTTACCATTCTAGAGATGGTGTAAACCTGGGAGATTGGACCTAAAAGTGAGGCCAAATAAAGTCTCATATAACAGCCAACTTTATTCAGAGCATCAGACAATTTACACTCTGGGGGTTAAGAAGAGTCACGTGAATAGTGTTCAATCACAAGGACAAGCCACACGTGGCAAAGATGTGGTTTTCCGTGAATAGCAACAGCTGAAGTAAACGCACTCCTATCTCCTACACCTGGGAGGAACACAGAAACACATTCCAAGAACAATTTTGTGTCCTGAAGAAACTGATGTCTCAAGACTCATGTCTTGTTTTCTTACAAGCTCTCACAAATCTTACACACCTCTACTCTTGGACTGTGTTCCAACACAGACCCATTCTACTTACCTGGCAGGAGAGAAGATAGTTTAAAACAAGTTATCTTGCTTTCAGAATATTAAATCAATGGACCCCAAAGAGTTAAAATTTTCTCTGAGAATCTGGTGTTGGGGAAGGGACAGGCTGGGACTATGATGCCAGCCAGCGAAGGAACTTTCCTCCCATGAAGAGACTTCGTGCCACTCTGTCAACCTAACAGACCATTTCTCTGGACAGACCAGAGATGAGACAATGCTGGGCCAACAATGAGGAGGACCAGAAGGGCCAGGATTGCTTAGTAATTTACGTCCTGCTCTCTCGATAACCCTGAGCCTCATATTAGTACCCTGAACACAGACTTGAGGTCACTGGACATATTTATTTGTTCCTCTTCCTGCCATGGCCACACTGAATGAATCTTTTTCTGCCTTTCACACCACTTGCTTATTTAACTGCTGTACTAGAGAGAAAAGCCAAACTGCACTTCTTGACTTTCCAGAGCCAGGTTTGTACCCTGAAAACTCCAGTAATACCACTCCCAAGTTTCCTCTGTCTCTCTTTCTCAGCCCCTTCCTCAGGGCCCACTGATATGCCTGGTAATCCAGCACAGCATAGCACTTTAAAAGGGAATATAATGTGCTCCTTTGCCGTGGTTTCTTCCACTAAGCACCATGAGCTGAAATTCACACCTACAGTTACCGCCTCATATTGGACTGTGTCACTCTGCAGCAAAACGTTTATTCATTCACTCAGGGGACATTTAGGCAGTCAACAAGGTCAGGCTGGTCAACACAGAGCTTCGGGGAATGGCTCCTGTCACCTGGAGGCATGCTCCCTCTTCTCTGGTGGTGGACTTGGTTGGTTGGAATATATCGAGATAATCTAACCTCACACAACTACACAGCTGGAAGATGAAGGAGGATCTTAGAAACCTTTTCATAACCTTGTGGAGGTTGGTGACAGTTGTTTCAGATGTCAGTTTGACTGGGCTGAGAGATACTACCACAGCTCTAGGGACTTATTTATGAGTGTACTTGGGAGGGTGTCCTCAGAAGTGGAGTAGAAGGGAAAAGACCTTAACCACTGGGCATGGGGTCTCGTGCACAAGACTTGCTGGTAAATGGCTGTGCTGCTGTTTAGTGTTTGCCACACAACTTACTGTTGTGTAAAATGTCCTCCTACCTCGTGAAGAAGTTTTCTGTACAGAGGACCATCACATGCTGCAGGCAGCAGCCTCATCCACCTCCTTTACGCCTTCCTGCTGCCCAAGGCCCAGTCCTGGCTGCAGCAGGCTTAACTCCACAGGGAGCAATAGTCTGGAATCTGGGTATTTTGAAAATGTAATCTGATTTAAATTTCCCAACATGCAATCCTTAGAGCTGAAGAAATCTATCTTCTGCTGGTCTGGAGATAATCAGAGAGACCTGCAAATTGCCGTGACATTTGGGAGGTAACTAGGCAGTTGTGGCAGAGGCACACACTTCCTCGCCAGCCCCAGATTTCTTCCTGTTGGAGCAAAGCATTTAGCACAGCCTTAGGTTTCCTGCCTTGACTTCCTTTCTGTGACCACGGGCTCAAACATGGCCTCAAGAACAAGCTTCCTAACAGCTTCCACATCTGACAGCTTCCATTAAGGGTGATGCATGCTTTCAGAAGGCCCCAGGAACCACAGAGTCAGGAACAGACAAGCCAGGCGCCTTTCACTGTGACTATACTTTTTACATACTGCCTTTTTACTCCCCGTCGATGCCCTAGGATCACAGATGGGGAAACCAAGGCATTGAATAAGCTTTCCAAAGGCAAGGTTAGTCAGTGGGAGAAACAACATAACAATCAGGTAGGTCTGCTTTCAGAATTTAACTCCATCTTGAGAGGGAGATGGACTCACCTAAATATTGATTTTTCATTCACCATTGACTCATTCATACAACAGAATATTTTGTCTATGCACAACGGAGGAGGAGAGTGGCAAAGATAAGCCACACAGACCTGCCCTTTCAGGATTTAGCTACAATCACAGAGGAGCAGAGGCGAGCAAGGCAGCTCATGCAGGAAATTCCGTAGTGCCACCCAGCTCTGGGGTGACCAATCGCTGAGCGTGTAGCTTGCCTTTTGGCTGGCCACATGGGGGCTGGTGCCCAGTACAAGCTAGAGTGCAGGGCTAGGGCAGAGGCAGGAACCCACAAGGTCAGGCGTGGGATAGGCCTGAAGGGCGGAGCTGAGCCCCACTCTCTCTAGAACCCGCAAGGCAGAGCTGCGTCAGGGTACCATGCAGGTCTCAGGCCAGGACTGTGCCAATACTTCCCCGGGGTCTCCTCTTGCATCGCTCTCCACCGAAGGGTCTTCCTGGCAAAAGAGGACTCCCTCCCTGACCGGGACCCAGGTAGCATGTGAAGACAGTGGGGGCGGTGGGGCTTGGGGGTAGACACGGGCACACAAATTTCAGTCCTACCATTGACCTTGTGGGTCTCCCACAGAGGTTCATGAGCATATTGGAATGTGTATCAGAGCACACATGCTCATATGTGTGTGAGCAGTTTATAAGCATGTATGTTCTGATACACGTGTGTATCAGAACACACAGGCTTACGTGTATATCAGAACACACATGTTCATAAACCGCTCACACGTGTATCAGAAGGTACATGCTCACACTGCTCAGTCTCCAAGGCTGGCTCTCAGCCCCACGTCCACACGGAGCTACGTCTCGGTGGCTATGGTGGCTGGGCACATCAGATGCAAGCTGCACATTGCTTCCTGTGACCTCCCTCCACCCCGCCTGCTGTTGTGGCTGAGCCTCCCTGGTCCCGGTCCTCAGCCCCAGGAGAGTCCCTCCTGCTTTTTAAGGAGGCAGTTGATGTCTACAAAGCCTGGTCTTCCCTCTTTTCACTCTTGCTCATTTCTGCTCCTGGTTCAGGCTTTGGAGAAAACAAGGAAAAGACTGTTTGAAAATGTCCACCAGCCCTCTGCCACAAGCCATAGCAGCACAGCAGTGAAGTGGCCTCTCTGTACTGTGTCTGGCTGGCTGGCTGGCTGTGCAGCCGGCTCTCCTGATTTATTTTGAGTTCTGACCACCTCAGGAGGGAAGCCCAGAGTGCTGAGACTCAAGGTTTATCTTTCATGTGTGAAAAGGGATGGTGGAGTGGTGACAAAAGATGGCCACCATCAGTCCTATAGTCAGGGTATGTCTACTAGGAGGTACATTTGCTCCGCTTCTCTTCTTAGATGCTCTCTGGGTTGGGAGATACTGTCGCTGGAGGATGACCCATTAAACTTCCCCCAGACTCCAGACTCCAGGCCACCTGTCAGATAAGAGCATCGAGGGGCCAACACTCCGAGTGAGCCTTCATCGGTCTGGCCCCAGAGTGACACTTGGGGCCTCATGTGGGTCTGACCACTAAGGCCCCCACTGATCTGAGGAAACAGCTGACAACTAGGCCCTGAAACAAGGATACAGGCTTTGCCTGCTCTCAGAACCAGCCAGAAGAACGTGTGGTCACCTTCCCCCAGCTATATCCAGTCTGGCTCCTCCCAGCAGCTGTTTGGATGGCAACAGCCAGAGCCCTATGTCATCTGCCAGCTTGACGAACCGCCAGCTTGCCGAGGAGCTGAGTGGTGTGCCGACACACACGTAAGCCCTCCTGAAACTAAATAGCCCATGAAATGAAGCTGGAAATGAATAATGCAGACCCAGCATCCGAGAGGCAGAAGAGGCCAGCCTCCTGCATGGACAGGTGGGAAGTGAGCTCGGGAGTGAGGTGTCCTCGGAGACATGAATTTTTAAAATTAATAACATTTCAGAGCTCTGCTGGAGGGATTTTGCAGCCGTGATACACTCTGGCTGAACGTCACGAATGACTCTCTCACAGCTCATGTTTCCACAGGACAAGTGGCACCCCACTTCTACCCCATCCTACTGAATGGGGTCTTTCCTGGCAACCGCCAGTTTGTACAACGCCTCCTGTGTTTGCCAAAAAGTCTACGGAGCACTGTTGAGCAGCAGCCCTATCCCATTGCTGAAAGGAGAGAACACAGCCATGGGCCAGCCGGGAAACAAGACCCAGCTACTCGCCAGGCCCCGGGTACCCAGAGCATATCAGATACTGACCTGCCTGCTGAGGAGGACAGACTTGGGCATTGGAGGGACAGTGGGTACATGCTCTGTTTACACCCAGGGCCATGATCCTGGTTAGGACCCCTAGCCCTAGACAATGACCAGGTAACCTTAGAAGGATATTACTATGTGGCTAGGGCTTTTACAGTTGGCCTTTAAAAACATCATCAGATCAAACTTCATCTTGAATGTCCGGATAACTACATTTATTTTCAACATCATGTTTTCAGAGATGTCTTCCTCCCTGCCCTCCTTCCAGTGGCTGTGTGATGCCTGGTTCCTGGGGGGGGCATGGTACATGGGACTGAGCAAGCAAGACAGATTGGGGTGCTGAAGAATGTATCTGACAGACCCAGAAAAAAATGTTAACAAAAGAAACCCTCAGCAGAGTAGCACAGCATATCAGTCCCATGGAGGACACTAAAGTGCTAATAGGCCCATATTTGGTTTGTGGGACAGGAACCTAACCCCACCCTCAGTTCTTTTCGGTGGGGACCTGGCCATGCCCAGGCTGGATACCATCCTGAGCACTGAGCCCTTTCTTGCTCTCCTCCACCATTCCCTGGCAGAGGCCAGGCTCCCTCAGCCCAACCACAAAGATGGGCTGCAAGCTTTGTAGACCCTAGTGACCCCTGCTGGCAGATGTGTAAATAACCTTCCACACCTGATGCAACCCAGTCAGGATGGCTGCTTCAAGGTGAAGGGATAATGGTAGCAGAAGGCAAGTCCCCAAGTTTCCAAGGCCATGTGGACACAAGCACAGCCATTGGTCCTGTAATGAAGCCTCATCATACAGCCTCTCAGTTTTGGAACAACTAACATCGTGGTCAGACACTTCCAGAAGCATGACACGTTCACAGTGCTGAACATCTTCAGCTCTGTCAATCAAGTAGCCATGCATCTGACCAAACCATCCTGCCCAAATGGAGATAAATACAGAAGTTCCAAAGATGCTGTTAGATAAGAGCCATTTCCAACTGACATGCCTTACCAGAAATGCTGATGGGACCCCTGAGGTCACGTGACCAAAGCCCAGGGCAGTGGCACCTGGCACTTTGACCCTTGAAGAGGGTCACTTAACACCCCACCTATCCTTATGACCTTCCCACCAGGTAGCATCTAGAATCCAAATAAAAGATGCTGCAAAGTTAACGAGGGTAAATAGAAGACAGTATAGTAGTCCCCTTTCCACTTATGACAGGTTAAATGAGCTAAGGCCTGTGCTGTGGGGTGGGCCTTACAGTGACACAGATGGGACATAGGTGTCATGGGATGATTGGAAAAGATAGCACAGAGGAGGGGTCACCAGAGCTGTGTGATGCTTTTGTATTTTAGGAATACGGTCTGGGCCAAATGCAGATTGCGACAAACTGACAACAGGTGCGTTAAATGCGGAACCGCAGCCAAGAAGTGAGTGAAAGTCACTAAAGCGCCGTGTGTCCCTCATCTCTTCAGGTTCCCATATGAGGCGCTGCCAGCCCCTCTCCTCTCGGATGACTTCTGAAGAGTGGAAACTGATGGAGAAGCATCCCCTGCAGGCTTTGGAGATCCGGTCTTACTGTGTGCCTTAAGGAATGGGTGTCCAATCAGCTTATATGACCCGGCTCTGTTCTGGCGCTTTCCAAGCCACAGTCTACCTCAGAATCACTTCATGGCTGTCCTGGCGACTCTTCTATTGCTATAACAGAATGCTATGACCACGGCAACTTATAAAACATTTAATTTGGGGCTCGCAGTTCCACCACCGTCACAGAGCAGAGCATGGCGGCAGGCAGGCAGACATGGTACTAGAGAAGTAGCTGAGTGCTCACATCTGGTCCCCAAGCATGGGGCGGGGAGCTAACTGGGAATAGTCTGGCCTTCAGAAATGTTGGAGTCCATCCCAGTGACACGCTTCCTCCAACAAGGCCACACCTCCAAGTTCTCCCCAAACCACTCCACCAGCTGGAAACCAAACATTCAAACACAGGAATCTACGGGGCCATTTTCAATCAAAGCACTACAGCAGAGCTTTTAAAACTCCATGTGTTGAGGCTATGGAGCTGTGGAAAACACAGACGTTTCTAGGGCCTGACCATGACCTCCTTCTTGCAGTTGTTGGAGACTGACAGGCCCCTCAAGTATTTCCTGAAAAGAGGGCTTTTTATCATGACCACCTGGTAGATTTGGTCTCGGCCTCTGCACCCATCACATGCTTACATCTTTGCTTTCTTTTCTCTACAGCATTCCTCATTCACCAAGTGACACTCTGGAGAATCTGAGTTACTTTGCTGTCTTTTGTATCCCACAGAATCAGCCACATTTGCAGGATTTTGTCTGTATTCATCCTGGGCTAGGCACGGCTCTGTGACACGTTTGGCAAGTACTGCTAGTGGATAGTAGATATTAGCCCGGGATGATTACCCTGGCAATGAGTTCAGCAAATCTTTCTCCGCCCGTCTCTTGCCTGTGTGGAGACCCCGCCCTGAAAGCCCCCCTCATGGGCTCCAGGGAAATACCTCCATCCTTCTTCACGGTCTACCCATCTCGGTTGGCACCACCTTCTCTCTATTCTCCACCTTGTGAAGTATTTCCATACTCTGGGAGCTGAAGCACAGATACTCACGCCAACATAGCTGACATCTGCAGATCCACAAACCCGACGCTCACCTCGAGGCTCGAGAGGCCACGTTAGGGCCACGGAACAGGAAGCAGTGTCAACTTTCTCGAGAAACTTCACTATTTGTTCATCCCTTCCAACCTCCAAAGTCCTGTCAGTCACTCATTCACACCACTCAGGGGTTCAGCCGTACCTAACGTGAAGAAGTGTGAATGTGCCTGAGTGTCCTATTGCTGTTGAGAGATACCACAACCATGACAACTCTTATAAAGGAAAAAGCATTTAATTGGGGCTGGCTCACAGTTCGGGGGTTCAGTCCATTGTCAGCATGGTGGCAAGCGCGGCAGCGTGCAGGTAGACACGGTGCTGGAGAGGTAGCTGAGAGTTCTACATCCGGATCCACAGGCAGCAGGAAGAGAGACACTGGGCCTGGCTTGAGCATTTGAAACCCCAAAGCCCACCCCCAGTGACACACTTCCTCCAGCAAGGCCACACTCACTCCAACAAAGCTATACCTCCTAATCTTTCTCAAGTAGCTACCCCCTAGTGACCAAGCATTCAAATATTTGAGCCTATAGGGGCCATTTCTGTTCAAATGACCACATTCCATTCCCCAGCCCCCATAGGCCTATAGCTATACCATAGTGCAAAAATGCATTCAGTCCAACCTCAAAAGTCCCCAAAGTCTATCACAGTTTCAACATTGTTTAAAGTCCAAAGTTCAAGTCTCTTCTGAGACTCTTGGAAATATCTTAACTGTAATCCCCTGTAAAATCAAAATGAAAAAGCAGACCACATACTTACAACATACAATGGCACAGGATATACATTAACATTCCAAAAGGAAGGAAAGGGAGTCTCTCGAGGAAATACTGGACAAAAGCAAGACTGAAAACCAGCAGAGCAAACTTCAAATTCTGCACCTCCATGTCTGATGTCAAAGGGTCTTCAGACCTGCAACTCCTTTCGTCATTGTTGACTGCAACTCACTTCTCGCTCTTGGGCTGGCCTGTTAGCAGCCTTCCTCTGCAGGTGTCCCCATGGCCCTGGCATCTCCAACATCCTGAAGTCTCCAAGGTGATTCAGGCTTCACCTTCATGGCTTCCTGCCATGGCCTCTCAGGGTCTCGATGCAGACACATCCCTGACACATGCCTGGCCTCAGCAGCTTTTCTTAGCTGTGGAGGGAGATTCCATAACCCCTTTCTTGTATCCTTGACTCTAAAACCAGAACCACGTGGTTGAAGCTGCCAAGTTCTGCTGCTTGCTAGGGCTGGAACATGGTCCCTTCATTCAATTACATCTGTATCAATTTTCTGTTGTTGATCGTGTTCTTTACTTAAGCTTTTCTTTACATTCTCTTTCACAAGTTGGGAGCTTAGTCAGGTGAGGCCTTGTCCTGAGGTTACCCCTCCCTTTCTTCTGTTTAGCATCAGGCTTTTCTTTAAGCTTTTTATCTTCTTGAACACAGGATTTAGCTCCATTACACTTCCTAGTGTCCGTTTTCTCCTCAAGCTGTACATTTTGTATTTCTCCCTGCCTAGCTTGCTCCTTTTCATTATGGATCTGCATTTGACTGGCCACTAATAACCATGCAACACAATCAATATTAGGCTATTTTAAAATCTTCTTTGCCAACTCCATTAATCCAAAACTCTTAAATTTAGCTTCTTTTAGCAGACTTTTCAGACAAGGGCAGAAAAGAGCCACATTCTCTGCCAAAATATCACAAGAGCAGTCTCTAGGCCACTTGCTAATATTCTTCTCCTCTGAAGCCTCTTGATCTAGACTGTCATAATGTACATTGCTCTCAGCACCACTGTCATCCATGCTTCCACTAGTATGGCCCACTAAACCCCAAAAGCATTCAACTGATTTCCAAACCCAAAGTCCACATTCAGCCAATGAGTTTTATGGCTAGACCTATCAGAGCAAAACCCTGCTCCCCGATACCAACTTCTGTCCTAGTCAGTGTTCTATCGCTGTGAAGAGACACCATGGCCACAGCAACTCTTATGAAGGAGAACATTTAATTAGGGGTGGTTTACAGTTTTAGAGATCTAGCCCAAGCTTGAGCATTCGAAACCCCAAAGCCCACCCCTAGTGACATACTCCCTCTCACAAGGCCACACCCCCTAATCCGTGTCAAGTAACTCCACTCCCTAATGACCAAGCGTTCAAATCTATGAGCCTACAGGGGCCATTCCCAGCCACACCACCACAGTGTGCACACACCGTCTTGTCCGAGACCAGACGTCTATGTCTTATGCATTTAAAATTCCGAAGTTGACGGTTTGTTTTTCATTGCTGTACCAAAATACCACAGAGAGGGGGATTTGTGAAGAGGCTTCTTTAACCCACAGTTCAGAGGCTGGAAAGCCAAGGTGAGTCGCCCCATTTGTTCAGCCTCTGGTGATGGCCTCAGCATAACGGACTCAGCTGGGTCCACATGCAGCTGTGAAAGAGAATGTGGACAGACAGAAAGCCAAGGGGCTCGGAGGTCAGACTCAGGCCTGTAGAGGAACCCACTCTCTTACAGACCAGACACAATGCCACAGAAACAGCTAAGCCTTTTCCAAAGCACTTCCCCAAAGACCGAGGCTCTGCTCTCGGGCTCTACCTTTTCACCTCCCACCACTACCCACATTATCTCGCCAGAAGCACAGCTTCCAAAACACAGACCAACTTTGGGTTCGCACCAAACCTTCCTGAAACCAAGCCAGGGACTTGGGCTCTTAGCTTCCCAAACCACTCATGACTTGACTTTGGATTTGGGAAGAGTTTCGGGGCCAGCTGGAGAACTTCATCACCCTTGGTAATAGGAATAAAATTTGCATCCTGTTTGAACACAGTGCTGCAAAAGCTGGCATGTCCTGCTGCTCATAGCATGCTCCTGCCTCTCATTACACGACCTCCCACTCCCAGAGTCATCTCTGTTTAGTCTAAGGTGCCTCCTCTGCCAGGTTCCTCCCGAGGGTGAAGAGTTACTAGAGTCATTGCAGAAATGGGTCTCACCACAGCTGTGTGTCTCTGATCGTCAGTGAAGCCATCCACAGCACACTGTAGCTCCCAGGGCTCCCAGTCCTAGGGATGGCTCCTCATATGGAGGATAAAAGGTTCTGTTTGGAAGAGCCCCTAGCACAGCCCTGTAAAGCAGCATCCATGACATCCTTCAACTGCTGAAGGTCCTCTGCTGTCTCGAGAGATTATAACCCAGGTGAGCAGCCACTGTCAGAATCAAAGTGGGTGAGTTCAGCTCCCTGGGCTCAGTGTCCAGCCAGGCAAGATCTGAGCACTAAGACTCAGGAATCTATAAGCTCTAGGTGTGAGGAACAACAGCAGGGATTATGACATCTCTTCAGGTCAAAGGTGACTGTCCCTAAGAAAACACCTCCAATGGAGGTCCTCTAAAATGGTCAAAGAAACCTCCAGGATGAGGGGTTGGCTAAAATTTCCACCCAGGGAACACAGAGCAAGCAACTCATCTGTCTCCACTGAACGGATAAAGCTAGCAGTGCCCTGCTTGTACGACCAAGCACAGGGCAGCTGGATGTCCCAGAATTTGTCTCTTTGAGTCACACTCACGCTTATGTATGTGAGTGTGCCAGAGTGAGGGAAGACCTCCCCTGATTGGACTCTAAGAGACACGGAAGAGCAATGCAGCATTGCTCTCAGTTTCATCCCTGCTCACTCATGGGTCTATAATAGGCTGGCTAGACTTCAATTTTTAAAAGACCTACAGAGCATTCAGTTAAATCTGAATTTCAGACAATGAATCGTTGTCCTGATTACTGCTGAGACATCCTGGAAAGGTGCTCACTGTTTGTCTTAAATGTAAACTGGACAGTCCTGCCCATTCATCCTCAGCGCAGGGTGACGAGGGCCTGGCACTCATCTTACGTATCCACGCTGGCTCCACCATCAACTCCAGGAGTTCTGGGTAGGCCAAACAGGGATGATGGCTACTGTAAGCAGGACCAGGCTTCCCCCAAACTGGCTGTGGCTGCTGCTGAAATCCACCTTTTCATGCTCTTCTGCCCCAGTGAGGCCCAGGATAAGACTGTCAAACTGCCAGGGTCTTCAACCCAGAGCACATTAAATTGAGCTCCAGAACATAGTGACATAGAATGTGCATCTAGGACTTGATCCAGTGTGATACTGTAGACTGGAGGATGGAGGGAAGGAGAAAGGGATGATGGAAGATTCTTCTTATCTACAGCATTCAGCACTAATCAGCCACAGGGTTAGGGATCCCAGGAATCACAGACCATGGTCCAGGAGGTATGATCACCTCACCAAGGTCCTCCCAGAACACCCCAAAATTCCACAGCATCAGATTCTCTGCAAAGAGCAAAAACCCACTGTGAATTTCTTTAGCATCCAACATTTGTTCCCAGGATAGCATGTGTGCAAGGCACCTCTATAGCAGCATCTGGACTCTTCCACAATGCAGCTGGCCTGGGGTTCATTGATGACATGCTCTTGACAGTTGCTTGTACCCCATACAACTTGGGGGACACAGGTCCAATGTTGTGTTCCAGTGTTGGCTTCATCCAACAATCTTCCAAAATTATTGGGTATGTGTAGGTCACCTTCCCTCCCAAAGAGTAGAGGTTGGTGGCACAAAGATGGCCTGAGAACCCAGACACCCACTGCAGGTGGAATGTCTGTGCAAGGACTCGGGCACCCCCCACATGTGGTGTGTCCCTGCTCAGGCATCCACCACACATAGTGTTAGCATGCTAACACTATGTTAGCATGTCAGAATTCAGACCCCACCACATGTGATATGGCGGTGACGACCTGGACATATACCATGTGTGGTGCTGACTGAGGTCAGAGACCATAGCTATCTGAGTAGCTGTCTCCGCTTCTGGAGGGGAGGCAGTGACTCTCAGCTGAGACCAGGCCCTTCCATCCTGCCTAGTCCCTGAAGACTCAACATCCCCAAGTTGGGGTGTGGGAGAGCATGCAGTGACCAGTAAAGGCAAGCTTAGGAGGCAGGAACCATGCAAGGAGAGGTCTGGGCTGGGCATACTGAGTACAGCCCTCTTTGGGATGCACAAGTGCCTGCAACCCTGAACTGACTGGGAACAAACAGGTCCACCCTGAAGTATTAACTCCAAGTACCAGGAAATCCATGCTGAACGTGACTTTCTGATCGTCCAGGCTCCTGGTCACACGTCTATACACAGTGGTTCTTTGAGCATCTATACCTTATTATTCAATCTGTGGCCCTTTATCGCCTTTTTTGAAGAAAATAGAATGAAAGAAGTAGATTGTCTTGCTTGCTTGTGGAGACACAGTTTCACGGTGAGACAGACAGAGTTGCAAGGTGACCTGGGTGGAGTAGACACAGGCTGACACCAGGTCGTACTCTTCCCGTGAGCTCTGTACACTTTCTTTATACGGCCAGTTCCGTGCTTTCCTCAGAGGCTCGGCTAGGAGATGAGACACATTCCCGACTTGGATGTAGGGGCTGCCTCCTCCGTGGTGATTCCCTTCATGTCATCTGGCATTTCGCCGTCTTCGCGCCACACATTCAGGTCCCCAAAGATACCAGTCTCAATCATCTCCTCCTGCCAGGGAATGGAACAGTTGCCAGAGGCAAATTCCTGGAAGAATTCTGTGTCCGTTTTGTCAAAAACCACACCCTTGACTGTGGAAAAGGCACCCACGTCCTGAATGTTCTTGGCATACACAGTCCTAGAGTCTGGGATGAATGGAGGAATCAACATCCCTGTGAAGAAACAGGAAACAGAGCAGAGATAGCACAATGAGGAAACGGCTGAGCAAAAGGGCGCCCACAGACACACTGCCGCTCTTCCTAATGCCGGCTGAAGAAGCCAGCATCCCTAAGCAGCCCCAGCCCATATGCTCAGTACTCACAGACTGGATGACAGACTGGAGGGTACCCAGATCTTGTTAGAAAGGTGGGGAGTGGGGGATGTTTCCCAGGCTGGCCTGAAATCATAATCCTCCTGCCTCAGCTTCCCTGGCGCTGGAGTTACTGGTCTGATTCACTATGCCAGATAGAAAGCCTTTTAAAATAAACCCCAGCGCTTGCCTCCTATGCCTTCCGCAGACCCTCTTCTAACCAAGGTCTCTTCATGCATCAAGAATCTTGAAACCCTTTACACCAGGGCTCCTCAGTCCCTCAGGTGGCAACCACACCTTCTCTGTAGACCCTAGACTCAGAGACCTTGCCTGGCCCCACATAGGCATCACAGCAGCAGACAGCAAGCTCAACTCCACAGCCTCCCTCCTCCCCATCCAGCTTCACTTCCTGACAGAAGCTGCAAGATGCCGGGTGTTGCTCATCCAGTCTCTGGTCCTGGCCTCCTCAGGACATTTTTACCCTACCCTGCAATCCTGCTGAACAACAGCCACTAGGTCCAGCTTGCCAGTGGTCCTGGGTTGGTCCAGGCTGGCTGCTAGTACCCAAAGCACCCAAGGGTAACCTCTTTACCTCACTTTCCCCAACATGCCTGACTCAAGCCCCCTGTGTCCCACCACTCCCTTGCGGCTCAGAAGATAGACCTTGGACCTCCTGAGCCAGGACCCGTTTTTGCCTGCAGGCCTCATGACAGCTCTGCCATGACTTCAGATAAGCTGCTTGGCTCTTCCGCCCAAAAGTAACTCTCTTGGAGAACCTTCTCCCCCTCCTCTCCATGGCTCCTGACTCAGCCTGTAACCCTTGCCCTGTACTCCACAGATCCAAGGACTCAAGTGAGGCAGACTTTGTCCTCATTGTTTGTCGTGACATTGAAGCCGCAGGATACTGCGTGCACTTGTGTACAGGCGTCTGTGTATCCATGCTCATGGACCTGTGTGCATATGTGCTCACCTGTGCATGTCTGTTCGTCCATCTCATGCCTGTTTGTGCTGTGGTGTGGTTTGTGCACGTGCATACCTGTGTAGGTATGTTTCTGTGTACTCTCGCATGAGTCTGTGCAGTTTCCAGGGTGACTTCAACCTGCCTGACCCCAGTGCCCAGTCTTGGGATGCTAGCGATGAGCAGAGGACTAGGTGAGCTGCCGGAGGCTCAGTCCACGGCTGACCCCATGGGTAAGGTAGGCCATCAGGGGTCATCCAGCGCCAACCCGCTCCGCCCTCTAAGGCATCTGGTACCGACCATACCGGCTTCAAGTTGCCTCCAGCTGATGTCTTTGAAGAGGATGTTTGCCCTCAGTGCGTCACAGGTCCCATCCCGGAAGCCCAGGCGCTTCTCCGGGTCCTTCTCCAGCAACTGCTCACAGAAGTCCTTGCTGGCCTGGCTGAACTTTTCTGGGTACTTCACGGGCTCCGAGATGATCCGTTGCTTCAGTTCCTTGTTTTCTATCTGCATGATGGGCAAACATACAGCCCTGGCTAAGCCTCAAGCCTCACTGGGGTGGAGGTGGCTGATGATGCTTCAGTGGGCCCCTCCCAGGTGGCTTGGCACTGAAAGGCTCCAATCTCAGGGCAAAGTGAAGCCCCCAGCCACCGAGGCTATTGTTTTTGTTTTGTTTTGGTTTGGTTTGGTTTGGTTGGTTTTTCCAGACAGGGTTTCTCTGGGTAGCCTTGGCTGTCCTGGGCTCACTTTGAAGACCAGGCTGGCCTCAAACTCAAAGAGATCCGCCTTCCTCTGCCTCCTTAAATGCTGGGATTACAGGCGTGTGCCACCACACCCAGCACCAAGGTAGTTTTAAGGGTGGTGCCAGTTGACCTAGTCACATGTTTGGCAACCAGTCCCGCCACCGCTGCACAGAAAATGACCAGAAGTGGAAGTTTTTGCTGGGGAGCTTGGTGAGGCAGAGATCTCTCACTCAGCCATCAGAGAGAAACCTAAGGTGGAAAGCTTACCTTACTTCTGGTCAGCTTTGTTGGAGTCCCCCAAGCAAAGCTTTCCCCAAGCATATGAGGCATGCATGCGGCTTACTCCCCAGAGACCCCCCCTGCAAAGCCATCTCCTCCATCATCTCTCTGGCATGCATGCACAGGACAAGGGCAGCATGTGGATCCTGAATGAGCAGTGCTGTTAGGGCACACGGCTTGCCCTAATGCCCGTCACTGTGGAGGCAGGCCTAGGAGACGGAGGCTCTTCCCAGGTGGGAGCAGGATCATGGGACAGCACAGAGCTGTAAGCTCAGGTGAGGACAAGGCAGTGACAAGCAGGTGGGCACTGTCCCTAATGGGACATAGGAGACAGCACCTGGCTTCTGACCCAGACCAACCTCTGTGTGTAAACAGAAATGAAGAGCAGGCAAAGTGTCTGGGGTGGTTGTCCAAAGCCCCAAGAGCAGTGACCTGGTGTCCCACAGTTAGCTAGGGACCCACGGGCAGCCTGCTTTGCGAAGGCTGCCCCAGAAGGACCCGATGATAGAAACCAGCCGCAGTCTTAACAGGAAGAACCACCCAATCTCAGATAGCATGCTCTGCCACCTGCCGGCTCTGGTGTGAAAAGGCAGATTTAGAATTTCTCAGCAGCTCCACCTACAGGTCTCACGAACAGGCAGGCCTTGGGACAGAACCTCACCCAGGAGCAGGACCCCAGAGCCTGCCCTTCTTATACAGTCGGTGGCACGCCCCACCCCCGCCCCAGGACGAACCCTCTCAGGGCTTCCTGCCAGGCAGCACCCACCTTCTCTCCTCGGGCTCGGAAGGGTCCTCTGGCTGCGATCATCTCATACAGCGTGACCCCCAGGGCGAAATAATCCACAGAAAAGTCATACTCTTCGCCACGCAAGAGCTCAGGGGCCATGAATCCTGCCATGGTGAATACGCAGAGGTTCAGAGACGCAGCTCTCCCCCACTGCTTGCTCCCCACCCGGTAACCACAGAACTATGGGAGCTCTGGTAACACCCTGCCCCCAGCGGAGGAGACTGTCTCACTACCAGGGACTCCGAGGTCAGAAGCCTCTTTGTTGTCATTGCAGGACATCAAACATCCCACCCGATGTCCACAGTTGTAACAACCAGATATGTCTTCCAGCATAGCCAAAGATTTCTAGGGGCAGAACTGGCAGGGTCAGGACTCTCACCCCTGTGTGAATGAAGCCTCCGCTCAGACTCAGGACAATGCAAAGCAGGAGCATGTGCTGCGTGTTCTGCGTGTGCCTCGTGGGGCAGACAAATACAGACAGAGCCTGCTGTGACTTTCTGACTCTCCTCTTACAAAGATCCAGAAGTGAGATCTGTGCCCTGTCACCCAGAGCAGGTCCAATGACCCAGGTGCTGTGGCCAAAGCCTGAGGGACACTGGTAAGGTCCCAATCCTATGCCTTCCTCGGTCACTCTGTCCCCTGGCGACATGAACCTTCTTTCATTACCTACAGGGAAGCTACAGCCGACCTCCCTCAAGGCCCTGTCCCATGCAGGGAGCACCTATTACATTCAGCCTTCAGAGATGAGAAGGAGCGAGCAAGCAGCCTAACAGTGAAGAGGGAACGTGTCAAGACAGTGCAGGCTCGAGGAAACAATGCTCCGAGACCAGCTCAACAGAGCAGCACCTAACGGCACAGACACCACGGCACGCTGTGGCCTTCTAGGCCAGCATGCCCACCCTGCTCTTCCTAGTTGTGTGCTCACAGGGTGGCATTTGCATGACGCCCTCAACCCCTGCGGCCCACCACACGTTAAGGCCCAGCGTCTCCAACACGGTGTGTAGACAGTCTCCTCCCACTCGTCTTGTCGGAGTCTGAGCCCCACGTAACAGGCAGCGGAGCTGTTCCTGGACTCCTGGATGACTGGCTCTACCGGAAGGTGAGTTGTGGGCTATTGCCATGCTCGCCACTTCTCCACGGCAAGACGTCACCAGTGTTCACCCAGAGCCACTCGCAGCTGTGCTGAGCTAAACCCTAATTACGTTGCCCTTTGCCTTCAGGTTTTGGGTTTTTGCAAATAATCTTGCTGCTGCAAAGGCAGCACCCATGAGTTACTGGATGAAGGAGCAAGTGGAGTTCACAGCCTACGTGCACAGCCTACAGTTGTGGCCTGAGCTGGGAGGCTGCAGAGGGGAAGGAACGGTCTAGAACAGTGCTCATTGGCTCCTGGAATATCGGCTTCTAGTTTGCACCCAGCTCGGCATTTCCAGAGCCTATACTGGGGTTCCAGGCAAAGGATTCACATGGCTGGTAGAGATGCCCATTGCAAGCTCAGCAAGGAGGTGATTGGGCAGGCAATGGCGCCCTCTTGTGGGCAACTGGTCTCATACTTAGGCCAGAGCAGGACCAGTTTCTGGGCTTGAAGTAAATTCTTTGAATCTTGCTTCAGTGGACCTGGGGTTTGCAGTGTGCTGAAGTTTGGGCTATCTCATTCAAGAAGATGCAGCCATTTCCTCACAAGGCTGTGCAATGGCTCCAAGCTAAGCTGTTTCCAGAATCCCTTTCTCAGATCTCCTTCACCCCGTGCCTACACAGAACCTTCAGCGCCTACCAGCTACCAAGACCCAGACTAGACAAGCACCATGCCTCCTGAATGTCTGTATGGATTTGTCCTGACCCTGAATGGAGGGGGAAGCTCTTGTCCCTTTAGCCACCATGGTGTCAGAGACAGTCTCCAGTGGCACCTGGCACAGGGGCCTAGTCATTTTGCGACACAAAGCAGATCCTATCTCCACTCTGTTTATATCCCAACTTAAGTCTGTCTGAAGGCAGACAGCCCAGGGAAGGAGAAAAGTAGCTCACAACACCTGTCAGAAATCAGCCTGAACACAAGACAATCCAGAATCTGGAGAAGGGAAGGACCTAAGTGAGGGTGTATCTACTGCAGACAAGGGCCAGGTATGTAGTGGTCACGTCACAGCTTCATACGCCGCCATTAAGGCCATACAGCACTAAGCATGTGCCTGGGCTGTGGGCCTCCTCCACCTGACTCAAGTCTCTTCTCTCTTCTCCATGTTCTTCCCCCCTCCCTTCCTCTGAGGAGGACGAGGGAAGCAGAATACACGAGTACACATGTATGTGCACTCAGACACAGATGTGTCTACAGTCACCTTTATAGATACAACAGTGCATCTACACAAAACGTACACAGAGACACACGCCATCTATGCACATACATGTGTGTGCCGAGCTTACACGCAGAGGTTCCTGTACATATTCCCACATGAGCGCACTTATGTGTCTATAAATGCATGCATGAAATATGCATATATAAAGGTGTGTAGGTAGGCCTGTGCATGCAGAGAGATGCATTCATAAAGATGCACACATACATAGTTGTATGTATGCACACAGGTACTATCACGGTTGCATGCATACAGAGGTGCCTTCATACACATGCATGCATGCACACAGAGGGAGCTGTGTGCCTACACACATGTACAGATATGTGCAGATGCACAGATATGCCTATACAGGCTCATGAGCATCCACAAGTGTGCTTACACATAGAGACATCCATGTGCACATGCAGTCACAACTACAAGACATACAACATGAGAATAACAACATACATACATGAGAATAAGCATGCATGTAGGAATGTGTGTGCACAGGTATGCATGTGCACGGAAAGACACACATGTGCGTAGCCTGCATATTGCTGGCTACCTACCAGGGTTTACGGAAGCCTAGCAAGGGCTGCTTGAGAAAGGCCTCTGTCCCTGTGCTCTGTGACGTGAGCCTCACAGTAACCCCTGGGCTCCATCAGATACCCCAGACAAACTCCTTCTGTCAGTACCCGGGAAGCCCAGGAGAGGTGTGCAAGTTCTCTCTCTGCCCAACAAGGCACCAAGGGGGCAGCTTTGCCAAGCCAGTGAGATTGTTAAGGCAGGGCAGGGGCTGCCCCTGAGGGAACAAACAGTTCTTGAGCTGCTGATTACCAGTGTTTGCTCTGGACAACACCCACTCTCTGAGTCGCCACTTTTGGGTCTTGGGGCTCCTGCTACCTCTACCTCTAGAGAGGTTGAGCTAGGCCTCTTCATGGGCGCAAAGCCTCTAGCCCCTCCCCCAATGCTCAGATCTTACCTGGGGTCCCCGCATAGCCCTTGGTCTTATCATGCCCTTCCTTCAGCTCCACAGCCAGCCCAAGGTCAGAAATTCGGATATTGCCTGAAAGCAAATACAAGCCGAGATCACACATACTCCACAGAAGAGAGGTGCCAGGTGAGCCCGGGGCTCAGCAGTGTTCCCCTGCACAGCAGCATAGCACATATGTTCTATGTGCATACGCCATACTCTACACACACAGTCACTCCCTGCAAAGACATAGCATGTACATAAGTATATCATACATACCTTACACGAAAACATGCAGCACCTGCCACATGCATGCATACATACGTACATACATGTATGTATGTATGTACACACACACCATAGCTTACACCACTGTCTTTTATACCCTAACACCACTGGGCCCCTCTGCAGTGACTTTCAAATAGGCTGCAGAACACGTGCTTCGGGCCCTGAAGGCTGCTGTGGCCACCGTCCACTCCAGGGGCTCACCATCATTGTCCAGCAGCACATTCTCCGGCTTGAGATCACGGTAGACGATGCGTCTCTGATGCAGGTGCTCCAGGCCGCTGATGATCTGTGCTGTGTAGTAGATTGCTCGTGATTCTGGGAAGCCGGGGTTCTCCTCATCGACATTGTAGATGTGATACCTGGGGGCAGAACACCATGCGAGGCACATATGCATGGGGGCACACACAACATGCGTACACACACACACACACACACACACACACACACTAGGCTTAAGGGCTGTGAAACGCAGAAACAGAGCCAGGGTCTTGGGGCACACTTCTACCGAGATGGCCTCAGATGCCACCTCACCCATGAGTGTTAGAGAGGCAACTGTTAGGAGCATACAAGCTTGTTCCCTAACACCTCCTTCCTTCTGCCCCCAGGGCAGTGCTGGGACAGAGCCAAGGAAGGTGAGCTTACCCCCAGTTTCTTAAAACACAAGCAACCTCCAGTCTCCAAGTACACCCGTGGTCTGCTCCACTAGTCCCCGGACCCCTGGGTGGATTAGATGGCAGCGTTTCCTTCCCAGCCCCTTCTCCACAGGTCTGAGGTTTGTCTTTTTTTGTATTTTCCCTTACACTTGCCATCTCAACACTTGACCGGGAAGCAAAGCCCACAGGTAGAAGCTGTGAATGACCTAAGCTGCAGGGGAAGGGGGGGTGCGGACCGGGGGCTTGGAAGATAATCAGAAGCTCCTGGCAGGGACTGGAGGGGGGGGGGCGCGGTATAACCCAGAATCACCCAGCATTCTTTGCAGCCCTCTTCCCTTTCCATAGGATTCTCACAGACAGTCTAGACCTATGACTCATCTGAAGAAAAGGCAGACGGCTCTGCTTGAGAGGTGATGTAAATAAAAGCAGATGAACTGAGACGCACAGAGAGTTCGTGGCACCCTACATTCCCAATGGCACCCCAGGGTCTCACTGTGCACCAGGCACCCAGAGGTCTCAGCACGCTACCCTTGTGTGCCAGTTACCCCGGGACCTCACCACCTCGTCCTCCTTACACTGACTTGGTCATTATTGTTTGACTCTATTTTACAGAATAGGAAACTGAGGTAAAGAGTGGTGAAACTGGGGGCTAGAGAGATGGCTCAGAGGTTAAGAGCACTGTCTGTTCTTCCAAAGGTCCTGAGTTCAATTCCCAGCAACCACATGGTGGCTCACAACCATCTATGATGAGATCTGGTCCTCTTCTGGGGTGCAGGCATACATGCAGAGAGAATATTGTATACATAATAAATGAATAAAATCTTAGAGAAAAAAAGAGAGTGGTGAAGTCACCCAGCCTGTGAAAACCAGTGACCTGACCTCACCGAGGATGCAGGAACAGCCTCAGAGTACCGCCAGGCTTGGCCAGCTCAGGCACCGTCGGGGCTGGCACTCTCCTGCTATAAGCAATAGGCAAGCTGGCCGTGGCCAGTCTGCTAGCTTTCTATCCCTACAGGATTGGGTACCAGTGCAATCATTAATTTTCATTTTTTTTAGTCCTCCCAACCGACAATACCCTACCACAGCCATCCACAGCACATGCCCTCTGTCACCTGTTCCCAACACTCTTGGAGATGTGTGAGGATGTGCAATGACAGACATAGCCCAAGTCCCGGACACCACCAGACATGAGCTAGGGAGCCTAGCTGAAAACAGCCCCGGGTCTGGCACCTTTACCTTATGTCACCTCCATTCATGATGGTCATCACCAGACAAAGGTCAGTCTTGGTTTCGAATGCATAGGCCAGAGACACAATGAACCTGCTATGGACTCTGGTCAGAATCCTCTTCTCAACTATGGCGCCCTGGAAGCAGAATTGTGGTTTTTCAGTGTCCTTTGGAATGTTGCATGCTGGGCACAGCACAGGACAGGCTTGCGACCTGTCTGAAATACGGCATGTGTTCGTTCAGGGGCCTAGCGTTGGAGTCGACTGGGACATCGCCATCACTTCCCCGTCCGCCTTCCGCCTGCCCTGGTGGCCCCATCCAGTCCTTGCTTATGTCCAGCTAACTCCCAGCGCAGCCCAGCCTTCCGTCAGCGCCTGCTTTCTTGTTCATCTTTATTCTAGACGTCTGCAGGTGTGGAAGGGGTGAGAACGGGTCAAGCCAGCACATGTTCTCACTATGTAGCCCTGGCTCTCCTAGAACACGCCACATGGATCGATGAACTCACAGAGGTCCATACCTGCCTCGGCCTCAGGAGAACTGGGACTAACAGTGTGTGCCACCATACGTGAGCATAAAGCCCTTGTTTGTTTGTTTTAAAGTATGCAGTTTTATGTCTTTTAATTGAGATGCCTTAAATAAAAATGAAAAGTTAAAGCATTTTCTAATTTTATGAGCAGTTCCAAATTAAAAAAAAAAATCAATCACCAAGGCTCTTTAGAAAATGCATCTTCCACATATCACGACCTCCATTTTCTTTTTTTTTCTTATTTATTCTTTCTTCATACATTACATCCCAAACATAGTTTTTCCTCCCTCCTCTCCTCTCAGCCTCTCTCCTCTCCTCCTCCCCTCCATAAAGCTCTTCTTTGAAGACTAACATTAGACCACCATGAGGTGAAGTCCCTGAGGCCCCTGGTAAAGGCACCTGATACCTCCACTTGCTGTTGGCACCTCATGTTTGACCTTTCACTAAAGGCTCAGGGACCTGCTGGGGGCTGGTGTCGACCGGTAAGAGTTTCACCGCATTATCTGTACATCAGGGCTGTCCCTTAGACAATAAGCCGCTTTCGCTGATCCTGCCTTATCTAGACACTGACGCCAACAAAGAAGGAAATAAAATACTGGCAGCCTGCCTATGTCCTCCACTCATTCTTGTCCCCTGGAAACCCATGTTCGGGAGAAGTGGTCCTGCACCCCAGCATCACAGATGGGTTCCGCCTCTTGTGAACAGTACCTGCCAAAGCGATGTTCAGCTGGCAAAGCCTGTGGCCACAACAGGAGCCACACTTTGAGGAAAGGTTTCTAGACAGCCAGATACACGCTCCAGACAGCAGCTTCCAGCAACTGACTTCCCCCTGAGCTGCTCCCGAGCATCGAAGGACTACAGCCCTGGCAATGGCTGCCTGAACCAAGGGTGTCCAAATGGCAGCACACACACGCACAGTGGCTAAGGCCTCCATAGAGCCCTGGTGGGAATCTTGGTGGGAGGCCTACATTCTACCCTCCCTCCAGCCTGAGAGCATCCTTGTGCATGCTGGGCTCCCTACCTGGTACCCCTTCCTCTTCTTCAGCCGCTTCTTGTTGAGCTTCTTGCAGGCGTACATCTTGCCAGTTGCCTTCATCTGACAGGCGGACACCTCCCCGAAGCCCCCTTTCCCCAGGACCCTGAAGTCCAAGAACCAGTCTTCACCTATGGGCTGGGCTTCCAACCACTTCCACTGAAGAAACCGCAGGAAGTACAGGCTTCCCAGGTACTCCTGGAAGGGGGCCTGGCTCAAGTGATCCAGGGTGGCCTGCAACAGAGGCTGGAAGAGGCCATCCTGGGTGCTAGCTGACCCTTCCTTCACCCTTGCCACCATGCCCTGGTCTAGAAAGTTGCAGAAGAGTGTGGCCTCTGGGTCCAGGTACTCAGCCAGGATGGCCTGTACCTTCTGCGGCCTCAGGTCATCATCAGTCGTGTCGTAGTCCTCGATGTCCTTCCAGAGCTCCAGGGCTGGCACGTGTCTCTCATTTGTCTTCAGGAACTGTTGGAAGAGCCTCTTGCCAATGGGTTGCTCTGAGCACAGGCTCTCAAACTCCAGGCCGATGCTGTCACGGAGATTCTCGCACTTGGACAGCGGGGGCAAGCGGAGCTTGGCCAGATACTTCTTGTCTCGGGATGATGGAGAGCTGCTTCCATCAAAGCTGCCTCGGGCAGCGATGAAGGCAGAGTTGGCCACCACGGTCTCCAAGGACCCGAAATCCATCCCGATGGTGCCCCGTGTCCACTTCAAGTGTTAAGATCCATAAGCTGAAGTCAAGCTCAAGACGCCTGCAGCCAAAGCAGGCCTGACCCTATGCCCTTGGCCTGTGGCCTGTTCCCGCCCTTGTGGGACTAGGGAGGCATGCAGCTGTGGCTAGGATGCTTGGGCACCCACTGAGAGGCCGAGAGAGACCAGGGCTGACAAGCATCTAGCTAAATCCCAGCCCGGGGGTCACTGAGGACACCTTAGGGGTGACCAGCAGGTGCCAGAAAAAGACAATCCCCTAAGCTGCTTCAAATCGGATTAGAGTTCAGCTTGGCTCTTTCCCCCTGGGTGTCGCCTTCATGTTCCAGAGGGAAGGGCATACCGAAGGCTCCTTGGGAGTAGTTGCATCCTTCCTTGGCCTTGGCCGGTGGACAGGACCTGTCTGTGTCCTGCTGGGATGTGGGTCTGGGGTAGAGGGTGGTTAGTCCCAGGGACTAACCATTTCTAAAGATGGTTGTTTTCTGCACTATTTCATTTTTTTACCCTTAAGAAAGTAGCAGGCAAGCCAGGAGTGTTGGCACACACCTATAATCCCAGCATTCTGGGAGGCAGAGGCAGGCAGAATCTCTGTTGAGTTCAAGGCCAGCCTGGTCTACAAAGTGAGTACAGGACAGCCAAGGATACACAGAGAAACTCTGTCTCAAAAACAAACAAACAAACAAACAAACAAAAAAACAAAGTATCAGGCTTCGAGAAGCCTCCCTATAACAGGAATCTAGAGGGGAAAGCTCACAGTGACCAGCTTCCCCATCTGTAGGTGACACCGTGGACACTTGATGGGGGACCAACAAGTCTTCTCCTTGAAGAAGATTTACCACAAGATGGTTAGAGGACAAAGATAGGGGGCAGGAGACCCACAGACCATCACACTGAATTCCCAGTCAAGCTGGAAGGCTCATGAGGCGAGAGCATGGGGTGTATCTAGGATCCAGTCGGGCACACCGGAGACAGGCTTGAAATAGCAGAGACTCATCTGGGGCACACTCGGGACCCAGCTCAGACCCACCTGGGGGATGGCAGAGTCTGTGGGCATGTCACCATCTCCTGGGGATGTCTGTCATGTCTGTAGGGACTCCTGACAGCTTGAGTAGGAGCTACAGGGAGGAGCTCTCCGGGGAGGAGAAAGGGAAGGGTTGAGATTGAATGAAAACCCAAGTTGAGAGGCTAGAGTGTTCAGGCCACCACCTTCTCTGAAGGGCAGTGGTGTGCTTCGGGTAGGGACAGGATCTTCTCTGTGACTGAGGAAGTGAAAAGAGAAAACGTCTGGTGAATGACAACCTCCAGTCTCTCCCACACCCCCACCCCCTAGCAAGGGCTTGTGACAGGAAGATTGGCAAGTAAATATTCGAGGTAAATACTCTCTTACTGTCCCCAGGTGACCTGTGCTAGTTCCAGCCCTGTCACTTAAGCAGCTGGTGACCTTGGAGTGCCCGTAGCTGACTCTTGCACCAATCAGGACCAAAGGGGACACTGTTCTTAACCATGGGGTACATTGCCAGCAGAGCCACCCGGAGCACTAAGACCCATATTCCACCTCCCCAGAGGGCTTCGTGGACTCAGGCCTCCTCCTCTGACAGGCCCCCCGGTGACTTACATGGAAGCCTCAGGTCAGGACCATGAAAGGGTTAGGGCTGAAGAATCCAGACTACCTTCACACCAGGAAGGCTCCCTGTGGAAGGGGCTGAGGAGAGTCTGGCCACCAAAGCAGGAGGAGTCAGTTTCCCAGACCAGACTATTCAGACAGGGGCAGAGTACACAGTGTCTCCCAAGCTCATCTCTTGGATATCCTTGTTCAGTTAAACTTTTGAGATAACAGCAGAGTGTATACATGTGGGGACTGTGAGAGGAGTGAGGGGGAAGTGGGGAGAAGGATCCCCCAACAGTAATAACTCCCCAAATTTCAGCACAGCAGCTCAGCAGATCTCTGACACAGAAGCAGTGGACTTGGGATTCCGGCGACACCAGGACCCTTGAGCTGCCCTTTGCAGACAAGCCCTTCCCACACCCTGAGCCCCCAGAGACCGCAGGCCTGCTGACTGTGGTTGTGCTGTACCACTGAAAGGGGCTGTGTGAACACCGATCCAGTGGGGGACGAGGTTTTTCCTCCGGGAGAATTCTCCAGAAGTGGATGGCAGTGCCCATAGCTCCATCCTTCCGTGTCTAAACATTGCTCCATGTTGTGTTCCTTCCATGTTCTACCCGGTCACCCACAGGAAGATATGTGGCTCCTTTCCAGGCTCAAGTTGTTACATACAAAGGGCTGTGTGTGTGTGTGTAAATTTCTACTTCTCTGAGATAAATGCCCAAGAGTGTAATTCTGGGTAGCTTTGTGTTTGCTCTAAAACAGTGACAGACTGGTTTCCAGGGACGTGCCTATCTTTCTTCTCCCCAGCAGCCCTTGGAGCCAGACACCATGTCCTTGCCAAGACTGGACGCTTGCTTGCTTACTTGGCCATTCTGCGCTGGTAATGTTCATTAACACACATTAATTGGACAAAACAACAAGTTTCACATACATGCGTAATGTTCTGAACATATTCACTCCCCCATCATTCTCTGGTCTCCCCTCCTCTTCCCACTGACTTCCTAGATAGTTCCCACTTCTGCTTCCATGTCTCTGGGAATGTTTTTGCTTCTATTTTATCTACCTTCTGTATATGTTAGGTAACTTGTGACACTTGTCTGGATCTGGCTCATTTCGCTTAACATAGTATCTAGCTCCACCCATTTTCCTGAATGTGAAATTATTTCTTTGTTCTTTGTGGTTTTAACTTTCCTCTCCCCAAGAGCACTTTCCAATAGGCCAGTGTGCCAGCCATGCCTCCACTTTGGGGTAACATTTCTAGTATCTTTCTGCCATATTCTAACTGCGGGACTGTTTGGTTTTTATCATTGAGCCTGAAGATTTGTTCCCACATTTGTCATGTGCCTGGCCCTTTGTCAAATGGGTGCTTCTCAAATGTCTTCTCCAGTGGCAGCGTGTCTTTCATTTATCTCTGGGCTGCCATGGGCTGCAGTTTCTCTGTCCAATTTACACATTTCTTTTTGTGGGTTACTTTCTTGGTATTAAGTCTAAGGGAAAGCCTACGTGGATGTGACCATCAACGAGTTCCTGGTGGTGGGTGACCATTCACATGGGCCAGGCTTTGTCTTGGGCTCATTTGAAAAAGGACAGAGCACACCCCACCTCCATGGCGTCTCCTCCCCTTCCAGAAGTCAACACCTGGCCAGCAGATGCTGCTTTCAACCTGAGTTGGTCGCACATTTATGGAATTTATGGAGCTCTTCCCATCTGGAACACAGGGCTGTGGCCGAGGGACACTTATAAAGTACCAGGTGGAGGCAGGCATCTGGCATTTGTAGCCCTGTGTTATCTATCCACTCTACCCTTGAGTTGGACCCTGGCAGTGCCTCCAATGGTCAGCACAGCCACCTGGGTATAAGACACACAGAGGCTCCTCCCAATAGCTCCAATATCAGCCTAATCAGCAAGAGGCTGGGACAGAGGCACCTTCAGGTCCCGTGAATGGGAGTCCCTCTGCAGACACAAGGAACCTTAAAGGTGCTCTAGTCCCACCGTCCAGCAAAGGGCAAGAAAACATTATCCTCACGACAGAGACAAGACAGGATCTCTCTGTGACAGCACTTCCGTCTCTGTTCACTGTGGGCCTTTACTGTTGTCTCCAGCCATTCCCTCTGTGACTCTGCCCCCACCACCATCAGCAGAAGCAAAACACTGAAGACAGGGCTGCAGGGCTACTCTGGGGCAGATGTGGACACATTTCAGGCACAGTCCTAATGAGCAGGGGAGTCTCAAGGAAGCAGTTCAAGGTCCCCGACATGAATGGGGAGATGGCTGGTATCAGGCCTCTGGCATTTTACCTGGAAACTGCCAGTTTGTGTTTTCCCTCCCCTGAAGGAGGAGTGAGACACAACTTAGAAGGCTGTTCATACCACAAACACTTCCCTTCAGTTGCCATCAGGGTAAATTGTCAGCCAAGGGCATCCCAAGGGCCAGGTGACTTCTGGGACAGTAGAGGGCAGATAGCAGGCAAGCGCCAACCCTCCCTTGTGTTTGTAGAGGCGATAGTGGGGAGCTGATAGCTGGCTGTGATACCTTTGGCCTCATATAGAGGAGGCTATAAGCCCCAGAGGATGCTTCCCGGGCCCAGTCCCAGCAAGCAGGAGAGAACATGGCAGCCCTGCAGGAGAAGAAATCATGCAGCCAGCGCATGGCCGAATTCCGGCACTACTGTTGGAACTCGGACACTGGGCAGATGCTGGGCCGCACCCCAGCCCGGTGGGGTAGGTGTGGGCCACATGAAGGGGGTGTGGGGTGAGGCAGAGGGTTGGCAGCTGGTGGGACCCAGGCCCTGAGGGGACACCTGGGGACACACTGCAGGCCATGCCTCACCTCTCAGCAGGAAGCCAGGGTCCCAGACGGCCCTGAGGCTCGGACTCCAGAACACCCACCATGCAGGTCCAAGACTGACCTCAACTTTATCTAGAATTAGGAAATAGCACTTTAAAGATCTTTCTAAAACCAATATTTTTTAAGTCATAGCGAGTGATGGTAGCTTCTTGTTCAGATCACTTGGGAGACAAAGATTTATTTCGGTGAACTTGTTCTACTGTGAGAGTTGACAGGACCCCAACACGTGGGGCATAATTTGGAGACCTCCCCGATTTCCAGGTTGTAGCTGAAGGCCCCTGTGTAGCTGTCGGACCAGGTGGGCTAGGCAGAAATATCCAGAGTTCCTTTCTTATGGCTGCCCTATGGTGTTCTAGAGGGTTTGGGGGACTCCTTTCTGGGGCCACTGTAGCAGCAGAAGGGTCTTTACTGACTGTGAGGCCACACACCTGTTCAGGAAATCCCCTCACAGAGTAAGTCTTTCACAAACAGGAAGTACTCCTGAGACCCCCAAAAAGTGAGTATCTTTCAGGTTCTCCGGGACCCATGGTATGGGAGTTACAGTGTGGAGAAGAGCAGCGAGGGTTTTGCACAACTACATCACTGGGGAATACAGGCTGCGTGCGACCTTCCTCCTCAGAAGGCAGGGCCCAGGCCCTGTTCTCTTGGGTTCCCTCAGCAGCCATATGGAATATAGTCCAGGGCCCTCCAGGTCTGTGCACTTTAACAGCCTTTAATTAAAGGCTATTTTGGCTGATCTGCTACCTACCCTTCTCAAGAGCATTGAAAACTGAGATAGTAGACTCAGAGAGGGTGGTACCTGGTGACTCACCTCTGGGACAGTTCAGGTAGCTCCAGCTCGGCTTGGACATGGAAAATGTACATTGTTCATGTAGAAGGCTCTGAGGCCTCTAGGTGCAGAGAGCACCCCTGAGTCTCTGGTGACTCAGGAAAATGCAATCAGTTCCAGGGCAGAGAGGAAACAGGGAAGCACGGTACTCCAGTGGGAAGCACACAGAAGCAGAGCTGGTACTGTGACCATCCCGGGAAGAGGCCACCTGAAGAAGGGACAGCAGATGTGGCCCTTAGGCAGACAACGGGGCTGTCAGCTATCCCCTTGGGAACCTCGTGTGGTAGGCCATTCTAGCTGCCAAGCCTCCTACAAGCCTCCTTGACAACTGCAATGCCACTCAGAACTCTCTGGAATAGTTTCACAGCCTGATTTGAGGGTGTGGCCTCAGTCTCTGGTGATGGCAGTCCCAGGGACTGGAGAAAGCATAATTCAACAGAAAGGGCAGAAACAAAGGAATGGGGTAAGGTGCTCACAGAAAAGAAGGCACGCACAGTGATGAGAGGAAGTGATGCTGGGGCTGTAGGCTGAGAACAGCAGTCTCAGTGCCTTGGGCACACCCTGTCACCTGGGCTACATTATTTCTCTGTGTGGTGTGGAACTCCTCCCCACAGCGGCTCTCAGGCTGTGAGATTCCACACATTGCTCACATGAGAAATCAATCCTCATGGTGGCAGAGCTGGGATCCTTTGCTCCTGGGAGATGTGGAGGCCATGAGCAGATAAGTCAGGAAGAGGGCTTCTGAGACAGGATGGAGAAGCAGCAAACCAACGGATATTCCTGCCTGTGGGAGCTCAGGTGCCACGAAGGTAGATGAGTTAGGCAAAGCCACAGGTAGGAACTGTACTGAGCATGTCAGCCCTGCAATGGGAGATCTCTGTTGGCCCTTTCTGAACATGCTTGGGCATCTACCCTGGTAGAGCATAAAGCTAAGTGGGTGTACAGCCTCGTTAACCCTATAAATACAGGGTCAGGCCTTCGGATGTTACAACATCCAGGCCATTGCTGCACTGGCCCCCCAGGGAAGCCACAATCCCGTAGCAGGCCTCTAGCCTGTGACCTCCCCACTGTCTCTTGTCCCCACTGACTTTGTCCTGCCCTTTTGGTCACTTCTTGGGTGACTGGAGAATGACTTCCTGGGAGAAAGCCACAGCCACATCATGCATGTTCATCCCATGTTCTTAAAGACCTTCCCAGGAAGACTAAACTCAAGGGCAGCACCAAAGCCCCTTTCCCGGCAGCATGTTGCTTAGTAACGGCACCCATGGCTGGGAAGCATTCAAAACATGGCTGGGAAGACTTCTCAGAAGCCAGGTCTAAGGCTGTGTCCCAGAGGAGTGTGGTGGCACTCAGGTCTGATCGAGGGATCAGACTTGGAAGGAATGTCACCGAGGAGGTCTTCAGGGGCCCATAGAGCCTGGCTCCCAGCAGGATTGGAACACATGTCAACAAACATGGCCCTTCTGCAGCCCCTTTCATTGATGTTTGAAGCAGCAGTGCTGGGAGCTGCAGGAGCTAGGTTGGCCCAGCATGCCTCTCCTCTGCAGGACATAGGGCAAGTTCCTGCCAGGTCCCCAGAGCACATACACAGCCATGGCCCTGCCCAGCCAGATCAAGCACTGGGCTCCCCTTTGCCCAGCAGCTGCCTCTTTCTGCCTTTCCCCCTCTGTAATGTGAGGAAGGACAGAAGGACAGGCTCTGGGAGCCAGAACGCTAGCTGTGGAAACAGTCGGTGCTCCAAGAAACACAAGTTGCCACGAATGTGCAAGGGGAGTGACAGGAGCCCACTCAAGTTCATGCACATGCCCTGTAGTTCTTTTTTTTTTGGGGGGAGGAGGAGGATTAGAGATGGAGTGAGACAGTGAGGTCCAGGGCTGGGGAGTGAGGGTACAGGGGTGCCAAAGAGCGCAGGGATTCCAGTAGGATGGGAAAGTTCTGGAACTCAGTAGAGGTGCTGATAGCACAGTACCAGGAGAGCATTGCACGACACCAACAGTGCTCTGTGTTGGAGATGGAGAAAGCTGCGGGTCTGTGCCATGTTCACTGCCACAGCTGAGGTGGCTACTTTCAGCTCTCTTTCCGCAGTGTGGATCAGCCTGTACTATGCAGCTTTCTACGTGGTCATGACTGGCCTCTTCGCCTTGTGCATCTACGTGCTGATGCAGACCATCGACCCCTACACCCCAGACTACCAGGACCAGCTAAAGTCCCCGGGTGAGCATCAGGAGGGCATCAGCAATGCTCTTGGGGAAACATACAGGAAGGCAGACCCGTCCCCCCACACACCCAGGGCAGGGTCCCCACAGCTTCCTGAGAGGGACAATGACCCTAAATCGCAACATCTGACTTTGGCTTTGGTTTTGAGCAACAGGAGAGGTTTGTGGGGAGGACCACAGAGACAAGAAGGCTGTGCACTCACTATATGCTTGTGCACACACACGGGAGCACCTGGGAGGATGCACAAGGGACTGCTACCAGGAAGTAGGCCTGCATGCCCACTGTGCTGCATTCTGCAGAGGGCAGGGGCCCCAGACCCAAGTCCTCAGAGGCCTTAGGCCCTTCTTAATGTTCCTGCCAAACTTCCTTGACTAGAGGGAGCCTGTCTTGCAGCTCCCAGCTAGGAGGGTGAGGGCCTGGATCCACCTCAGGTCAGCTACCTGTGCTTGATGCTTGTGTGAGTCTGAACAACCTCAGGGCCGAGAGCACTTGGAGAAACTGACCAAGGAGACACCCTTTCCTTGCAGGGGTAACCTTGAGACCTGATGTGTATGGGGAAAGAGGGCTGCAGATTTCCTACAACGTCTCTGAGAACAGCTCCTGGGCTGGCCTCACACACTCCCTCCACAGCTTCTTAGCAGGTGGGTGAACACAAACTCAGCGGTGCGCCTGTCTCCTGAGAGATTCCCTGGAGACTCAGCGGCACCTCCTGCACGGTCTGTGGGGGGCTGTTCGCTGAGGGGCTGTGTGTTCTGCAGGCTACACCCCGGCCTCCCAGCAGGACAGCATTAACTGCACGTCGGAAAGGTACTTCTTCCAGGAGAGCTTTGCAGCTCCAAACCACACCAAGTTCTCCTGCAAGTTCACTGCAGACATGCTGCAGAACTGCTCAGGCCTGGTGGACCCCAGCTTCGGCTTCCAGGAGGGAAGGCCCTGCTTCATCATTAAAATGAACAGGGTGAGTATGGAGGGCCCCGCTTCGGAGGTGGCCCCTTCCTCACACTCAGCCAGGGGGGCTGAGCCCTTTATCTATACACACTCCCTGCCCCCCCGACCCCACGCACATTCGTCATGTTCAGCTCTCAAATAAGAATCTAGAATTTTCTACTCAGACGGTGCCTTGCCAGGCCGATAGCTATAAATATTGCGTAACTAAGACACAGAGCTAAAGGAGGAGGGATCTTAGCCAGCAGGGGCCTTGAGTTTTGGATTCAGGCTGGGAGAACAGAAGACTTTCAGGGTCGGTCCTATAGGGACCAATTGGCAGCTGAAAGCCCAATTGGCCTCACTGCCTATTTCCATTTCACAGGGCCTTAAAGAGCCTCACCCTCATCCACTGAACCTGCCATGAAGCCCTGCAGCTAGGGATGTGTCCCCAGAACTGCCTGGCAAGTTGGTTGTGATCAGGGCTCCAAGGGGCCACGTGGCAGCTGCTACTCCTGCCAAGGGCAGGTCCTGCACACAGCCCAGGGGACCGTGACTGAGGCTCAAAGTCTAGGGAGGGAATGTGGGATGTGGGGACCCCCACTGAGAGCAGTAGATAGACCCATTCTGCAGCCCGGTTGCACAGAGGCTGCTACCCATCACCAAGGTGGGCCTGAGCGTGGTGCCAGTGGCCAGGGCCCTGTCTCAGCGCTGCCCTCCTGTGGTACCACGGGGTAACGGCTCAGAAGCATGTGTGAGTGCCCGCCTGCACGCCCCTGGGCACATCACAACCTTTCTTCTAGATTGTCAAGTTCCTCCCCAGTAACAACACAGCCCCCCGAGTGGACTGCACCTTCCAGGTAAGCACAGCTGGGGCAGGGCAGGAAGTGGGGGGGGAACCCAAGTTATCCCTGGGCACGTGCCAACTGTCACCTCATCAGCCTTTGCCAGGAGTGACGACACAGGAACCATGCTGTAGCTATGGCTCCCCCCTCATCAGGTCTGTGCAGTTACCCGTGTTTCACAGAGTCTGGCGTCGATATGGGTGACCCACCATTCTACTCCCAAACTGCTATTATATTTTAATTGCAAAACTATCCCAGGTCACCAACAGCATAGTCGTTTAATGGGGTTTAGTATGTCTGCTGAGGTGGTCAGAGAAACCCTCCTGATGAAATGGCTAACTGCAACATCAAATATATCAAAAGCTAAATGTGCCTTCACTAAACGTTTTCCAAGCCTTGTTTTCCATGCCAAGCCCTTAACCGACACATCAGAGGGGCATGTCCGTGAGTGATCCAAGGAACATCTGTCCCCTCAGACCTCTGTCCGTAGGGCTTCAGGCATGTTTTTCAGTTTTTTGTTTGTTTGGTTTGGTTTGGTTTTCCGAGACAGGGTTTCTCTGTGTAGTCCTGGCTGTCCTGGAATTCACTATGTAGACCTGGAACTCCCAGAGATTCTCCTGCCTCTGCCTCCCCAAGTGCTGGGATCAAAGGTGTGCGCCACCGACACCCAGCTTCTTCCCTTTTTAACTTGCTTTGCCACACACAGCAGACCTGAGATCTGAGAGGTTAGTGTTCATTGATCATACGCTACCCATTGGGCAGGTCTGACTCCGACAATGAAACAAAATAGATTAAGCGTGTTTGCACCTAATCCAGAAAACTGCACAGACTCTGAATGTGGCTTTGGACATGTCAGCTTTCATGTCACATGCTAACGAGCTAACACCAGCTTTCCCAGTTCCATCGCTCAACCAAGACTGTAAAATGGGCTAAGTCGGGAGGAAAGTGGCTGAGGTGGGCATTTTGAGAAACCCTGTCCTTGCCAGGCTATCAGCCCTGGCTATGAAAGCTGACTAGATGCAAAGCTGATTCTATTGCACTAATGTGCAAAGAAGTTTGGATGTGACCACTGGCATTGCTACCAGCGTGTACCACACAGCACACACAGCTGACGTGTACTTGTACGCAAATGAACATGTGCCCTAGTGCCTATTCGACTCAGCTGTGGCCTCTCTTCCCAGGATGATCCCCAAAAGCCCCGGAAGGACACTGAGCCCCTGCAGGTGGAGTACTATCCTCCCAATGGCACCTTCAGCCTCCACTACTTCCCCTACTATGGCAAGAAAGCACAGGTGGGTCGCTCCACTCTGCCCCAGCACACAAGACAAAGGCAGAGCAAAGCGGTTCACACCCATAATGCCAGCACTTGGGAGGTGGAGGCAGGGGAATCAGGAGCTCAAGGTCGTTTTGGCTACATTTCAAACACAAAGCCAGTCTGGTCTGGAAAAATAAACAAGAAGCAAAGAAAGAAAATAAATGGAAGAAAGATGTGCCTCAGCCAGTCCTGAACACTTCTTTCATCCACCTAGAAACGCAGCTCCGAGAAAAACATGGATATCAACCTGATTCCCTTCGGCTGAGGGTCCCCACTCCTCCCAGCGTCTGTGAATCCCCCCGAAGCATTTCCTCTGCGCTGCTTGCGCCTCTCCCTGTTCTACTTTCACATCCTGTTTGCCATCTGTAGTCCATAGACGCTCCTAGCTGCTGTGGCAGAAGCCTGCCTCTCTGTGATCTGAGGGCTCTTTTAGGCCCAACAGGCCTGACCCCAAGACAGAACACAGGGAAGTCCTTCATCCTCCCCCTTCTTCAGTTAGTTTTGTTTTTCTTAACAATGGGTTTTTCCAAGCATCTCATCCCCCTGTGCTTCCACTCAGCCCCATTACAGCAACCCGCTGGTGGCAGCAAAACTTCTCAACGTCCCCAAGAACACAGAGGTCCTCATCGTGTGCAAGATCCTGGCCGACCATGTGACCTTCGACAATCCCCACGACCCGTATGAAGGGAAAGTGACCTTCAAACTTACAATACAGAAGTAAGAACTGGGGTGCTCGCCCACACCTACAGCTGCCCGACAGGCTGCTCCCCCTTGACTGTACATCCTCTGCTGGCTGGCCAGCGCACAACTGCTTCAAGCATGGTTCGGAGCGGATGCCACCGCCCATCTGTTGACACCAGGCAGTGCTCCCGTCAGCACTCCTGAGCACCACCAGCTCTCCACTAAATCCTTATACATTTGCAATCCAACTGTAGCTGCGAGGTTCACCCAGGAAACCAGAGTCCCGCCATCCACTAAGGAGACACCCCAGACTGACCCATCTGTCGGCATTATGGTCCTGCACTTCAGTATGAACTATGGGTCCATATCAGTGTAATGCTGGCCACCCCAGCATGACACACCCCAGGCTGTGCTTCTGAGGCTACAACCCCCATGCCATGAAAGCAAACTATATTAAAGTTATTCTTTTTCTGCGTGGAAAAGCCATGTCTTTCGTAACCCAGGGGGAAATTTTTACTAAGACCCAAACACGCTTTTCTTTTAAAATCTTTCTATGGTTTCAAACACAATACGAGTGGTTTTGGCACTCAGACGCTGGGGTCCAGCATCTCAGAGATGGAGTAAGGTGCGGGGATGCTCAGTGCCCCCCCCAGCCTGCTGCTTTGCCCACCGACCTACCCTGTGGCCACCTCCTGTCTCTCAGCCTCCACGGTCTCAGCCCCTTTCCTTAAAGATGTTCACACTTGACGCTGCCTCCTTCCCATGCAGCCAAAGAGCAAACGAGCCTGAATTTGACCTTTCCCAGCTGAGACAGAACGCAGCTCAGGAGGCGCATCCTTACACACAGTGCGACTAGGTACGGGGCTTCTTGGGCCGTAACGTTTCTATACAAACCACTCTGTGTGCCCTTGTCATGTTCCATACCCTATTTTAAAGTAATGCAAGAGTTGGGGGAAGTGGATCATTTTCATTCCCACTAGCAAACCACCTGTTTTCAGAAACATCCGCTGATTTTCTTGACCAAGCCAAGTAAAAAAAATCTAGCTCTCTGTCTTACTTAGGGTTGTTAATTGCTGTGATGAAACACTGTGTCCAAATTGGGTGGGAAAGGGTTTATTTGGCTTACAGTTCTTTATCACTGTTCATCACCGGAGGATGTCAGGACAGGAACTCAAACAGGGCAGGAACCTGGAGGCAGGAGCTGATGCAAAGGTCATGGAGGGGTGCTGATTACTGGCTTGCTCCTCATGGCTTCCCCAAACTGCCGTCTTATTGAACTCAAGGATGATCCCACCCATAATAAGCTGGGCCCTCCCACATCAATCATGAATTAAGAAAATGCTCTACAGGCGTGCCTACAGCTCAGTCTTAAGGAGGCATTATCTCAATTGAGGTTTCCTCCTCTCAGATGACTCTGGCTTCTATCAGGTTGATATAAAACCAGCCAGCACAACTGACCCCTTGTCAACTTGACACAAACACATCACTGTTAAGTCACAACCTTTCCTTTCTCATTCATCCCACATTAAAAGATAATTCAAAAAGTGTCTTTACAAATCCAACACATTAAAAGTCCAGTACCTTTAAATTATCCAGTCTCTTTAAAAACCCAAAATCTGTTTTAAAAATTCAAAATCACTTATCTATGGGCACTTGTAAAAATCAAAATTAAGTTAAATACTTTCATACTTCAAGAGGAAAGAACGAAAGCACAGTTGCAATCAGATCAAAGCAAAAACAAACTCCAACAGTGTAAATGATATAATGTCTAACGTCTGGGACTCACTCGCAATCTTCTGGGCTCCTCCAAAGGGCTTGGATCACTTCTCCAGCTCTGCCAACTGCAGCACACATGGCTCCGCTTCTAGGTTCTGACTCGCTCCACTCCACCACCCCTGCTGTTTTTGGTGGTCCTCCCATGGTAATGGCATCTCCAAAATGCAGGGGTCCTCTGCTACAACAGGGCTTTCGCCAATTGCTTCTCCTAGGTTTGCTTCCTAGCCTCAACATCTCTCTGACCCCTTCAGTTCTGAGGCCTCAACTACCACAGAGACCACACCTTCTCCAATGGCCAGTCTTAGTTTCTCACAGTGCCAAGGCTCAGCTGCTTTTCATAACCCCCTCATCCTGTCAAAACCAGTACCACCTGGGTGACTCTTACACTACCAAGCTCAGCTGCCAAGGGGAGGCAATGATGGCCATCTTCGGAACACAGCTTCTATGTGTGGACTCTGAGGAAACGCTTTCCAGATTTCACCTCAAAGATGCTCCAGCTGACCAGCACCTATTATCCCAGTAAAGTATGGGTTTTTCTTGTTAACCACAGCTGATTCTTCAGCTCAGCTGACTAGAACCACAGATTCTTAACCCAAAAGTCTCTGGAGGGTCTTTGCTTCCCTCCAAAGCTTCACAAGCCAGGTCTCTATCATCTGCACTGCTCTCAACACCCCTATCTTCCAAGCACCTACAGAAGAGCTCACTGAGCTCTCAACATTCAATGGTTTTTTAGCCCAAAGTTCCAAAGTCCTTTCATAATCCTCCCAAAACAACACGGTCAGGTCTGTCTCAGTCATACCCCACTCTTGATACCAACTTGTCTTAAGAGTCACTATTGCTGTGATGAAACACCATGACCAAAGTAACTCGTGGAGGAAAGGGCTTATTTGGCTTACACTTCCATATTGTAGTCCATCACTGAAGGAAGTCAGGACAGGAACTCAAACAGGGCACAAACCTGGAGACAGGAGCTGACGCAGAGGCTATGGAGGAGCGCTGTTTACTGGATTGTTTCTCATGGCTTTCTTAACCTACCTTCTTATGGAACCCAGGACCACCAGCCAAGAAATAACCATGCCCACATGTGGGCAGAGCCCTCCCCCAACTAAGAAAATGCCATACAGGCTTGCCTACAGCCTGGTCTTAGAGAGGCATTTTCTCAATTGGGGCTCCCTCCTCTCAGAGGACTCTAGCTCGTGTCAACTTGACAATAACTATCCGGTACACCCTCTTTCATGCCTGGTGGTATTTCCTGCTGACCGAACACAAAAACTGCATCTTGAGGTTCTTAGGGCAGCCAGGGCATCTGCTTGTTCACACAACTGGACATCCAATGTCCCCATCTACCTATAGTGCTCAGCTCCCCACACAGACCCTGTGCCCTCCCCGCGTTCTGTCTCCGTGAATCTAACTTTGGGTGCCTCGTATGAGTGGAACCACATTGTTTTTTTCCGACTGGCTGATGTTGAGACTCAGGTTTCCTTGTGCGTCAGGATCCTCGTTTCAGCTGGGCGGGGCCAAAGTTTTACTATGCGTGTACCCCATGTCTTATCCTTGGGCACTCCAGCTGTTTTACTTTTTTGTTATTGGTGACCAATGGTGCTGTGACCAGGAGTGGACAACTGTGTCTTTGAGATCTGCTTCCAAGGCTTTGCACATATACCAAATTGTTGTTCTTAATTCTTTGAGGGACAGCCCTCCCATTTTCCACTGAGGGGACTTCATTTCCCATTCACCAGCAGAAATTCAGTTTCTCACATCCTAACAAATATGTGTGTGCTGTTCAGCTTTCTGTTGCCGTAGCAAATGTCTGGGATAAACCATTTGGTAAAGAACACAGGTTCACTTTGGCTCACAGTTATGGACTTCCAGTTGAGCTGGTTGATCTGTGGCCTGGTCAGTGTCTGGTAGGGCCATCTTACCATGGCTGGGCATGGTGAACAAATTCAGCTCACATCATGGTCAGGAAGGAGAAAAAAAAAATCAGATCTAGTATCCCTCTTGACGGTAGGTTCCCCAAATGGCTTGAAACTTCCCAGGAGGCCTCACCTCTTAAAACTCCACAACTTCCCAAAGTGCCAAACTAAGAAGCAGCTGTCTAGGCCTTGGGCTGGAAACAGGGCTCCTGTGGTAGCATCTCCCTAGCTTACAGCCAGGCCTGGGTTAGAACCAGCATGTATAAACTAGGTGTGGTGACACACACTTGGAATCCTGTACACTTGGGAGTCAAAGGTAGAAAGAGCACATGTTCATGCTCATCTTCAGCTACGCAGCAAGTTCAAGGCTAACCTGGGATACAGAGACCCTATCTTAAAACAACTAAAACAAAAACAAGCAAGCAAACAAAAAGAGCCAAAACACAACCACAACATGCAGACATAAGCTTTTAGGCAGTATTACAGATTCAAGCCATGGTGACTTGACATTTTCTGTATTTTCTGCTCTCACAAGTCTTCATCGTAGCAGTGATGTGCCATCTCTTTGTGGTTCTAATTTCCATTTCTTCAATTCTTATTGCTCCTGCTCTCAAACCACTGCCAATTAGTCACAGCCTTGCCCTCCTTTCACCATGCTCTTTGCTTTCTGTTGTTCAGTTTTAAGGGTTCTCTTCATTCTACATGTTAATTCTCTGTCAAGGTGTTATGATTAATCTCATTGTCAACTTGACTAAACTTAGGACGACAAATAAGACTTTTGGGTCTCTATAAAGATGTTTCCAGAAAGGTTTAGCTGAGCAGAGAAGAGTCACCCCAGAAGTGAGTGATTCCACCCCTCGGAATGGATCCACCCCTAACAAGAGAAAGCAAGATGGGCACTAGCCTCACCTCTGCTTTCTGACCACAGATGACCAATGGCCAGCTGTCTCATGCTCCTGCTGGCACGCGTTCCCGCCACAATGAGCTGTCCTCTCATGAGCTGTGAGCAAAACTTCTTTCAGGTAATCTTTGTCAGGCGTTTCATCACAGAGAAGAGAAAAGTAACTAATTCACGTGGGTTAGCATTTTTCTGTTGATAGTGTCTTTCAATGCACAACTTAAAATTTTTCCTGAGGTTTACAGTGTTGTTTTTCATTTGATGTCATAAAGAAATTATTGCTAAATCCAACACCATAAGGTTTTACCTGTTTTGTTTCAAAGTTTTAGGCCTTATATTTAGGTCTTTGATCCATCTAGCTTATTTTATTATTTTATTTTTAGCTTTATGTGTGCTTTGCCTGCATGTGTGCGTGTGAACCATGTGAAAGTCAGAAGGCATGGGATCCCCTGGGACTGTAGTTACAGACGGTTTTGAGCTACCATGTGGGTGCTGGGAGGCAAATCTGGGTCCTCTGTAAGAGCAGCCACTGCTTTTAACTGCTGAACCACTTTAGTCCCGTTTTTCTTTTTATATGACATTCCACCAATCCAACTTCGTTCACTTTGATGAGGTTTTCCCAATGGCATTTGTTGAAAAGTCTATGCCACTGGACAGTCTTGGCATCACTGTCTAGAAACACTTGATCAAATGTGTGGTTTGCCCCTGATTTGCTGGTCCAGTAGTCTGTTTGGCTTCCTGCCCATACCAGTGTTTGATCACTGTTGTCTTGCAGTGGGCTTTGAAATTAGGAAGTCTGAGGACTAATCACTTTCAAGATTGTTTTGGAAATTCAGAATGACTTGAATTTGGGATGGGTCTACTTAATCTGCAAAATCATTGTTAGGGTTTGGGTAAAAATCCCTCTGGGGAGTACTTAGGTCCTAACGGTATTATTGTCTAGACCACATGGGATGTGATTATCTCCTTGCTGTCTTAAAAAAAAAAAAGTTCCCTCAGCAATGTTTTGTAAATTTCACTTTCATGAACTTGGCTAAATTAGTTATGAAGAACTTTATTCTTTAATAATGTAACTTAGTTTCCATTTCCTTTTCAGGCTTTTCTGTCACTTTGCCTTATTGTTGGAATGTGAAATGTCCTCCTCAGGTTATGTATTGTTTGATCTGCTAAGACTATTTGGGAAAGTGATAAAGTTTGGGAGGTAAAGTCTAGCTGAGGAAGCTGATCAATGGGAGTGTACCTTCGAAGAGTATCCCTGATCCCAATCCCACCGACTTCCTGTCCTCCATGGAGTAAGCAGCCTCCTCTGCATGCTGCAGCTGCCGCAATGCTCTCCACCTTACCAGGGCCCCAGGATCAATGCAACGGAGGACAATGGGTTGAAATCTCTGAAGCCCGAACCGTTGTTCTCAGGTTCTGATGGTTCTTCTCATCATCTTGAAGGGATCTAGGGATCAACTACGAGACACAATTCTGGGCAGCTCTGTGAGCCTATTTCTAAGGAAGATGAACCGAATGGGGCAGACCAGAGTAGACAGCACCTTCTGTGGCAGCAAAAAATGGTGCTGCATGATGTGTTCTCCCTGCTGTGAGGGCACCTACGCTGTGTCACCCTCGACTGACTTCTTCTGCCTTTAAATGTGCATGGAAGACTAGTGGCTCCAGAAATCCCTCAGCACCAAAGGGGGACTGCCAAGGTGCCTAGCCTTATGAACTAAATAGCCCCCCGCCCCCGCCCCCTACACACACAGGTAGAAACTAGTGGGGACTGACTACCCAGCCCTCATTGCGTAAATTAGTCTAGTAAATCCTTTTGTAAGGATCTTCGTCCTGTGGGCCCTGTTCCTCTCGAGAACCCGGATAGCTACACAAAAGTAATGCACTCTGCACCTAACGTCCTATTAGTCCTAAAAGTATCTTAGTTGATTCCTTTGGATTTCTAATACACAAGATTGTATCATCTACAAATGGAGATTTTAGTTCTTCCAGTCAAACGTGGATGCTTTTCATTTTTCATTCCCCAACTTAACTGGCCAGAATTACGAGTACTATGCTGAATAAGTATCAGTGGACCCTGTTCTCAGCAGTACCTTACCCCAGGCATCATGGCCAGGGGCTGTTCATTTATAACTTAGCAGTTTTTTCTTTTCTTCATTTGCTGACTGTCAGAAAGGGAATTGGATTTTGCAAAATGCTTTCTTGGTATCAGAGATGATCCTGTAGGTTTGGTTGTTGGTGTTAATTACCACATTGTGTGCACAGGAGCTATTCCATTCTTTTCAATGCATCAGTCTCTTAAATTATGAAGGAAACAACATGAGGAGTCAGCGAAGTTGCAATACTAGCAACCTTTTTGCTGTTCCTGTTCAGAGGTCTGTGTCCTTCACTCCTAATGCGTAGTCACCGTTCAGTACCGTTCACTTACCCGACTGATTCTCATGAGCACTGACTACAGGACAGGAACAGTGGGGAGGAATTCCCTCACCTTTCATTTGGGAATGGTTTCATTTCTTTCCTTTAAAATAACTTTTTAGGGGAGGGAGTCCAGGTTGAAGCAGGACTCCCTCTCCTGTAGCCTAGTAAATGATTGAAAGTCAACTATTAAAGTCCTTAAAGTTTATTACATATGTGCACATGATGAGGGGCAGGTGTTGGGGTGGGGGCACACATGTGGTCAGACAACTCTGTTGTCAGTTCTCCATGGATTCCAGAGGCTGAACTCAGGTTGCCAAGCTTATACTGCAAGAGCATTATGGGCTAAGGTGTCTTGCCTCCCTGACACAATACTGTTGTTAATTATTTGGGAATTTTGTAAAAACTCAGTCCTTCCCCACCCATACCAGAGCCAGCAACTTGAAGACCTACACTTCAGCATCTTTATCAGTTTTTAAGGACTCTCTTTAATAGCTCCCCCGACAGAATTCTTGATGGATGCTCTTTTACACTTTCTAGTGTTCTGAATGTTTTGGCCAATTGTCTCGTGGCCCCACTCTTGGATGTGACTAAGGAATGCATGCACGTGACAAGATTTCCATCTTGCTGCTTTCAACATACCTTTTAGAAGCCTAATGAAGACATGTCCTGTGAGTACTTATCCTCGTCTACTTAGAATTCATTTCTTGGATGCATAGTCAGGTGGGCTTTCACCAAGCTTGGTGAGTCTTTTGCTGTCTCCCCATCTTCTCTGTCCTTTCTCCTCTCCAAACGTACATGTCAATGCTGTCTTAGAACTTTCACATCTGTTCTTGTTCTGCTCCTCAGATTCAGGAATCACTGTTATGTTTGCTAGTGCTCTTTCTGACACTACCTAATAAAATCTCAGTCCATTTCTGCCCTGGGATTTAAGTGTTCTCTTTACTGCTGCTCCCACTGTTCGTGAGTCACTTTCCCAGCTCTCATCTTCCCTCAGTTGTGCATCTCTGGGATGACTGTTTACAATGTTGTGAGGGAAGTATGTCATTCTCAGGGAGTGTCTGCTGACTTTCGTCTTCCTGTATGTGAACATACTTTGTTTGCTTCATGTACTCTTTCCATTGAAGACAGGACATTTAAATCTGCTCCCAGTGACCAAAAAGAGAACTCTAATTCCCATGGTTGGTTGCTGTTTGTGTTCTGATAGTTGTACTTACACTGGGGGTTTATCAGCCTGAAATGCCACCTGAAGGCCTTTTCCCTGTTCTGTGTCTTTCCCTAGGCAGGACAGCTGAATGGAAAACTTTTCAATGTCAGTCTTTGCTGTCTGGATTCCCAGAGTGGAAGGGTGAGAAAGAAGGTGGCAACCTTTAAATCCCTGGAAACCTAGTCAGCCAAGGGGAAGAGCCTGAAGGATGGTGCAGCTCCAGGGCCAGGCACCTCTCATCTGTACCTACTTCAAACAGTTCCTAAGCAATTGTCAAGGCATGAAGATACTACTAGTGTACCTACTCCCCACCTGTCCAGAATGCCTACAGTCTTATGGTTTTTCTGAAAGTCAAACCTACAAGGATACCTCAACTTTCAGGATAGAGGGAAAAGTCAAAGGGCCAACTTGTTTTGGGGCACACAAAGGCACTCCCGACTCCACTCTCACTTCCTGCCTATCGTGCCTGACAGAGGGAATGTGAGACATGTCAGGACTCTGCTCCTGGGCTGGCATCCCAACTCTCTACTTACGGCAATCCACAGTAATTCTGAAGGACACTCCTGAGTTACAGAAACACAGAGCTTGTTTAAAATGCCCATGCGCGTTTTATTAATAAAAACTAACAGTGCCAAGTTAAACAAGTCAAACAATTTAAGTCTCTTTATATTCCATAAAATATTACAGAAAAGTTTATTTGTGTTTCAATAAAAAGACCATCATTTTAGAACAGGCAGCTAAGGGCAACTGTGCAGTTAATGAGTTCTTGTGAATAAATTTTATGAGACTATTGCCTGTCCTTAAATTCCTTTTTCTTTTTATAAAAAAAGAACTATTAAAAATGATTGACAAATTTTGAGTTAAAAAACTGTTAAAACATTCTCTATGTTTAATTTCAACTTTATAATAGATTACAGGAAGATGCTTATGAAACAAATACAACATTTGTTTCAGTACACGTCTTTAAATGATAGACTTATAAGTATGTAAACAACTATATAATAAAAAGTTTCCAAACGTAGCCTGTAAGAAATCAGGCAAATTTACCATAAGCAAACTTTCTAGATAATTTCCATAGCTGCACCAGCGTGGCAGTAAACTTCTTCCAAACAAAAACAAAGGCAAACAAACAAGAAAACTGCTTTGCAATTTGTTGCTGCAATAGAGAAAGTGTACAAGCTTGATGGAATTATGACAGTCAATATAATTTAAGGAAAAATAAAGTCATAATAAGATGTATGGCGCTTAACATTTAAAAAGCAGAGCTTTGCTAATGGCTTGGTTCTTTGGACACTGCATGATTAACAAATGAAAAAATTCATCCTAAAGCCAGGCTATCCACCAACTAAGTGCTGGACACCCAAGGCAAGTTAGCTTTTTATTATTGTCACTGGTATGGGTGCAGTGCAGTTTCCTCAACAAACCCAGCAACAACTGTTGAGGGGCAAAATCAACTTCAAACTTAAAAGAAAGAGAGAGAGAGAGAGAGAGAGAGAGAGAGAGAGAGAGAGAGAGAGAGAAAGCATGAGAAAGAGAGACAGAAAACACATCCTAAAAAGTAAATACAGGCTCTGCATCAGCACGCTGGCTTCAAAACACATCTGTAGCGCGGCTCAAACCGCGGGCACAATCCTTTCCTGGAGCTGCACATCTAACTCCACAACTCGTGGGTGTCTTCTTGGAGTAGGCCAAAAAGAGCAGAAAGCCCCACTTTAAAGTTTCTCTTTAGGCATTTTTCCTGAAGCTGAACGTGAGGGGAGAGGGTCTACAGTTGATCAGTCCTCCTCGTCATTCTCATTAAAGTCATCATCATCGTCATCATCCTCCCCAACGCAGGAAACAGGGGTCTCTACCCTGGAGCCACTGTACTGAGACCCATTGGAGCTTGTGGCCAGCATCCCGTCCGCACCATTGCTCAAATCACTGCAAAGACAGGCCAGTCAGTGGGGCAGAGCTGCTCTATCCAACCCAAGAAAGGCTGGACATGACCTAAGGAGTGGAGTTTTCATTTTACACAGTTGTTACCGCCTGCAATATTAGAACCCTAACCTGTAACGAGCTTCACTCTCCTTGGGCTATTCCCAGTCAATCCCTTTAAAACATGTAACAGCATAATGCCTGGTCACCAGGGCTCACACCAGATCCCTGAGATACAGACAATGGTAGTGGACCAGGAAAAAGAATGGATTGCAGCATCAAACACCAAAACAAGAAGCATTTCCTTTGTAAGGCACCAGGGTTCAGTCCCTTCTCTCTCCTTTCTTCTCTCCCTCCCTCCCTCCCCAAACACACACAGCCCATGGGGCCAGATCCCAGAATCACTAGGCAGCATCACCCAATATTTGGCCCAGCAGAGCTGATGGCACACTCCCACACTTGAGGTGCTACTGGCAACTGAAAGTTGCTAGAGGAGGGAGAGTCAGTTTTGCTCTGGTGTTTGGGGACATGGGCCCTAAGCTCCACCGTGCTCCAGCACATACCACGCACATTGGCAACCCTAAACAGGCTCAGTTGAGTATGAGTGAGAGAGCAGCTGGGAGGAAGGGAGAGAGCGCAAGTGACAGAGCAAGCGAAAGGATGGCATGCGCAAGGATATGAAGTCAGCAAAGAGGAGTGAGAGGGAGAATAAAGGAAACGGTGAAGGGGAGCGAAGGAGGAGCAGATTTGACCAGAGCGCATTACATGAGCACATGAGTATTAAATAAAATACTTTTCAAAAAGAAAGGGGGAAAAAACAGTAAGTTTTGACCCAGATATGCAGACTTGTAATTCCAGCACTGGGGAGACTGAAGCAAGGGGAGAATGAAGTCACTGCCAAGCCTGCGTGTATAGTCGATCTGTCTTAATCAAAGAAGAAGAAGAAGAAGAAGAAGAAGAAGAAGAAGAAGAAGAAGAAGAAGAAGAAGAAGAAGAAGAAGAAGCAGCAGCAGCAGCAGCAGCAGCAGCAGCAGCAGCAGCAGCAGCAGCAGCAGCAGCAGCAGCAGAAGAAGAAGAAGAAGAAGAAGAAGAAGAAGAAGAAGAAGAAAAGGAATGGAACAGCACTTGCTATGCTAATCTGATGACCCGAGTTTGATTTCAGGATCCCACAATGAAAGGATTGACATTGTTCCCCGACCTCCACCCACTCACAGACACGTAACAATAGATGTTAAAAAGTGGAACCCAAAGCACCTGCCACACAAGCCTGGAGAACAAAGTTGGACCTTGGAACCACGTAAAGGTGGGAACTACACACACCTCTGACTTCTACAGGTGCCCACATACATTACACAAACACACTCATAGTAACAACAAATAAATCTGTTTGTTTTCTAACTGTTTAGAAGCAGAAAATTGTATATACACTATACCACTAGATACATTTTAAGAAATGAGTAAGGATGCTGGATATAGTGGCAGTTGGATCTCTGTGAGCTCAAGGCCAGCCTGGTCTACAAAGTGAAGCCCAACACAGCCAAGGTTACACGGAGAAATCCTGTCTCAAAATTAAAAAAAAAAAAAAAAAAGAGCAAGAAGCTATTTAAAAACAAGAAAGCACAGGTGGGTCTGCTTCACAGGTGATTTCTGAGTTTGAGGCCAGCATGGTCTACATAGCAAGTTCTAGAACAGCCAGCCAGGGCCACACAGAGAAACCTTGTCTCAAAAAAAAAAAAAAAAAAAAACCAAAAAAAAAAAAAAAAAAAACCAAACAACAAAAACCAAACCAAACAAAAACCCACCTTTGTCTCTCTCCCTGCCAAAAACAGTGGGACATGGGTAGATTTTTCCCCCACCTTACTATGTAATACTTTTAAAGAAATAAAAATCATGAATTACTTAATTTGTGAAGTGGTGGGCTCACTTACAGGGTGGTAAGCACTGTGCCTCTTTGCCTGAGAGGACAGTTGCCTGGGCCAGGCCCAGCCCAGCTCATCTGAAACACAGTAGGGCTGCCCCACCCCCAGCTGTTGTCACCTGGCAGAAAGCCTTGTGCCATTGGATGTAGAACCTGTTGTCGTGACAAATACTCCGCCAATGGATCCCTGAGCCATTTCTGAAAAAAGAGCAAAGAGAAATAAGACCAAGATAAGATGCCAGGTGTGGTGGCACCTTCTGTTAAGACCATCATTTTGGAGGCAAATCTCTGAGTTCCAGGCCAACCAGAGGCAGTAAGATCCCGTCTCAAACAAAACAAAACTACTGAGAGACCCAATATGCGAGAAAGAAGCAAATGTCTGCACAACCTGCCCCAGCTTTGGGGATATCTGTGGGCACGCTGACTTGCCTGCTCTCTCCTACCCTCCGTGGTAGGAAAACAGGGCTGGCTGGTTCCCAGGCAGGCAGAATAAGCCCGGCACATGTGTCCCTTCAGGAGAGGCTACTGGCGCTGTTGTGTGTGCCAGCAGCCCCAGAGAGCAGAAACAGGGACCAATTGCATGAATGCACAGCATCCCAGCGTTCATCTGAGAGTCCCACAGAGCTCTTTAGGAGCAGGGCAAGAAAGCAGAGACCAGGCCAGGTGCCAAGCCTGCCTCTGCTGCAGGAAGGCTGACGTGCAGGTGAGGAGCTAATGTTCCCATGCCTTAAACAGCACAGGACAGATGCTCATGCTGTCTGGGACAGAGTTCTTGGGACACAAGTCCCTGACAGCCTCAGAAACAAGCATACACCATGCAATGACTGTTGAACAAGATCTTTCATAAGTCACCACAAGGCCACCGCAATGGTGTCATGATCTGATGACTCTGCAAAGTCATTCAACTACAAATTGGCAACCCTCCCCCATGCTACCCTGACCGATGGAACGCCAGTGGGCTCACAAAGCCATTCCTGCTAATGGATTATAAGGACTAACCAACAGCCTTAGGAATACAGAGCCATCAGCTGCTATCCCCACTCAGGAGACAGATCCTCACAACACCATCACCATAAAAACCCAACAGTGACATTCATTCAGGCAGACCTCAGCAGATGCCCAGGCACACACCAGACCATTGCATAGCCAGCCACTGGTACAACTGACCTGTCACATATGGTTCTAGAGCTTTTGGTACCAGACTTCTTGCCACCTTGAGGTCTTCTGCAGAGCAGTTGCCAGATTCCAGCCCACACGCCATGCCCATGCGCTTGAGCACCTCAATATCATCATGGATTTCAAACGTGTTGTCGAAGTTAAACAGATACTCAAATCTATTGGGAAAAAGTAATGAGAATTATGTGGCTTCCAAGGGAAAAGGGAGAACTATGGGTGGAAAGCAGGCAGCAGCCCCTCACCATCCCCTTCCTCACCCTCCACCCCATATCCTGTAACTGAATTCCTCAGAACACCACTGCATAATTTTGCAAACTGCTGTCTGGCTCTAGGCATAGCACTGGGCAAAGACCCAGTGCCACCCAATCACTGGGATGGATACGGTGCTGCCTGCACAGGGCACATGTTCTTGCTGCTGGCTAATAGAGACTAGCAGAAACCACAAATGCTGTTTCTATGCAGCCACAAGACTGAATCCTGATAACAACGTATCTAGGTTCCTTCCCCTAAAAGGCTACACTTGGAGGGCCCACTGAGGACGAACTTGTCATTGGAGATGCTGCAGTCAATGACAGTCTTCCTGCTGGTGTTGACAATTATGAAGGGCAAGTGGATGACAGAGTTAGGAGGAGGTGGCCTGCGGGCCTGTTGCTCGGCCTGGCGGTTTCTCTGCACCAAGTTTTTGAAGGCGATTTGCTGAAAAAGACCAACAGGACCCCCGGAAGATGTCAATAACACGATACCTGTCCTTCCTGCAGATGGTGGGACCCTGGGTGGTGATTCACCTGTAGCCGTCCTGACAGGCTACAGAGGACAAGGAGCATAGGGAAAACAGTCTCACAGACACAACCCACGTTGGTCATACTTGCAGGGAGGAATGACCTGCTATAGGACACTCAAGCCTCAGCTAAGCGTTCCTGTAGAGTACAAAGGAGTGATCTCTGCACAGATGAACCCAGAGTTAGTGGTCCAGTGCCTGAAGGGACCGCATGCACACAGACCCTCAGCTAAACCTGCCATCCCCATGTCTCCCTCCCCACAGTGGAGGTGCTGCCATAAAGACATGTCAGCTACAAAGGAGGCCCTAATCTCCAGACGGCAAACCAGGCTGCAGACAGCAAAAACTCAACCAAAGCAAGTGAGGGCAAGAAAAGGGGATGGGTTGGGCCACTCCTAGTCAGCTTCCTTTTCCCTCTGTAGCCAGGATCCCTGATTTTACCCCATCTTCTTGGTACCCTGAACTGGCCTGGCCCTACCACGCCATCTTAGGCTGACCAGACAGGGAAGAGCACATGCCACCAATGACTGGGCCCTGACACCACTCCTCCATCAGTCACATCGCATTTTAGGAGGTTGACAAGGCCTTGTAAGGGGCTCGGATCATGCTGGGATCTCCAGCTCTGACTACAAGGTGCCATAGGTACCTGTGATCACCCCAGGCTGCTGGCAAGCACTCGTCACTGAATCCCCAGGTCTCTACAAGAGAAGTCCAACTCCCAGGGCCACTCCCATGAACAGCCTCAGCCACCATGCTTTTCCCTGTCAGTAGCTGTTAAGACCAACATCCACAGAGTTCACGAGATGCCCAGTGCAGGATTAAAATTCCCTTGGCAGTCACAGCAAGAAGTGCATATGCTTACACACACTTGTCACAGTCAGCCTACTTGGGGGGGGGGGGTACTCGGACAGGCCACCAGCCTGCGTGGGGTAGCTCAGATGGGCCACCAGCCTGCGTGGGGTAGCTCAGATGGGCCGTACCTGCAGGATGAGTTCCTGGAGCTGGGACTGCTTCTGCTTGATCCTCTCCAGCCTCCGCTGCCTCTCTACCTGCAGATGGGGGTGGGGTGGGGGTGTTAGCACACAAGGATTGGAAAGTAAGTTCCCTGTCCCACAACCAAGACCCTGCAGACCTAGCCATATGTAAAAACTGCCTGGCAACAGGGGCTAATAAATGCACATCCACTCAGCCACCTGGTACGGCCCTCTCAAGTGACCAAGGACAACGGACGCCCGCTTTAGACAGTGCACCTCCAGGTTCTGGCACTCCTGAGCGGAGTTGGTGGGCAGGCCGATCCACTTGATCTCCTTCTTTTCCTTGGAGATGATGTTCATGGCCATCAGCACATTTAAGGCGTCGTACACACGCCGCCGGATGTTCTTCTGGTCGTAAGCTGATTCATTTGGTAGGATGTGGTTGTCAGCGGCACTGAACTCTGCCACCAGCTCATCAGCCACCTCATTGTAGGAGGTGGTCCCTTTCCTCTGCACCTTCTCACACACCTTCATGGAGAAGTGCCGTAGGCCCTTGCCATTCTTCTCACCTTTCCTGTTCCGTTTCCTTTCAAATACCAGAAAAAGAGAAACTGTCAGCAGTCATGGGAGGCAGATGTGACCAAGACACTTTCAGAGAAAAGGCCTAAGGCTGCAGAGTCCCCAGAGGCCAGTCTTTCCCCACAGCCCCACCACAGGCAGCAGGGACTCCGCCCTAATATATCAAGGACATTGGCAAGGATCAGTGTTTCTCAGGTCAGAAAAGAACATGTACGAGGCCAGTTCACACACCTGTGCCTTTAAATGTCAGGGAAGACGGACAGACATCCGAAGGGCAGAAATCAGCATGGGTCTGATCCGGACCACACACTAGGCACCACTGTTCTAAAGACGTCTGCTGGCATCAGATCACGGCACATTTTAGTGTAAATTTAGGGATTGTCAGGGCTAATTTCAGCAGGCTACCATGACATAAGGCAAATGCTTAGACTGATGGACATGTGACAAGTGGAAATCATGGTGTGAACCTCAGGTCAGGGAGCACGCCAACTGTGTCACCCTCACTAAATCACACCAGGAACAGTTACTAAGTTCTCAGAATTTTGGGCACAGACGATTTTAAATTGAAGCAACAGAAATGGTTCCACAACGGTGTGTTTTAAAGAAAAGACATACTGGTAACCTTTAAAGAAAATCACTTCAGCTACGATCTCAGCGGCAGTACAGCCCTGGAGGGACCATCCACAAGATGGAGTCCTGAAGTGGTTCACTGAAGAGGTCAAATTCTGACAGCAGGTAAAATCTGCACACTATGCTCAGCTTGAGCAGTGAAAGTTTCCAGGTGGCTATGTTATATTGGAGGCCAGTGTTCTCCTCTTTGTGGCTCAGGGCTCTAAATCCCCCCCAAAGAGTCACTGACATGAGCTAGGCTTGCACTTGCTGTCTGACCGAGACAGGGGTAAGATGGGGCTTTGAACTCTGTGTGCTCAGGTACCCCCATTACAGACCATGTGACACATGGCAAAAGAAAAGAGGAGACATTCTCCACAGTTGCCACCCTCGGGTGGGGGTGCTCACCCAGCAGACCAAGGTGAGCAGTCAGACGGCTGGTTCTGGGACACAAAGTGAGTGTTAGGAGTGTGTGGGCTTCCTACCACAATAGTGTTTGATGCTGCAGGTCTCTGAGGCGTGCCAATCACCTATAGTCAAAAAAGAATTCAGAATAATCAGACATCTCTAGATGACGGTAGTGGCATTTGTGTCATCTGCTTACTTCTGCAGCCACTGCAGCACCTCATAAGCCACAGTGAGAAGACAGCAGAGAAGCACATGCCCCGTGGAGCAACAGCAAAGCAGTGGCCAGTCACTGCAGCTGCTCTGCACACGGCACCAGGCCCCACTCAGCTCGGACGCCTTCATACCTAACAACAGCATCAGGAAGGCTCAGCCAGGTGAGCAAGCTTGAAAAGACAGAGCAGGCCACAGTGCTACGGACAAGGCAGGTCTCCCACGGCAAGAGGACTGAGTAGTGGCCACAGCAAGCAGGCAACTTTCTGATAGCTTGGTTTAATAACAGGATATCACCACATTTCTGGTTTATTTCCTCTTATGGAGACAGACAAAGATAAAACTGCCCTTCTAAAGTCTGAAAGTAAACAAAACAACTGCAAGAACAAGTGTAGATAGACCTGGAGCAGACAGCGGGTACCTCCTCTAGCTCCAAAGAGGCACCTGCTTCTGTCCAGGTGGAACTGGTGCTTGGCTGTCTTGCCCGAGAACTTCTCTACAGCCTCAGTGGTTGTGGGGTTGATAAGAAAGCAAGCTGAGCAAGCCAAGGGGAGCAAGCCAGTAAGCAGCATGGAGTCATGGCCTCTGTATAAGCTCCAGGTTCCAGCCTGCTTGTCTTTGGTGAGGCACAGCAATGTCGAAGTGTAAGCCAAGTAAACCCTTTCCTCCCCAAATTGCTTTTTGGCATGGTATTTAATCACAGCCAAAAGAAACTCTGACTAAGACACTCAAGATACAAAGAACATCAAAACAATAAAGGGACAGGTTGCTTCCTTGGGAGTCAAGGTAACCAGTTCTAACACAGGGCTGATGTGGAGACCAGTCTTAACAGCAATGTCTCTGATGTCCTTTTGTGAGAGGGCTGCTGTTTTGGTTCCTTCAGTTAACACTCAAACCTGTCCTTTCGGAGACAGACATTGTCCTATACAGACAACGACAAAAATCTTGCTACATACATAACTCTTAAGTCAAAAAGACCTCTAGTAACATGTCTCAGTGAACAAATTCTTATGGGGCTATCCTTACAGGGGCTGAACCGAGATACCTGACTCCCCAGTTCCCCTCCTTTGCCCAGTGAAGGTGTGAGCACCTGTGCTCGCTCTCCCAGGCGCACCCTCACAAAGGACAAGAGCAGTTCCAACAGGACCTTCACGCTCTGCCTCCAGAAGGGCTTGCCAGCACACCCACACGTCCCACCACAGCATGAGAGCTGTGCAGAAGGTTCTGGAACTCATGGGAGACCTCAGTCTATTCTGCAGCATGAAGAACAACCACCCTTGGGAAGATACAAAGCAAGACTCAAGAGTAGCCTGGAATCACCTGCCTGCATCTGGCATCCGTGTGTGTGCTGAAGGGCACTTGTGGCTGGCTTACCCACGACCACAAGGAAGCTGCCAAATGACTGGGTCTGAAGAAAACGAACTTACTCCACTTACAGCACTTCTTGAACTGCTGCGCCAAGGATGGGCAGGTGGCTCCTATAGGCAGCCTCACTTTCCACTAAGACCACTCACTATCCATCAGGACATACAGACACAAGCTTGCCCTCTGGGGACACCCTGTGCACATCCAGGTACAACGCAGGGAGCTGCAACCCTCAGGGACATGCCACCTTCCCTGTGGATCTGACAAGGAAGGCTGTACATACAGAGGAACTGTCTCCTCTGGCATGCCCATGTTACAGCCCACATACATTTATGTTCCACTTTCATGTACAGGCTGCTTGGCAAATGCTCAGCCCTGCATACCCCTGGCTCTCTGCACATGCATGCTCCACCCTCCATGTGCACACACTGCTCAGAACAGGCTCCAGTTCTCTGTGCACACGCTGCTGGGAACAGGATCAGCAGAAACAACGTTCAGCTGCAGCCGTGGGAGGCCATGGAGGCAAGAAAAGAGAATGGAAAGCAGACCAAGGAAATGTTAGCAAGTGGGGTAGGGAAAAGAGGAAAAGGCAAGAGGAGAGCCAGATGCCCAGGAGACAGAGGAAAACTGGGTCACAAAGCAGCAACTCCTTGCTGGTGTGGCCAGATAGAAAGACTGCAGACAAAGCCCTTGAGAGCACAGCGTGGGGGCAGGATGTGGGCCCCATTCCATCTGCACCCTGACACTAGAACAAGGAGCGGACTACCTTTACTACGCTCATGTTCTACCATCTGCATACATGTATATGCAGCATGGAGGGAGCTTTACAAGCTCCAAGGTCACCGGCCCTTCAGCTACTGTTCTGCAAAGGAGCCCTCTCTGGTTGTGGTCACAAGCAGTCTCTTCTATAGGTACCATTACTGGGACTGAGACTGACTTAAACCCAGGCTTCTGGACCCAAGCTCCAGCAGGCCACATGCCTTTGCTGATGAGAGACGCTGAGGACTCAGTACCACACAACTGGGAAAGGCAAGGAAAACAGGCACTGGATCCCAGAGGACTGGGACCCACCGCACCCACAGCCCTCCCTAGCTTTCAAGCAAACACTCTGCCTTGCTAAGGATAGAACACAAGGCCTCCCACATGCTAGGCAAGCATTCTACCACCAACCAACACACAATACCAAGACCAACAGGTCTCCCAAGACACCCTAAGGACTCATTTTGCACCTTAATTTCAAATATGATAAAAGCTGTTCAATCCTGTGTACTGCATGACTGTAGTGTACATACAAAACAAAAATTTAAAAGACAAAAAGCAAACTACAAATTTAGAAAGGTTCAGGAAAGAGAAAACGCTAAAAGAAATGTTAGGTAGGATTTACCACAGGCAGGGCCCACACACTGCAAACCAGCAAGCCAGACACCTCTGTGCTTATCTGTGTCAAACCTTCCAACAGCACACCTAGCCCCTCCTAATATCCTGGTCCCAGAGCTTCTAGCCCTTGGTGAACAAGCACCAGAGAGACAGCACCTGCCCTGGTCACACTTCACATGCACATCTCCTATGCAACACCTCCCTAAACTTGACAAGGGTCACTTGGAATGTGCCAGGCTGAGGATACAGCTTAGCAATAAGCTCCTCGACTAAAATGCAGGAGGTCCTATGCTCAATCCCAGCACCACCAAAAACAAAACAAAAGAATCAAAATAAATTCTTGCAGCATGTAAGCCCTGACTATACTATACTGCAAAGCATAACACAGCAATCACTACACTCCTCCAACAAAGTTCAATTCAAATCAGTGTAGGCATAATGTTATTGTGTACTGTGTAAAGAGTCAAATGAGGATTTCCATGGCTCCCATATCTGCTTGCAATCATTGTTCTGAGAATCTCCTGTCTCAATGCTGCTAAACTTTGCTCCAGCTGTCCCCTCATATGCCAATAAAACAGTTAACAGCCAATCACTGAGCAGAGGAAAGAATAGGGCTGGACTTCCTGTCAGCCGGGGGAGGAGAAAAAAAGGGGAGGAAGTAGGGGATTCAGACATGGGCAGAGGTCCAGGAGACATCAGGACAGAGCAACTGAGCTGAGAAGCCATAAAATGCAAGTATCTCAGGGATTTACACTGGGAGGAAGCCAGAGGTAGAGGGTTAAGAATAGATCAATACTACTTAGTCCTTGTGGCATAAAGCTTATTAAATAAGTACGATAGTCCAGTCTCAATTATTTGGGTGCTAGCCAGGTTAAAAGAAAAACTGCAAAACTTGCACATTTTTAAAAGTGACACTAACAAATCAAATATTGACTTTCAGGTCAATAAAGTTTAAATCATTTCACGTCAACTTTCTTCCCACTCAACTGGGACACAAATTTTGCAAAGGCAATTTGTTCAAACTCTTGATACAGGGCTCATGGCACCAATATTTTATCATTGGTTCAGGAAAGCCCAGCTCCACGGCGCAGGGTGGCAGGGTCCTTAGGAGCCCAGAGCTCTCCACAGCCATGCTACTTAAAACCAAGGCAAAAACAAGGCATCATGACTCTAGGAACTCAAGACCAGCCTGTTATACACAAAATGATTTCCAAGCCAGCCAGTGAATATGAGACCTTATCTCAAACAATAACACAAACAACAATGAAGGGCTTGAAAGATGGTGCAGTGGTTAAGAGCACTTGCTATGCTTGCTGAGGACCGAGGGTTGATTTTCAGCAACCGTGGTGGCTCACAAGCATCTACAATTCCAGTTCATGGAGATATGATGCCCTCTCTGAACTCACGGGCACCAGGCATACCTGTGGTACACTCAGGCAGGCAAAAAAACTCACAGTAAAAGATTTAAATGTTAAAAAAAGTAAAAACAAGCAAACAAAACACTCAATGCTCTGATCCACTGGTGAGACTTAGAGGACACCAGTGAATGTCAACACTGCACAGCTGCAAGCAGAGCTGAAGCACAGATGCTCAGAACACCGCTGACTCGGCTGCTTTCTCTATAGAAAACCTGACTGCGCTGTATGCAGAGTTGCCTCAACAAGAGTTGTAAAAAGCCCAGAACTCTCTTTGGGGATAAGATACATCTGGGAACACTTGGTGGTGCCTGTGAATCCCAGGAAGACTTGAGGGACAACTAGGGACATCTGTGAAATGCTGGAGGGGTTGGGTGAATAGCTCATTTGATAAAAGAACCTGTCACCAAGCCTGACCACCCAAGACCAATCTCCAGAACCCACACAGTAAAGAACAAGAACCAACTCCTGCAAGTTATCCTCTGACCTCCACATAAGCACTCACACAATACACATAAAAAGAACAACAACAACAAAAAAAAATGTATGTTTTAAAATGTTAAGCTACAGAGTCCTAAGGCCCCATGATTACTTGAAGAATAGCACTAAGCCACCTACTCCCAACATGGAGGGCGTTAGGCCATCCTCAGATGACAAGGCAGTGGTGGTGTAGATACCGTGGAAATGGCAGCATATGCGCAAGGACAGAGGCATGCATGTCAGTAAGCCCCAGGCTTCCCAGGAGAGGCCAAGGTACCTAGAGGCTAGGGGGAACCCCAAAGCGGGGTGAAAGGCAATAATCTGTCCACTATTGGGTAGCTGTGGCTAAAACATCAGCCACTGAAGCTTCAGCTACTCCACTGACCCTGAGGCCAAACCACACTGAGGGAGGCTGCAAGGTGGGAGGTGGGTGGGGGAGGGAGGGCACACCTCATCTTCAATGCATTACTCAATGAAGAAAGAGCACGGTGCTGGCCCCTTCCTGTGGTCACAGCCACACGGCCACACCCTTCCTCCAGCTCTTCACAGCCAGGAGACACAGTGGCTATAGAGGAAGGCCACTGAACTTGCTATAGCACAGAGGAAACCCTCTAGGCTCAGAGCTCTGGCCACATGGAGCAGGAAGGTTGTTGCTCAGGCCTTGGTATGCCCACCTACATCCACTAGGTTACTACCATGTGCACAGGGGCCTCAAATACGCCCTGACACAGGACACACTGAAGACAGTAAGATCGAGCACTGTACACAACAGAAAACAATGCACAGGAATCAGAATGCACCCCCCAAGAGAAGAGTCACTCCTACAAGCAACTTCCACCATTCAGGAACACTGTGGCCAAAGCAACGGCCACATCATCTAGCCCATTCCATAGGACGGTTTACCACTTACCACTTGCTGTGTGATATTGACATTGGACTGTCCAAAGGTTTTTGGCAGAAGCTGCTTTCCAAGTGTGTTCACTGGGGATGGGTGTACAGCCACAAGAGACACCACACCTGCAATACACGGACATAGGTTAAGAGTCAGAGTACTTCTCCATGCTGAGGTTGAGAGGGGCAATTCCAGGAAGAGGGTGTGACTAGCAAGAACTCAACTTCCCTAGTTTTGATATTGCAAACCTAAGGCTCGGTCATAAGTGTCCTACCCCAAAACTTGGTCCTGAGCCCTCGAGACTACCAGGGTTCACCCTACAGCAGGCATCGGATTTGCCATAGCACCCTCCCCTCCCAGTGGCTGCTCCAGTCATTAAAAGCCCTCACCCTGCCCCCACCCTCAAGTCTTTGAAGATAAAATGGCCACTTCTTTGTTTACTGTGGCAAAATAAAGTAGAATACCTAACATGTTTTTCTAACACGAAGACTGACACACAGAATGCCGAGAAGGCTAAATTTTTAGCTACATATGTAAAAAAAAAAAAAAAAAAAAGAATAATCAGAACATGACTTAGAGCTGTCACTAAAAGAAACTGTCTAAATGCAAAATATATTATAAAGACTTTTCAAAGGAACCAAATGCTTTTAAATGTAACTGTATGGACAGTATCAATTGCTACAATACAGAAAAAGATCCTAAAACATTACATTCACATTTTTGTATTGGAAATCACATCCTGACTATTTGCAGATTTAAGGCAGCAAATTATGAATGTGTAAGACCTGTTGTTTCTCCTTTCTGACCTTAGCCAAAGGAACTACAAGTGAGACATTTCCATGGTTTTTTGCTTGATTTCTTTTTGGTGTGTGTGCTAGGGACCATCCAGAGCCTCACACATGCCAAGTAGGCATTCTATCTAAAGCGCAACAGGAGAATGAATGGTTTTAAGCAAATGGCCCCATCACCAAAGAGGTGTACGGGTTCAATGCAGTTCCCATCAAAATACTAACAACATTCTTTACAGGACTAGAAAGCAACTGGCACATAAAACCCCAAAGAGCCAAAGTAACCCCAAACAGAAAGGTAAGTGCTTCAGAAAATGGCAATACCTAATTTCAAATTATAGAGCCACAGTAACAAAGACAGATCCACAGATCGATGGATGAAAACAGAAGACCAAGAAATACATCCAAGGGACTACAAACACTGGATTTTCAACAAAAAATGCCAAAACATACACTGGAGAAAAAGCAGCCTTTTCAAATGTTGCTGTGAAAACTGGATTTCCATGTGCAAAGAATGAAGCTAAATAAGCCTGCACAGAAATTTTTGATACATTTCAAAATGTATCAAAGACCTACAGAACTGCTAAAAGAAAACAGGATAAACACTTCAAGTTATAGGTGCTGGCAAGGACTTTCTAAAAGGACTCTGACCGCATAGGAAATCACTCCAAGAACTGACAAATAGGATTACGTGAGATTTAAATACTTCTGCAGAGCAGACAATCACCAGTGAAGAGAGGGCTTATACAACATCAGAAAAAAATCTTTGCTAGTTACTCACCTACCACTACATGATTAAAAAAAAAAAAAAAACCAAAGGAACAAATGAACCAATCAATAACTGAGCAAACACATTACACAATTTTCAGAAGTACAAATAGCCAATTAATACTACATTAATAATTAATAATAACTGTTCAGCAGCTTTAGCCAAAGTAAGTGAAACTCAAAACTACCCTGAGATTCCATCCGACCTGTGAGAATGGCTCAGAAATTAAGTAGCAAATGCTGGAGGACATAGAGGAAACAAGCTCTTACGCACTGTTGCTAACAATGCGAGCTGACACAGTCACCATGGAAAGTCAGCGCTGAGGTTCTTTGGGTATTGCACTCATGTACACACATCCATACACACACATACACCATTGAAAATAAAAATAAGCTGGGCGCAGTGGTGCATGCTGTAATCTCAGCACTCAGGGAGGCAGAGGCAGGTGGACCTTGGTGAGTTGAGGCCAGCCTGGTCTACAAAGTGAGTCCAGGACAGCCAAGGCTATACAGAGAAACCCTGTCTCAAAAAACAAATAATAATAATAATAATGAAAATTTAAAGAAGAAAAAAGAAGTCTTGGAAAAAAACAAGAACTAGGAGCTAAAACGGTGGTTGAGAGCACTTGTTGCTGTAGAGCCTGGATTTGGTTCCCAGCACCCACAAAGTGGCTCACAACTGCCTGGAACCCCAGGGGATTCAATGCCGCTCTGGCCTCTAGGCATGCCAGGCACACAGGTGGTGAACATCCACGTACATGCAAGCCAGCACCCACACCTTGAAGTGTTTTAAGTTTTAAAAAGCCAGCGCAGGGAGTGTGTCCTAGGCCTTGGACACACTAGGCGAAGTGTCCTGCCACCCGGCGTACTGTGTGTTTAGTCACATGTGCATTAGAAAACGCACGTACTGTATGGCACAAAGTGAGCACAGTGACGGCTCAAGATTCCCATCACTTCTCACAGCCACGTTGGCCACTGCTTTAGGACAAGAGCAGGCAATACACCTCAGCAGAAATTCCACACAAAACACTGGGAGGCCTAGAGGCCTCTAAGGCATGTCATGAGGGAATCCCACCACCCTACTTTACCCACATCCTCACTGCTCTCCCCCCAGCTCCAGCTCCAGGTAAACGGCTACACTCCCTCTGCACATCTCATGTTTGTTTTCTAACTCTGTATAAGTGGGACCACACAGTAGTTTTCTGCATCTGGATTACTGTCTTGGTATAACACACTCCCTGCTCATCTCCATGTGACAAATTCAACTTCTTTACAACAGTCAAGTCTCCCTGTTTCTTTATACACTCAGCCACTGACAAACACAGCTGTTTCTGTGGCTGTGTGCAGAACTACAGTAGGTGGGCGTCTTCCTAACAGTGACCTGACCTCCTCTGAGACAGCACACAAGGAATGGCTGGGTCCTGTGGTCGCTCATCTTTGGTTTCCCAGAGAGCACGATGGTCTTGCTAGCATGCACAAGGGCATGGTGTGCGTGCTTAGGACAGTGTGTAGGGATCTCAGGTGTCTCACTCCTCTAACAAGGACCTTCACAATTTCTGTTTCTAATTTTCACTTTGTGTGTATAGGCATGTCTGTGTACTTCATGTGTGCATTTCCCAAGAGGGCCAGAAGAGGGCACCCAAGTCCCTGGAAATGGAGGTGTAGCTCGATGGAAGCTGTTGTTTGGGTGCTAGGAAGATCCAGAACTTCCAGAACTTCCGGGACAGCACTGATGGTAACTTGGCCATCTCTCTAGCCCTCAACCTTTCCTGAAGGGTCCTAATGGGTGTGGGGGCATCTTTGTGGTTCTGGTCAGCAACAAAACTGCGCACACCTCTTGGCCACGGGTGTCTCCTTCCTAGCCTACTGTGATTTCACCCACTGTGCTAGAAGCACTGTTTGCCGACCTGGTAAGGACACAGAATGCTGCCAGTCTGTCAGACTCTGAGGGATCCACCTACACACTGGGCTGCTGGTGGGTGTATGAACCTCTATAACACAGCTTTCTTCCTTCAAGGAGTCTCCAGGGACACCACCCCCACACATACGGGTTTCCTACTCACCCAACCCACTGAGGACAGGCTGAGGAAAGAGAGCTCTGAGGCAACGCCTGCCTTAGCTGAGGATGATGAGGCCTCAGTCATAAAGCTGCCTTTTAGCCTCTGGACCCTCCCTCATCATCTACACACCACATATGATTTAGGCACACAGGACAGGGGCACCACCCCCTCCAGGTGACCCACAGGATCTGACTTCTAGAGAACTTCCCTTACCTCAGGCAAGGCTCACAGCTTCTGAAATGTCGCTGTGGTGCTAAAAATGGAAACAAGTTAAAACCGAAAGGACAAGAAAACAAAATGTGAGGCCTCTCCTGATGCCAGGGGGTTGGCTGTAAAGAGGGTCTCCTCAAATCTCATGGCCCTCCTCTGTGTGGGCCACACAAGGCCACCCTCCAGCCCCCTCCAAAAAAAAAAAAGTCTGACCCACGTTTGGGCTTCAGTTCAACACTCACCATGGCTAACACATGTCCAAGACCACACAGACCACACTAGGCTCTGGCACACATTAAAATTTCCTCTCATCTCTAAGTCTCATTTTGAGGCCAAAGACAATCCTGAAGCAGAAAGGAAATACAGACATACTCTGAGGGCAGATGTGATCCTTGTCGGCTAGGTGAGGATGAGCAACAGGAGCAGGCCACATCTGTAGCACACAGAGAAAAGCCAGAGTAACCCAGCACTGAGTAGACGAGAAGCCAGGCTCCCTGCACGGTAGTAACCTACAGCAGGCAAGGAGCTGGGGACAACTATGTCATATTATGATTGGGTCCGGACACCTTGGAATTTCGGGAAAAGGGGATTAGACAAATGTCCAAACAAGAAGAGTTCTAGATAAATGGTGAATAATGAAAGGCAGTAAATGGCTCTATACCATTCTCAGAAACTATGGTAGAATGAACTGCAATCAGAGTAGACAGTGACAGCCATCACAAAGACGTTTCCAGCACACAGCAGGATTGGGAAGGGTCCCAAAGCTTAGCCCACGTGGACACTTGCACTGCGCACTGAGCATAATCCCTCAATTACTGGGCCAGAGGCAGACGTGCATGTGCTAGGTGCCCCTGGGGGGGGAAGAAACTGAGAGGAGAAACATTATACATATTAGGAAGTGCGATGGCAGACCCTGTGGGACCGTCACAGGTAGCAGAGCAAGCTGACAACCCAACACCATGCTGGCAAGGACGTGAGCAGCTGGAGCCCACCGACACTGACAGCAAGGAAGTGCAATGATGCAGCAGGTGGTAGCCCCAAGGCCCAGCAGCTCCAAGGCACTAACCAGGAACAGTGAGCCCAGGAACAGAGCCCACCACTATATGACAGTCTACCAAGCATCAGGCTGCAGTAAGTCAGAGCAGACAAGACAGCTATACCAGAAGGCCTGCTGTGTCACATTCCTGATGAGACCCAGCTTGGAAATGCAAACTGTGTGTTTTTCTGGGGGGGAAGAAGCTCTACTCTGAGTCTCAACAACTGCAAAGGTCAGGTTCATGTATCCGTCTGCTGAGGCTGAACTGCCCACTCCTCTCTGGCACAGCACTCTAGACCTGCCGCCCACAACCAAAGCCTCTCTTTATGTGTGCACATGAGGACTTCCATCACTGTGTCTGTGGATGTTGACAGGAACAGTGGAACTCAAAAAGGCCCCTCTGAAGCATGAGAAAACAGGGGAGGGCTCCCACAGGGCTAGGAGGCCAAGATGTGAATGAAGGACTGGGACCCAGCAGATTGCCAGTTACCCGGCCTCAACAGCACCAAAGCAGTAACAAAGCAGGAAGCCAACCCAGCAGCCTCCTTCCCTCATCAGGGAGGTACCCCTTCTCAGAGATAGACCCCACCACTGTCAACCAGGTTACTCTGTACAGTGACGTCTGGTCAATTTGGAGTGTACCTGGCCGTAGGGCCTTGAGGAGACAGTGGACTAACCACAGGGACCAGACAGAAGAACGATGTGGCAGGAAGTGGAAGCCTGCCTCCACACACCGCAGCTTCTCCTAGCCAGCTCCTGCCTTTTTTTTTTTTTTTTTTTTTTTTTTTTTTTTTTTTTTTTTGAGATCTGACTCAAGAGATGTCTCCAGTGTAAAATACTCTGATTATTCTGACCACAGGTAAAAGGGAGGTTGGGGTCCTGCCCTCTGCATGCACAGGCATTGCTGGCTGGTCCAAGAATAGGGTAGGGTGCAGAGGAAGAACACCTGCCTAATGATTGCTTGGGACACACACACGAAGAAAAAGAGCTGAGAGACACACACGGAGTGGGATTCCCATGTGATGGCATAAATGACACTATAGGCTTTTTACCTCAGCAACTAAGAGAACTCAGCGAGCAGTTTAGAGGCAGCGCAACACTCCATCACCAGCAAAGACAAAAGGCTCACTTGTGCAGACAGTTATCTCAGCCCTCACTTGGATGGAGACTCTGAAAGTCTGCTGCTGTTCCACCAGCAAAGGAACAGAAGAACCAGCATGTGCTAACAAAGGGAAGTGTCTCCACAGCACAGGGCCAAGAATTCCCATTACTAGGCAGTACCCGGGATCCTGGGCCTCACCGCACTACCCTATGCAAGTATGTTCAGCCAGGCCTCTCTGAAACGTCCAATTTCACTGCCCAGGCCACCCGTCAGGAGCAAGGATTGCACAACTGGCAGACAGACAGTCCTACACAGGCCAATTCTCTAGAAGAGTCACTAGAAACAAATAGCAGTGCTCATCTTTTGGGAAGGGAAGATCGAGTGAAGGGAGGCATCACTGCACTTTCCAAACATTAGAACTCAAACAGCCTCAGTGAACAACATCCTAAGCACCAAGTACAGTACTGGTCCACACAAGGTGCCAGCCAATCCAGTGAGCAGCACCAGCCTGTCCCAAAGTCCATGCAGGCCCAGAGCCAATCTGTCGTGGCTGATAACAAAAGCCAGGAGTAAAAGGAAGCCAAGGACGTGAACAGTCAGACCATAAACAGCTGCATCTATCTGATGTCCTAACCTTCCCTACAGGTAGGTCAACCTTAGCTCAAGGTCAGACCTGCGTGCATCTCATCACAAACATGTGAAAAGCACGGACAAGGCTGACTGGGGCTTGGCAGACCACAGCAGAATTCAAAACACTAGAGGAGGGAGGATCTTGTCCAGAAAAAAAAGAGGATGCCATTCCAGCTCCATCACTTGGATGGAGAACACTGTGGCTGCAACTCCTGAAACCCCACTGTGTTCCCTGAGTGACACTGAGGTTCATTTCCTGCAAGCATAGGAGAATACTGCCAACCATGAAGGCAAAAAGCCCCCACCTGCACCAGACAGTGCCTCATCCCTACTAAAGCCCTGGCAGACACACAGGCTCACACATCCTCATGACTGAGGGTCCTGTGTGTGCCACTGTGAGGGGCAGGGACCACAGACCCAGGCTTGAAACAGGAAGTGTAAGACCAAGGTCAAATCCTCCCACATCTATGTCCACACAGGTGAGAACCAGAGAGGACACAGCATGGCCCAGGTGCATTTGGACCTGGTCCTGGGGGCTAGAGACAGCTGATGAGCCCTAGGCTCCAATATATGTAAAGTGTAGAACATCAGAAACAAATGGCACGACTGGGAAAAGAGAGAAGGCCAAGTTAGGGCCAGATCACCATTCTCCAGACCTCAAAGCCTCTTCTGCAGGCAGCAGTCACTGTCCTGGGCCTCGCTAATAGGAAGAAAATAGCTAACTTTACACGTGCAAACCAGAAATAAGGAACTCTTCAATAGAACCCAGAACCCTGACATGCCCAGTTCTGGTTCACAGGGCCCTTGCCTGACCTAAAGGAAATATTTCTGGGGACAACAGGGCCTTACGGCACTATAAGGCCACAGTGCTTTGCAGAAACAGCTCAGCACTGTGGGGATGTGGTGCTGCAGGGGCTGGACAGAGCGGCAATACAACACACAGACAATACCACCCAGGGGTCCACCTACGGAAGCCACCAAGTGAGCAGGATACTGGCAGCTGTTTGTTGTTAGAGTGCAAGGCTCTTGAGACGGTGGGCCTCAGCCTTCCATCTGGCACACCCAACCCTTGCTGCAGCAGGCTCCCTAAGAAAACATGGACCTGTAGGAGTCACTGAAACACAGCATATGCCTGAAGAGAAGATGTGCCCTCCACATGGGGGCATAGGGAGGCATCCACCTTTGGGCAGAGAGAACACACACACCAACTTCCCTCTCACACATTTCTGCACTTCCCGACATCTCAAAGCACTGCAGCAGGCCCTCAGTTAGCAAGGCATCAACATACCACACAATCATCAGCAGACTTACATTTCCAGAACAGGCTCCCTTACCTTTCCCGGGACTAAGATTCTGGTCTATAAAGACCTTTAGTTCTCCGTTGGCTTCAATTAGACTGGCCTGCAGAGAGCAACAACAACAACAGTAAATACAACGTCTCAAGAGCCACACAGCCAAAGTTGTTAAACACACCAGGCCTAAGTTAAACATACGGGCAGAGCACTGCTACACGGAATTGCTCAACAGCAGCAGGAGCTCCAGTGCTGCAATGCTTACAAGTGGCTACCAAGACTGGGAACAGTATGACCCACAAATCCAGTCAAAAAAGCCAGGACTTTGATGGCAGAGGAAAATGGTCGCCAGGTGATACGTGAGAGACAGGACAGATCTGATAAAGTCAGCAGGAACACATCAGGAAGGAATCTTACCAGACTGTCACTCTCAGCCCTCTCCAGGAAACCTCGGAAAACGTTTATTCCCACCTTTACCAAAAAAGGTCAAGCCTGGAAGGAACATAATTTACACCAAAGGCAACTGTACACAGCCACTGGCTGGCGGCAGAGGTCAGGAGGTAGCAAGGGAGCTGGGACTGAACATTCAATCAATATTCTTCCACAAATAATAATAATAATGATAATAATGCTGGTGACATTAAGTGAGGAAGGGGACAATGGCCAAGAAAAGCCAAGCAGGAGGGACAGCTGCTGGTGACTGTGACTAGGCCAGGAATCCAACACACCTAAGGTAGTAAAGTCAACTGAGTGTGGAAAGGCCAGGTGAGATGGCCAGGTTGGAAAGCTAAACAAAGTCACATGGTAACACAGTCACAGACGGGAGGGAGTACCAGGATGTTAACGTAAGGCAGGATTCAATAAGGCCAAGTAGGTAAGGCCAACAGGTTAAAGCCAGGTTAGAAAAGCCATGGGACTCAATAAATCCAGGTATATAAAGCCCAAGTTTAAAGCTCGGAATTAAGGTAATGCTAGGTCAATCTAAGATACTGAGGTTACAGGTCCTGGTAAAGTCAGAAGACTCAGGGAGGAAATTAAAAATTAATGCAAGAACGTCACAAGCATGAGACTTGGTGTACTACATGAGCTCAGTGGATAAAACTATGTGAGGTAAGGAAGGTGGGGAAGAACCCAATGTAGGCTGATGAGGAACAGTCAGCAACCTAAAGCTAATAGGGTGTGAACTGCAGTATTAGGCTAAGTGTAAGGAGCTGCTTCCTGGCATGCTCAAGGCCCCAGGCTCCAACTCCAGCACCACCAAAATGAATAAGCAAACATTCAAAAACTACTCTAGGTAGGAGGGCCAAATGGGAAGGACCAGGTTGGGAAGGCCAGTAGAGTAAGGCTAAAAGATTATAAACTGCAGGTAGGTAAGAGCCTCCTAACTCAAGGCAAAGGAAAGCTAGTAGGTTAAAACCCTGATGAGAGTGAAGAAGTTTCAGCAGGATGGGTAAGCTCTGTGGGCTGGGTAATGGCAGCTGCTAATCCACAAGGAAAGACCAGCAAAGAAAGGTCCAGTGGGTAGGCTAGGATGATTAAGTCAGCAAGTAAAAGCAGGGAAAAGTCCAAGAGGCTGAAGCACAGAGGTTAGGCTCAGGAAGGGGAGGCTAGGAGGGCAGGCTAGGTGGGTCCACCCAGGTAGGTGAACCAGGATATTAAGGCTGAGTGGGGAAGGCACTGAATGGATAAGGCTGCTGAGTACAGCCCAACAGGGAACTGGTGTGCTAAGATCAAGAAGCTCTGAAGCCGGAAGCCAAAGCTGACCACATTAGGCCGGCTAAACAGAGGCTTGGGGCTAAGGCTAGGTGGGGCAGGCCAGGGGGCCAATGAGGCAAAGAGGTTAATAAAACCAGGAGGAAGAGAGTTGCTGGGAGGCAAAGGCCAAGCCCCCAGGGCCAGTGAATAAGGAATACTCAATACCAGGTCAGGCAGGCAGATGCAGCCTGGAGATCTGGAACAGGTCTAGTGATCCCGAGTCCCAGTTTTAGCAATTATAGCTCAGAGCAGTGCTCCTTTCCCAGGATCCCTTGGCTGCATGGGCTTAGGAGGGGGTGGGGCTCCTGGTACAGTCACAACACACCACTGCTCCTGTCTCTGGCCCCATGTGCCACAACTGGCCGGGGCAAGCAGGATAGATTCACCCTCGTGCTGGAAAAGCAGGCACTTGGCATTACTCCCTTTTGTCATTCTCTGGCACCTCCTGACTACTGCCCAACTTGCCCAACACTGCTTCTGGGTTATACAGGAGAGCTGCTCTCTGAAGTCAGCATGCTACTTCTTTGCAAGTCTCCTTTCTGACCACTCGCTGACCACCAAAACAGCACAGGGCACAGCACCCTGGGACAGGCCTGGAAGAGCAGGCGCACTGGCTGTTCCTGGATCACGGTGACAGATGCGGACAGTATGGACAGAATCATTTCCTTCCTTGTCCATTAAAGAGTCTACCTCAGTGGAACTCAAGCCCACCACACGGGAACACTGCTCAGGAACACAGCACCTAAACCCAGCCCAGGGACTTAGCCATGTTTGTGTTTCTAAGTTTTATAATGTTAACCTCTCACAGAAACCAGTTTGACACCCACCACAGAACAAATCACCTCCTTGAGGTAAATGCTGCTATCATGGACCTAGGAAGCTCCTCAGCTACGCTCCTCCTGCCTCAGGTCATGTTCAGCCTTGACGTGAACCCATCATCCCAACTCTGGATGCTGTGTCACTGTGGGGAGACATCCAGCTGGCCCCAGCAGGGTCCCTCCCTTCCACTCAGCCCTTGCTTTCTGCCTCAGGCATTAAAGAGCTCACTGGCCAGGCAGGATCAGATCTGTCTCAATTTGGTGGCATCAACTCAAAAGTAATCAGGAAGCAATGGACCAAGACAAAAGAAAGAAACACATGAAGCCACAGCTCTGCCACCCACTACTCCAGCCATGTCGTCAAACAGGAGTTATTCCCCCAAAATCCTACTAAGTCCCTGTTGATGCCCTGATGTTTATCACTCTGCTCAAAAAGCTTCCATATAAACTGACTGGAAACTGGAGCCTCAGCCTACGGATTCACTGGCCACCCACCACGTTTGGCTGAATCCTCGATGCACACCTGTATCCCACAGGGTTCCTGGATAGCTCCCAGGAGAGGTTAACCTTCACTACAGCATGCTCAGAAACACTTCTCACTATATGCCCATTGTACCTCCCAGTGTGACAAACAAAATTATCTCTACATTGCAAAACTTTTGCCCTCAGTTGAGAACCACTGGCTTTTGGTCATGATCTCATGACAATGCTTCTAACAGATCTGCTTTCCAGAGCTAGCAGTAAATACACAGCTTCGTCCTCAGCCCCTTTTCAAGTAGTATCTTGAGATCTGACCCAAAAGACCCAGCAGAAGGCTCCTGAGGCCAGCTAAGGCCCACCACAGCTTGCCCCAATGTCTCACAGGCAGAAGCCACTGATTCATAAGCCACTGATTCATAAGCCACTGATTGATAAAACATGGTGTCAACACAAAAGTGAAATGCAAGTCTCCTTTCCATAAAGGAAGCTAGGAAACAAAACCACGGGGGTTTTCCTCACAGGGCTTAAGACCAGCAGCATAGTCTCTGCCCAGCTGACACTGGGGGGACAGCAGTCTTCTCGTAGAGACCTGATTGTTATAGAAAGCTCGCTACCCCTAAGCCAGAAGCCCAGACCAGTGTCCTTCCCGAAGGATCCGCTATGGTCTAATGTCCGCCTCCCACATTCAAATGTTCAATGCACCCTTCAAGTAGAGGAACAGGACATTTAGGAAACCATAAGGCTGAGGGAGAAAGCCTTTGTGATACAATTGGAGGCCCCTACAAGAGGAAGCCCAGACAGCTGCTAACCTTTCACCATGTGGGAACACAGCATGAAGAAACCAGAAGAATATTATTCCCTTGAAGGTCCCCTCTTCCTCAATACATTATTTTCCTTAATAAGTCTATCTTCGATCTATTTAAAAAAATAAAAAGCCAGCCATAAGCCATTGCTAACAGCAAATCTGCCTTTGATATTGAACCTGCAAGTAATTTCACAGGGTTAGCACAGGGTGATTAACAGTGGCACCGTGGAGCCTACTCTCAAAGGACGTGACCAGGTCTAGGTTCACACAGGGAGGACACTCTATCAGCACAGCTCTGAGATTCTATGACCAGAATGCATAGCTATACCCATGAGTACACACGCTCCAGCCACACCACCCTGCCTGGTGATTACAAAGGGTGGTAGAACCAGATGGGCTGACCAATGGTAAAGACAACAAAACACAAACCCACAGAGCAGAAGACATCCTTAGCCTTCTCTGGAACAGAGAATCACCGACGCAGACGCAGCTCCATCACGTGGACTATGACACTGCCACACAGCACCACAGCAGCACGAGTGGCTGCTCAGTGAGCCATACCCTTCTTTGCTTTTCATTCCTGTTTTTAGGGGAGAAGGTGGCTTAGAAAAAACCTGTAGCAGCTCCCCTTCCTCCCAAGCTAGGGCCACAGTAAAGCACTGAGTAAAGGCCAGAGGCTACTTGGTGGAATGTGGCAAAGAATAGCGATGTCACCCATGAGCACCAACCGTCTACTTCAGAGGTCACATTATTTGCAGGGTCATACTATAAAGTCCCAGCTGGCCAGCGGTAATTATGACAACAGCATATTCAAGGCTGGCAACGGATTCAAGTAGCCACATGACTTACAAGGTCCCCAGCAACAACACCATCCCTCTGCCCACTTTCCATTAGCACATAAGGGATCAGAGTAATTGCACTGAACTTTGCTCTCCTGCGATACCTTTAAGCTGGACAGCCCAGTCAACTTCCAGGGAGACAACATTAACTTCCCCTAAAACAAAACAAAATCTGCTGACACTGGCTGGTCTCTCTATCCTGCTCTAGCCAGGTCTGTAATATAAGAAATAGTAGCAGATGACAATGACCACAGTGACCATGACGACTACAACTATCCCTTCCAGAGAACGACGATGATGTCAACTCACCAACAGCAAGCACCAGACTTACACACAAGTCTGTTCATTTAGCTCATCTTGAGGGTGCTTGCCAACAGCCAACTTTCACCAACATGACAGCACCAGCCCCAGTGACAACCCAGGGTGGTCACCACCATCCCTTTAAAAATGCATGGAGACCACACTCATAGTCCTGCAGCTACACAGATGCAGAACAAAAGCAGATTTTTAAGGACAGATGGACCCAGACAAGGCAGATATCTCTCACTATTGTTCCCTCCCAACTGCACGGTAGGCCTCATTCAGGGTGGTTGTTCCTAGGCACAATCCCAAGGAAGAGTCCCCTAAGTACTTCCCAGTTTACAACTGATTTGTTTTCCTATTGCCCACCTCTCTTCTCTGCAAGACACCTGCCTGGCAGCCTAAACACTGACCTCTGACCAGGAACAATGTTGACTACGAGGTTGGAATGCACAAGACAGTATCCCTACCACGAAGGCCATGTAGTGAGGACCAGCAAGGGAGACTTACTTTCGGCTGGGGTCCTTTGCTGAGGCATCACTTCTGGGATTCCCTGCTCTGGTATTTTCTAAGCCTTCCACTTGTTCTGTGTTCTTTTATTTTCATCATAAGTGCATAGAGGCATGAGGTCACAAATGCATACCCTCATAAAAACCACTAGGAAACTGGGCGTGGTGGAACATGCCTGTGATCCCAGCACTCAGGGAGGCAGAAGCAGGTGGATCGTTGTGAGTGCAAAGCCAGCCTGGTCTACAAAGTGAGTCCAGGACAGCCAGAGAAACCCTGTCTTGAGAAACAAAAACAAAAATCAAACAAAAACATTAGGAAAAGTATCATCTCAACAATTTTCTATTTAACCAGACAAACCCTACAAGAAGAGTTAAGAATTAAATCCCTTCTACAACCATGAAAATGTAACAATCTCCTTAGGAAACACACGCTGAGGCAGGCAGAGACCCCTTGACATCTTTCAGGACACAGATGACAAACGAATAGACAAGTAACACATAGATATTAAAAACCACACTATGTCATAAATACATTCTCAGCAGCAGCCCAAAATGAGTGGGTGGCCTACAGGGTCAAGAGGCCATTTCTATTTGAGGACACCTGGAAAAGAGGCCATGAGACACCTGTCAGGGAACCTGTAGCAAACACCGCAAACACTGCCTATCAACCCATGGTCCCACAACAGCAAACTGGATTCTCCTGGGAACTCTACTCACTTGTCTGGCAACAAAGAGGTTTCTTTTCCTCAGATGTCAAGACAGACAGACTGGCGAACACTAGCCCCTTCCACACAGGCAGCAGGCCAAGTGTCTCCCACAGGGTTGTACATGTGCACGGCTGGATTTGTGTGCACACCTCTCTTGAGTGAAGTCTTTCTAAACCGTGCAGGTGAGGGAGGACTGAAATAATTCCATACCCTAGGGAAGGCTGACCCCTGACCTCACTAGACACAAAATACATGTTAACGTCAGCGCTTGCTGGAGAGCTGAGCCCTGGCAAGGTGGCCACACGCTAATCTCTACTCATTGTGGAGATTATGGCCACCACCTTCCAGCACTCCCATGTGTCCCAACATGACTTGTGGCGCTCAGGAAGCTTTTCCCCAAGTGTACACTGAGCAGCACGCTCAGCTCCAGCCAGTGGTGCTCAGGAACAGCTTCCATCCAATGCACCTGGACTCCAGCATCTGGGAACACACTACTGGCGGTCATCATTCCCCTCAGGGAATGTCCCATAACCCTCTTTATGCATTGTTAACCTGAAAGACATTCCCTCCAACAGAACTGAACAGTGTAATTCCTGAAACCATACTTCAATACTCTCCTGACCCCCAGATGTTGCCTAACAGGCCAGGCCAGCTGGAACTGTGCAGCCCTGAGGCACCTGAGTAAGGAGTCTGGCACAGGCCCCACCTGGGAAGCTAGCCCCCTGGGAGCCACTGTCACCTCTGGAGGCCATCTGTGCTTGCACATGGGCTGACCTACCACCTGGCTTCTGATGACTAGATCAGGCAGTAGAGAGCTCTGAGCTCACTGCACCCATGCGCCTGTCCACCTGCCCGTCTGTGCTGTTCTTCTTCACTATAAGAAGTCGCCTGATCCAATGCCTTTCAAAGAACTTAGGGTGTCCTCTCTTCAACTGAAGGGAAGGAACCCCACCAAGGGATGCTGCAGATCCTGGGCCCTGCCTTCTAGGTCTTCATCAGGGCTGTGCCAGAACAGCACACTACAGCCATTACTAACATCAAGGCCCCATTTCTGGAGTGGATTCCAAGCTCGTCTAACATCACAAACATGCTCCCTCCCAGTGGAGAACAGCAAGTGACATGAGGGTTGAACAAGGCCAATCTGAACAGAAGAATAAGGACAGGAGGCTGCTGAAGAGCACCAAACCAACATGCTCATATCAACAGGAAGGGAACCAAGGGGGGACTCCCCAGCCTGAAAGACCCAAATGGAACTGAGGTCCCAGGGCCTCAAAGATGCTGTCCTGAGTTGGGCCTCCCCAGACTACACCTTGTAAACACCTCAAAGTGTATGAAAAGCTAAGACCCTAGGACAAGCTTTCAAGGAAAGCATGAAGCCATGCCCTCCTCTGGGCTACACAGGCACCAGATGCACATACATACCCACAGGAAAAACATACATACAGACTTTTAACATCTTTAAGCATCACAGATACCATAGTAACCCCTGCATGGCTCCGTGTGCCCACTACTGGCTTCTCCAACTCCTGCAGTACTACTTGAATCCTGAATAACTGGATGAAGCAATTAGGGTATTTCTCTTCCCAGCACAGCAAGATCTGGTGGGGTGTGGATACATGAGGAAGAAGCTAAACCATCCACAGATGACCACGGGGTCTATGGAAACAGAGGCTCACCTCCTAGAGAGCAGGCAGAAATGTCCACATGAAGGGGACAGGTTAAGAGAGAACAAGAGTAGGAGGAACTGGAAAAGTCTGAAAGCCATGGTCCAGGCTGGGAGGGTTCTAAGGAAATGCCCAGGGCAGCACCCACCCAAATAGGCAGCAAGCATCCACACCCTCAGGAAGAATCTAAGTGAGTGAAGAGTAGCTGATGGCTAGGAGATATTAATAAGACACGAACTTCCACAGGCTGGAAAAGGGAGAGGAATGGGCTGGCATATCAAGAGCTGCCAAAGCGGGAGACCTGCAGGAGTTTTGAACGAGCTATGAGCGATATACTGGGAGAGCCCTTGAAAACAGTCAAGAGGGCTGGGGGCTGCACTTCAGTGATGAGAGCACACTCCACCTGCATGGCAAGGCCCTAGATCAGAAAAAGAGTACAGGGCGATGGAAATAGTCATGCATCACCCACATAAGCATGTCTCTGCCATATTCTCCTCCCAGGCACAGACCCTAAACCAGACCTAGTCGGCTTATCCTATATCCTAGTCGGCAGGATATAGGCCCCTTGAGCCCTGCAAGTGCAGTGTTCACATCTTCCTTTCATAGGACCAACAAGCCCTGACTGACCCTCAAACCTGCTGCTCCATGTATACCTGGGTTCGGGGCTCTCTCCCAGCCTCAGCCCTTCTCTACAAGATTATGTGCATTCAGTGTGGTATGACTTAAGATTTGGCCTTCCTAGAGAACAGATAGGCCACAGAATCTGCAGCAGCTCCAAATCTAAACAATTTCCTGCAGGCGCCTGACTCCTGCCAGAAGACACCAAATGATACTTCATTACACAACAGATCCAAGTGCATAGGTACCTCGGAGAGCCACCAGGTAGCTGACTGTCCAGGCTTTCTATACCCTACTTCCTGGTGTCACAGGGAAGTTTTGGAAAAGGAGAATGAAGTACAATGATGGATGTCTAGGATAAAACAGTTACCTCAGGAACAGCTAGGGCAGGCGGGCCTCAATGAGCAGGAAGTGGCTGCCCACAGCACAAAACTTCACCTTCTTGCCCAACTACATCATCTGCCTTGGTCCCTGCATTCTGAAAGCAGTACCCTCCAAATAAACTTAACAGCACTGACCTCAGCTTCCCAGAGACACAGAGCTTAAGAGGTTAGGCCTGCTGTGAATGTGCACGGGGGAATACGCCAAGTACCACAAATGGAGGGAGCCAATCAACCTATGAGCAGCAACACTCAGGCTACCTCTGAGATGTTAAGGCACATGTCTGTGTTCCGGCCACACTGTTCAAACAAGTGACTGAAACAGGAATAGTAAGATTGTTGGAAGCTGTTCAAAAGTAACATTCATCTTCAATAACTGGACTGACCCAACCAGGCCAGAGACAGGTATGATCTTAAAGCTGACCCCAAACTCAGCCACCAATACACATGCAGAGGCTAAAGAACAACTCCCTGTTTCTCATGTTTTGTTTTCTTCCATGCACAGGACTGGCTGGGTTAAAGCAACAGATGTAGCCTAAGTCATCTTCATTCTAATCCCAAAAGCTGAGAGCTGCTCAGAGCACATGCGCAGTATGCACAAGGCCTTAGTTTCAACACCCAACACTAACAAGACAAACAACTGAAACAAAACTGACCCCCACAGACATACACAATGCTGAGAGTTGAACCTAGGGCCTCAAACATCCGGTTTTTCTAAAAGACAAAATAAATGACAAGAATCTACAACTAAGACCTCCAAGGACTCAGAAGTAGTCCAGCAGCTGGAATGGTTTGATAGGCTACCGCCCTTCATATGCAACCACTAGAGTGAACCTGGGCCTTAGACTAGTTTTTAAAAAGATTTTTGTACTGGGCATAATGGTGCAACCTTTAACGCCAGCACTTGGGAGGAAGAGGCAGAAGGATCTGAATTCAAGGCCAGCCTGGTCTATGTAGTGAGTTCCAAGTAAGCCAGAGCTACATAGAGAGACGTTGCCTCAAAACACGAAGATTTATTTACTTTTATGTGTGTGTATTTTTCCTGCTTGTACGTATGTGTACCATATACATGCCTGGTGCCCTCTGAGGTCAGAAGAGGGTATCTGATCCTCTAGAACTGGAGTTACAGAGGTTGTGAGTCACAATGTGGGTGCTGAAACTCAAACCAAGGTCCTCCGTAGGAGCAGTAAGTACACTTAACCAGAAAGCTACCTCTAGTTCCAGCTTCAGAAAACCTTGATGGTCACACTGAAGAACTACAACCAAGTATCATGACAAAGGCCTGTGATTCCAATACTCAGAAGGCTGAAAGGTCAGACAGACTACAGAATGGGCAACTCACTTAAGACTGTCTCAAGCTATGAACTCAGGGGCTTGCTCTCTGATCACCTCCCCCTAAGGGGAGTGCAGCCTTACCAGACCACAGAGGAAGACAATGCAGCCAGTCCTGATGAGACCTGATAGGCTAGGGTCAGAGGGAAGGGGAGGAGGACCTCCCTTATCAGTGGACCGGAGGAGGGGCATGGGAGGAGAAGAGGTAGAAAGGGTGGGATTAGGAGGGGATGAGGGAGGGGGCTACAGAGTGAATAAACTGTAATTAATAAAAAATAAATTCATTTAAAAAAAAAGATTATGTCTCAAGCAACAATACAAAGAGGACTGGCAATGTAGTGACAGGATCCAGCAGAGGCAAAGCACTAGGCCTCCAGTAACTTAAGAAGGAAAAAAACAAAGACAAAAACAAAAACAACAAAAATAACCCACCCACTTCCTACAAATCATCAGCTTTTTAATGTTAAAATTTAAGGCTCAGTGGGTTGAAGTACTTGCACTAAGCCAGGTGGCCAGAACCCAACCCCTAGGACTCAGAGAACTGCTTTCTGAATGTCGCCCTCTGGCCACCACATGTAAATGGTATAATGTGTATGCAGACACACATACTTTATAAAAAATGTTTTGAAAATACCTCACGTTTATAAACAGATACAAAAGAAAGTGGGAGCTCAAGAAAAAAAATGAGGAAAATTTTTTCTTCTTTGAGACAAGAGTCCCTCTATGTTGCCCCAGCTGTCACGGAACTCCCTATGTAGAACAGGCAGGCCTTGAACTCGGAGAGCTGTCTGCCTGCTTTCCAACTGCTGGAATTTAAAGATGCCTGCCACCATGTACAGCTCACTTCTAAATTTTTACAAGATACAATTTATTATTTCATCTATCAGGTCAAGCAAGTTTTGTGACTTTTAAAGTATTGTTGCCGAAGTCTATGCTGGAGAGGGAAAGTAAAATAGTGCTTTCCAACAGCCTGATGTGTTCACACACATTGTGACCTGGCATAAATCTTTCTAGAACAAATCTGACATCTCAAAGACACTACCTGTGTGCTGGCATTCACACACTCCACAATCACCCCTCCAGAACTTATCTTCAGGGCCACAACGGCTTTGTTACCATTTGAGACCAGTCCTGGAAGCCACAGCAACGCACATGCTCACAGCAAGAGGGCCAGGTGCTCGCCTGCCTCTAGATTCCAGCCTCCCCCTTCCCAGAATGCTAATGCCAACAGGTCCTCCTGAGCAAACTGCGCTCTGGGCTTGAGCTGCTCAAACTTGGCCCTATCCAGCCTAACACCAGCTCTCTTCATGACAAAGAGCCTGGAACATTTGAAATCTAGTAGACTGCAGTGCCCAAGTGTCTTTTGATTCTACTGCATGTCAAACAAGAACCACTAAAAAGACAAAAATGATAGTTGTTTGAAAATAAGCCTAGAATGATGACATTTCACCGCAGGATGACCGGAGGTTCTCCCTCACTGTTAGGCTGATGGATTTGGAATGCTGTGTAAGCTCTCCTCCAGGCATCTGTTGGAATGTTTTCAGGAAGGTTTCTCTTGAGAACCCACCCTGAATGTGAGCAATGCCATCCTGGGGAGCGAAGAGGAACCAGGAAGGCAAGCAGCTGACACCTGCATCCATTGCTCTGCTTTCTGACTGTGCAATGTGACCAGCCACCTTAGCTGCCGCCAGCACACCTTCCCCACTGTGATGGTACCTTTGAACTACAGCACAAAATAAACCTCGGCTGAAGTCGCTTTTGTCACAATGAGAAAACTCATGTGGAAAACTGGTACTAAGGAATAGGCCACTGCTGTGATAAACTCCATGATATACAGGCCTATGGTGTAAAGTCTTGGAACGCTCTAAGCAAAACTCTCTAGGCCATTCTGGCAAGCAGAACGGCAATGTAGATGTGGACACTGAAGGTCAGGCTTCTGAGGTTTCGGAGGGGAACAAGGGTTCTATTGGGAACTGGGCAGGAGGCCACTTGTGTTACATTCTGGCAAACAACCTGGCTGTATTCTGCCCATGCCCTTAAAATCTGAGTGAGGCTAAATTTAAAAGCAATGGGTTAAGTTGTCGGTCTGGTGGAAGTTTCCAGTCAGTATGGCATCCAGGCTGTGGCATGGTTACTGCTTACTGCTCCTAGTCATATTGTGGGAAGCTGCTCAGTGAAAACGAAGCACACAGGAGTTTAAAGCTAGAGACAAGGAAGGTGCAGACAAAGCATTTATAACTGAGGGGAAACCTCACACTTTGCACTAAAGCAGTAAGAAAAGCATCCTTGGGGCAAGACTCACAGAAAGGTTCAACTGGTAAAAATGGCAAGTCCACATGGCAAGATGGCTCAGCAGGTAAAACCAGGTCTGGCAACCTGCATTCCAGCCCCAGAACCCACATAAAGGGACAAGAAGAAAAACAACTCTACAAAGTTGTCCTACTACCTACACACAACTCGGCATGTGTGCGTGCCCGCATACCCACACAATAGTTTTGTTTCTTAAAGAAAATGAAAACTCATTTGTAAGAGCCTGAACTGAAAATGCTATCAAATCAAAACAGCCATTAGAAGAAGTTTTTCCCAAGTTTAGCTGACAAGACACAGAAGGCCACTACAGCCATAGTAGAAAGGGCCATCTATCTCAAGCTGGCAGAACTTGGCACAGTTCTCGGGACGGTTTTTGCAGGCATACAAAATATAAGAGGGGCCAGGGTTGGAGTCTTTGCACAGAGGCTGAGCAGGCACTGCGTGAGGCTGGGAAATAAGCCCTAAGTTGCAATGGAGACCTCAAGATACAGAATACATCAGGACAAGATCAAGGAACATCTGCCACAAAAAGCTGTAAGCACAAAATGGAGCAGGCTGAAAAGGCCTCAAGTGCTACAGGCAGTGGTCCTAGAGAAGCAAGGCTACCCAAGTCTGTTAGCGCCCAGAGGATGCCATTACAAGCCCAAGATAACAGACATGGAGCTATAAGGTTTGGTGTTTGGAAAAGACTAGATCTGGGCCTTAAAAAAAAAAAAAAAAGATTATTTTATTATCTATCTCTCTCCTCTCCCCCACCCCCGTGTGTGTGTGTGTGTGTGTGTGTGAGAGAGTGCAGGTGCCCATAGAAGTCAGAGGTATCAGACCTCCCTGGAGCTGGAGTTTCAGGCAGTTCTGAGCCACCTCACATGGATTCGAGGAATCTCATCCTCTGAAAGAGCAATTCATGTCATAACCACTGAGTCATCTTTCCAGACCCCTTTTTTTACTACAGTGACTTACATTTAAATGGGGGAGGGGTGCAGAGGACACATGGAGATCAGAGGAAAATACCTGGGAGTTGGTTCTCTCCTACCACGGAGGCCCCAGCACTCAGTACTCGGGTCTGCCAAGTGAGCCACCTCAACAGCCGAGGATTCGTAGTTTTTCACAATGTCAGAAATGTTAAGATTTTGAAGGTTTGTACCAATGGACTAAAAGCATTTTGCCTTAAGAGATGAGCCTCTGAGGACCAAGGATGGAATGCTGAGAATCAAAATGATGTGTTTGTTGTCACGTTGACAAGAGATGGACTTGACAGTTAATCCTCACTCAATAGGAGTGAATTTATAATCACCTAGGACACACTCCTCTAGGCATGCCTATCGGGGGTGGACTTTTCTGATGATTGGCAAGTCCAAGAATACTGTCTCCCCAGTGAGATGGCACAACTCCCCAGGCAGTGAGTGTCAGCCTCGACCTTGAGAGAAAACATTCACATTCTAAGACATACTCCCTCATACTAGGCCTCTCCAGTCCCTACAGCAGGGTCATCACAGCTCACCCTACACACGTTTTCCACACGGACACTCTACAGTCCCACAGGAAAGTACTGGGGAGGCATACCAGAGCGCACAGGCGCTCACCACCCTTTCCACCATTGCTTGTGACTCTCCTGCCCACTCCCACATCTTCCCAGATCAGTGTTCTCGACCTTCCCGGAAGAAATCCTTCGCCAGCTCTTGCCATCTCCATCCTGTTCACTGCTAACTGCCTGCCCTGTACCATAGCCTGCAGTTCACAGGCAGCCTGACTCCCCTGCTAGTCTGCATGGGCATCTACAGGGGCAGAAAACCCCTAAGCTATTTCTCTCTTCTCTCTACCCTTCATGGTTCTCTTCGATAATGACTTAGAGCTTGACTTTCGCCCCTCTATTCTCACCGGTGTCACAGCCTTCAAACCCCATATCTACAAGCTATAACTTACAGAGTTTTTGGTTTTTTGCAGATTTTTGAGGGGGTTTATTTGTTTGTTTGGTTGATTTTCTTGTTTTGGAGACAGGGTTTTTCTGTTTAGCCCTGGCAGTCCTGGTACTTGCTCTGTAGACCAGGCTGGCCTCTAACTCAGTGATCTGCCTGCCTCTGCCTCCCAAATGCTGGCATTAAAGATGTGTGCCACCACATCCAGCTTACAGCTGGATTTCATCTTAAGCATCCAGTGCTTAGAAACTTCAATGGTGCCTCTTTCTTTTCCTTCAGCACAGGCTTGAAAGTCCCTTTCTGAAACTCAAAAAAATCACATCCTACTCAAAAACATGGCTGGCGAAAGAAACGGCCCAATCCTTGACTGTCTGCAAACTCCACTTCCAAAAACAGGGAGGGCCACGTCAACTCTGCCTAGGTACTTCTGGCCTGTGCACATGTGTGGTGAGAGTCACTGCAGCTCCCTGTTACCCAGTCATGGCACCGGCTGAGCTACACCACAGCGGATAGCCCCAAACCGGCTGGGCTTCACACTCTCAGCCTGACGGGAGATCCCAAACACCTGTCTCCAGGGACACAGAACATGGAAAGGGGGGGTGCATGATGGAAAACGAAGACGACAGGACTTTGAGCATGCTGACTCCCTGAAAAGGCAATGTTCCCTGAAACTACAGCATGCCATGTGGTCTCACAAAGGCATGGGGGCCAGTACCTTATATACAAACCATTTACCAAGTCTAGCTACTTTGTGGGCATTCAGGAAGTACCATGGCTCTCATTAGGGCACACACGGGGGGGGGCATGAGTATGAACAAACAAGTGGACATAACAAGATCAAGCCAACACCATACATGGCTATGATTTCAGATGACCTACACAAGGTCTCCTAGGGTATGACATGACGCCCAAGGCCAAGCCCAGTGCTTGATGACAGGAAGAGAGGCACTGCCTGACCCGTGTGGGCCAGTAAGCACGGCTGAGTTCTCGGGCTCTAGTCAGGACAGGACTCCGCAACTGTACCTGGCCCACACCACGGACACAGCCTCTATTACACCTGGGCACAGCTGATCCACCATATCTGCCTGCAGTTCCAAGGCGGTACTGAAAACATATGGCTCTAATGACACTGAATGCTGAAAAACACTGGGCAGGACACAATTAGTGCTGGAGGGAGTTAAAGTAATTTTGATTTTGGAAAAAAAAAAGCGACCAACAATACAGCCTAGCTTTCCATGCCTGCTTCAAAAAATTACTCAAAATATTCAGTAGCTTCGCAGTAAATATGAAGCTAAACCAACCAGCATTTCCATTGTTTCATTGATCGCCAAACATCATCTTTCTGGGAAAAATGTGCCCAAACAAGTAGCTGGTATTCCACCCATCAAAGTTGAATAATGGTCCTACATACTACATAAACAAGTACAGCGTTAAGGCCAATGTTGCCAGCTCTCCTGTGTGGAAACCCACTAACAGCCCCTCACACACTCATTTTAACTGAGACATGTATTCAATTTTCTTTATTTAAGCAGTCTACAAAGATCAAGGAAAAAATCAAGACAGCATCATCCAACCACAAATAATGTGTCAGGCTTCAGATGACAAAGAACATTTGTGCAGAGGGGAGGCACCCACCTACTGACTCCCAACCCCTCACCTCCGCCCCAGCTCCTGCGTGTAAAACGCCTGAGTAAGCCACTGCCATGCGCTTATGGCCACTCTCAAATAATGGGAGAAATCTGCAACAAGAAGTATGTTAACATGTTTGTAGCAGGCAGCAATCCTACTTACATCTTTTGCCATGTTACCAGATCCAGGAAATCAAGGCTGTGACTGCGTACCCTCCACAGAAGAAACCGGACTTATCTGGTAAAAAGGAAGGGGACAAGCAATGAGTGAGAATGAAAAAAGAAGTTTAACACTCATCCGTTTCAAAAGAAACATCTCCCCACCAGCACGAGGCAGGCCTCCAGGCAGCAGGGGCCTTTCTTGCACAATCCCGACAGGGGAGCTAGCCAGGCAGGTCCCACACGGGGATTTTAAGTCACCTCTCCAAAGGGAAATGCTCCCTGCGGGCACCAGCAGCTCCCACTGGCAGCGGGGCCAGACCCCGACCCTTTGGCAGAGCGAGGCGCAGCCGTCGGGCTCGCCCCACCTGGGCACGCGGCCCGCCTGACCACAGGCCCCACTTAGGCTCAAGGCCCCCCACTTAGGCACACGACATTGCGAGGCTCCCATCGGGCCGCAGCAGGCCCTCGGGCTGCCCAAGACCCCGAGGTGTCGCCGACCACTCTGACAGGTGGGCTCCCGGCCGGCCGGCCGCCCCACCTGTCACTAGGCCCGGCCACCGGCCCCGCGCGCTGGCGCGGAGAAAGACGGAGGGTGGCCAGGACCCCTGCCCGCCGCCCCCGCCACGCCGCGTCGAGGCCGACTCCCGGCTGAGGCTGGCGGAAGGCGGGATGCGGCCGGACGCGGGAACCGGGCTGGGGCGGGAACGGGGCCGCGCGCCCAGCCCGCGCCCTCCCGCCGCGACCGGCCGGCGCCCCCGCCACACCTGGCTGGCCGGCGGGGCGCGCGGGGCGGACGACGGGGGCGCGGGGGCGCCGGCCCGGAGGTCCGGCCCTGGCGGTCCCTGCCCTGAGCCAGCGGCGCCGGGACGCGGGCTCACCCTGGGCCGAGCGTCGGGCCGGCGTGACGTGCGCGCGGCGCGGTGACGTGGGCGGCGGCGGTCCCGCTCCGCGCAGCGCGCCTGCGCGCCTTTTCGCGCCTTCGGCGCCCTCCTCCTCCTCCTCCTCCCGCCGCTCATCTCCCGCGCCTCTTGCCGGTGCTACCCGCCCTGGGATAGGGGAGGGGCCTGTGCGCGCGTGCGCGTGTGGCGGGACTGGGCTGGAGACCGCCAGCGTTGAAAGGCGCTGCGCGCGCCTACATGTGCGCATGGAGAGAGGCCACGTGTGTGCGCGCCTCTGTGTGTGTACACCCAGAGCCAACTGTTTGCATCTCTGTGTGCATGCGCAGGGAGCAGAGGGCCACGTGTCTGCCTCTGTGTGTGAATGTGTGCCACGTGCACCAACGGTGAAGGTCTGTGTGTGTGCCATACCTGCATATATTTGGAGTCCGAGAAGGGTCATGTGTGTGCACACCTGTGTATATGGAGATAGTCTGGCTGAATCACGTGTGTGTGCAGAGTGTGAGTCCCATGTGCACGACTGAACATCTATACAGAAGAGAACCTTCTACAGACAAATATGTATACCTGTGTTTAATGTCTGCACACTGAAATGAACAGGCATGTTTATATGAAGAATAGAGGGATCAGCTTTGTGCACACAAGGAAAGAGGGCAGTTCTGAGAGTGCTTTAAAGTATCTGTGCACCAGAAGAAGTGCTGTTTTGTATATTTACACAGTTTTGTAATATACAGTTTGTATATTTACAAAGTGAAAACTGTTAGGATGCATGCTGGACAGTGCAGAGACATGAAAAGCCCACGTTCAACTGTTGACTTCCACAGCCCCTCCACAGCCCCATGGCCTGAACTTGGGTTGTCAGTGATGGAGGGCAGGAAGCAGCCTACCAGACAGGTGGGTGTGTTTTCTCCTTCCCCTTCAGAATCCATCTGCTTCATCCCACAAGGTGTCTGGTAGACCCTGAGCCCTAAAGACTCAGTCCATCTTGGAGACCACTACTGTGGGACTAAAGCTGGAGAGCCTGGGAGGAGAATAGGATGGGCCTCCCAAATCAGTCTGCATGGTTCAGACAAAATAATCCAACTTTTCCAATATGGGACTGAGGGGCTGAGTGCTGTTAGGCACTGTCAGAGAACTGTTAATGCGAGTTCCTGAATTTTATGCTAGGGGAAAGGCCAATTTGATGCCCAAAGTGCAGGTCACTTGGGCACAGGACTGGATGAACAGCCCCTCTCTAGCATCTGACTATGCTGTCCTCGAGGATGCCATCCTGTTTTGAACACTCTTCAGATGCCTGAGGAAGCTACAGTACAACCACAGCTCCTAAATCCTAAAGCAAAACAATGGTTCCAGAAGGCATGGCTATTTCAAATAGCTTGCACCAGACTTTTTGCCATCACAAGTCTTGGTAAGCCACACACAGGGATTGGGGGACATGGGGGAAGCATTTCCTCTAGTGACCCAGCAGGATTGTGATTGGAGCAAACATCCTTACCACTCCCCATTTCTGACTATATAAATAAACTATTTGGCTTTTTCAGTAAGTTGGGACAGTCTTTTATTTTACACAGTTTTTGTTTGTGTTTTGTTTTGTTTTTTTTTTTACAAACTACACTGGTAATAGGAAGAAATGACAGAAGCATCAGCAGGGTTGTGGCAGCAACAAGGGGACTCTGAAGAGCTCCAGAGAGTAAATGGGGTGAGAACAACAGCAGGAAGACACAGTGGAGACAAGAGACAACAGAAATAGGAAGGAGTTGGGAAAGGATGAAGAACCAGGGCTGAAGAAGGCAATGAAGAAGCAGAGAAGAGGAACTGGGTACCAGTCACCAGGGAGCTGGCAAGCCATGTGTGGTAACAGTCTTACTCTAGGACAGAAAGCTGCAATGTAGTCACACAAGTTCCCAACACCCATGCAGAGAACAGCACCAGCAGACACTGCCCATTGCTGCTGAGGAAAGCTAAGGGTTACAAGAGCTGCAGAGTATTGTGGCTGCTTGTGGTTAAAGCCCAGAATAATCTATAAGCCTCCAGCTTCAGTATCTCGAGCTCTAAGTCTCTGGCTTCTAAAGCCTGCAGCAATAGGTCCTTGGCTCTCAGGGAATAGAGATGTGAGCCTCTGGATCTACCAGTCCATCCCATAAACTTTGGGCATGTAAGGGCTAGGATTACTAGCACTGGAGAATCTTCTCCTTGCCTGATTGTGTGTATCTGGATAAAGTGACCCCAGCTGGCTGATTAGTAATATGGAGGTCAGAGTTGTACCAAGCGCCGGGCTAATTAACAGCTATGAAGAGCTTTGAGGAGCACAGACCAAAGGCCTCACTTGGTAATATGCAACATATTATTACTGGACACCCCTGTCTTGCATGGCTTTACAATTAACCACCTTTATGCTGACTACACCTGCTCCTACCACTTCAGTTAAGTCCCTCCTTAAACTGCCAAGCATCTAATTAACATTGGTTCTTCGTGTCAGAATGGAAGTCATGCATGGACACCTTCAAAAGGCCAGGAGTCCTCCAATTCTTCAGCTCCCCTCCTCTACCCTGGGTAACAAGAAAGCAAAAATAAAACACCATCCTGCCTCTACGGTGGGAAGTTGCACCCACAAGAGTGGGTTTCTTAACTACAAGGAATGACTTTACATGCAACAGCCTCCAACGTGCAGTCATTTCAGAGAGCAATTAGCTCAATTCAGTGGAGGAGGCAGAATTCTGGAAGCCAGGTTGACAGGAGTTAGAAGCTGGTGGTGAGTGAAGGACAGTCAGATGTGACCAGAACAGTGGTGCCAGAGAACACATGACACGGGTGGGCTGTTTGGGGAAAGCATCTTAAGATGGATTAAATTCCTGGTTTTTGCTTATAATTTGTGGTAGACAGATTTGTGTCTTGAATGCTGAGTAACCAGGAAGCACTACAATAAATGTACTCCTGATAAGACACACTCTCCAGTATGTACACTAGTTACTCTTAGCTATGAAAAAAAATCCCAGACAGAACCAGTTGAAGTGAGGAAAGATTTATTTTGGCTTACGGTTTCAGAAGTTTCGATTTATGGTCATTTGGCCCCAAGCATGTGCACAGAATATGACGGTGGAAGAAGAAGGTGGCAGGGGAGAGCTGTTCTTCATGGCCTCACACACAGGAGGCAGGCAGAGAAATGGGAGGTTGTAGAGCACATCCATCCTGGAGAGAAGGTTCTTTGTGTTCACAAGGGAGGCACCTGAAGACTCAGGAAGTAGAGGCTGGAGAGATGGCTCCGCAGGTAAAAGTACTTGCTGTTCTTGAAAAGACCTGGGCTTTGGTTCCTAGCACCCACATGGCAGCTTATAACCATCTGTAATTCTAGGTCCAAGAGATTTGGCACCCTCTTCTGACCTCTAGGCACCAGGCATACATATGGTACACATACATTACATGCAGGCAAAACACTTAGTACACATTTTTAAAGAATGAAACTTGGGGCTGGAGAGATGGCTCAGTGGTTGAGAGCACTGGTTACTCTTCCAGAGGACCCTGGTGTGATTCTCCAGTATCCACATGGCAGCTCAAACTGTCTGTAACCCCAGTCCCTGGGCATCTGATACCTTCTCAATACTGCATACACATGTGGCACAGACATACATGCAGGTCAAACACCCATATGCATGAAACAAACAAGAACAGAATAAAATATCAGAAAAGGGAGGGGGGCTGGAAAGATTGCTCAGAGGTTAAGAGCACTGTCTGCTCTTCCAGAGGTCCTGAGTTCAATTCCCAGCACCCCACATGGTGGCTCATAACCATCTATAATGAGATCTGGTGCCCTCTTCTGGCCTGCAGGCAGAGCATTCTATACATAATAAATAAATCTTAAAAAAAAATACTTAAAAAAAATCTTTAAAAACATATCAGGAAGTAAACCACTCCAGAGCTTCAGGAAGTCCCTGAGAGTACTTGTACTAGGATCCTCCCTCCCCAACTTATATAAGCAGTAAGGACTGCTGGGAGACAGCCTCAGATAAGCCCAGCTGTCTAGAAAAGACCATGATCAAGGGAGCTACCTGGAAAATACACATGTCAACCAGTTGGAATGCCCCTGCAAGCTGTGCAAAGGAGCCCTAGGTTTCCAGTTTTCATGACCTGTCTCTTGGGGGCCTTTGGTGATGCAGCTCTCCTCGGGTCTTGGGGGCTGGTGAGGGGGTCCCTCATAGGCAACACAGAGGTGAGCCTTGGGAGGCAAAAAGGCAGTTCAGCTTGACATGACTCAGTAGCCAAGTCTGGAGCGGTTTATTTTAGGAGTATTGAAACACAGAACAACTTGATGAAAACTTTTCTTGTGCAGATTGACTCAATCCCACACAACAAAGCACACCTAAATCTTTGAGGAACCAAGCAAGCTAAGTACACATCAGACGTGGTGACAAGGAAGTTCTTTGTAGGGTACACGTGACACCTTCCATAAAAATGGGTTCCTTGGATTGCCTGAGAGAAACCAGTCTATAACTGGAGGAGGGGGGGGATGGTCTGTTGCTGGGAAGTCTGTGGTCTCAGACTGTGCAAAGGTCAACAGGCCAGAAAGCACGTCCACTCCAGCCTTCTGGGTGTAAAACAGGTTTTACAGTCCTTCCCTGGAAGGAATAACCTTTGTGTTTAACATTCCAGGTTCCCCTAATGCATGTCTGTGAGCACAGGGACCTCCATGCCGCTACGGGCTCATTTCTGCTCCTGTGTGTAACCCCTCACTCAAATGCCTAGAGGCAACTCCAATAATACTGGTTCACCAGCTTGGATTATAGTGGTAACCTTATTTTGCTCTGTGCTCAGTTCTCTATCTGGGATAAGAAGATTTTTTTTTTCCCCACGACGTGTTATACAGCAGGGATACAGGAAGGAGTCAAGATGAGATTACCCCAAAGGACATGTCTGCAGTGGCTGCTTCCTAGAACTAGGCCCCACAGCCTATATTCATGACTCCACTGAGGGAGTAACACTGACTAGGCCAGAGCCCTCAGGTATCTGGGAATGCCCTTAGACAGCCCAGAGGTATGCTTCACTAATATCCTAGGCATTTCCTAAGTCAGACATGTTGACAATCAAAATTTACATCATGGGGGCTGAGGAGACAGCACAGGGAGTAAAGAAAGCTTCCTGTGGAAGAGTGACCCCAGCATTCATATAAAAGGCCTCACAGGGTGGCACAGGGTTGTAACCTGTGCTTGGGGTGGGGAAGAGACAGGCTCTGGAGCTCACTGGCCAATCAGCGCTATTTACATCAGAAAGTTTAGGAAATGTTAGTGAGGGACGCTGCCCCTCCTTGGAGGGTGTCCTCTGAGATTTAAGAACAAAGCTGTTCTTTCAGCCACTGGCCAGTGCGCTGTGTACCAGCTTGCTGGATCCAGAGTGCTGGCGAGTTCATTTCTCAGCCTAGTTGTTTGCAGTTATGAAGTGAGTAATGAAGACCTGAACTGTTATTCTAAACCTGTGTGCCTTTCCCTTCTGCTCTGTTTGCTCTTCTTGGGAGCTGTGGCACTTCGAGCTTACATATTCGTGATTGTTACAGTGCCTAGGTGAATTGGCTCTTTTAGCAACTGACCTTTCACAACATGGCTTTCATTCTCTTTTGTGGCAGTTTATGACATAAAGCCTATCTGTCTTAGCCCCGGCACAACCACTCTCATCCTCTTGTGCTTGCTATTCGCACTGACCTCCAGCCTTTCACTTTCAGCCATTGTGTGCTCATAGATCTTAAGTCTGTTACAGATGGTGGATACTGGGATCTGTTTTATAGCATTCCGCCAATTTGTGTTTTAGTTGATCTTAATCATTTACACATTTATATGTATTTGCCCACTAACAAATTTATGTTTCACACATTTCTCTTTTAAATTCTATTAGAAAAAGAATAAAAAGCCAGGTATGGTAGCCCACAGCAGAAATTCTCACATTTGGGGATTTGGTACAGGAGATTCAGGGACAGCCTAGGCTACAAAATGACTTCCAGACCGACCTGGACTTAAGACTATCCATCTCAAAAGAATAAAAAAAAAAAAAAAAAATGGAGTTAACATCAAACCACGTGAGTCTGGAGAGATGGCTCAGGAGTCAGGAGCACTACTGCTCTTCCAAAGGGCCTGGGTTCCATCCCCAGAACCCACATGGTGGCTCACAACTATCTGCAATGCCAGTTCCAAGGATTTCAATGTCCTGACCATCAGGGCCCCAGGCATACCTGTGGCGCACATACACCCATACATATAGATATTTTTTTAATTCAGAAGACCAAGCCACGCTGGGTAGTCATGGTGTACATCTTTAATCCCAGCACTCTGAAGGCAGAGGCAGGTGGATCTCTGAGTTCCAGGCCAGCCTGGTCTATAGAGTGAGTTTCAGGCCAGCCAGGGATGCACAAAGAAACCCTGTCTTGAAAAGCCAAACAACAACAACAACAACCAACTCCAAAGTTCCTCAGCATTTTAATTGTATTCTGGAGAATGTCCTATCATCTACCTTATTTTTGAATGTTATGTGTATATTTGGATGCCTGTGTACGTGTGCACAGGCAGCTACAGAGGTCAGAAGAGGGTCTGCAATCTGGAGCTGGAGTTACAGACACTTGTGTGCCACCTCGGGGGTCTCTAGTCCTCTGGAAAAGCAACCAATGCCCTTAACCAATGAGCCGTCTCTCCAGCTTCCACATCCCTTACTTATAAAGAGCAGCTTTGCCAACTATAGGTTTTGTCATTGGCAAAGTTTGTTGGGTTTTTTTGTTTGTTTGTTTTTTGTTTTTTGTTTTGTTTTTCTTTCAGAACTTAAAATGTTCCCTGGTCTTTTAAGGAACAAATCACTTCCATCTTGATGATTTAAGTATCATCTATTTGCTTTTGTCTTTTGACAAATGGAGGAATAAACAAGATGGGATATTTGCACATAACAGGCTCAGCCATATCAAAGAATGGAATTCTAATACATGCTACAACATGGATGGAGCCTGAAAACAACATACTGTAAAATAAGCCAGACACAAAAGGATAAAAACTGTGTAAGTCCACTAGAATAGGTAAATTCAGGAAACACTAGCATTGTTAGAAGCAAGAAACGTGTAATCACTCCTTATAATTACAGAATTTTTGTTTGCAATGATGACAATGTTTTAGGAACAAATGACAATAATGTTTATACAACACTGTAAATTAACACTAGTAAATTGTACACTTAAAATGATAAGCTTTGCCTGGGCCTGATAGTAAATGCCTTTACCCAGCACCTGAGACACAGAGGCAGGCAGGTCTCTCTGAATTCAAGGCCAGCCTGGTCTACACAGTGAGTTCCAGCATAGCCAGGGCTACCAGGAGATACCTTGCCTCAAAACAAAACAAAAGATAAGCTTTACACATATATTTGTACCAAAGTTTTCAGAAGTTGAAAATATACTAAAACCCAATTTACACATTAAATGAGTGAATTTAACTGTTATACCAATTATTTAATTAATTATATTCAATACAACTTTTTCAAAGCTATCAAGGGTAAACAGGTATAATAATGGTATTTTCATAGGATAACATTATTCTCATACTTACAAGAGAGTGATGAAATTAGGTATAGTGTCATGAGACTGAAAATTTATTTCCAAATGCTTCACATAAAGCATAATATTTGCTTGGAATGTGGTTATTTTATGATTCGACTTCTCTATACTTGGACTTTTGCAAACTAACTGGACTAACATTTCATTTCTATAAAGCATTAATCAGTATGTCATAAACAGTTCAAAAAGACAAAAAAGGAGGGAGCTGGCAACAATAGTGGGTAAAAAATGTTACCTGCCCAAGCCTGACTCTATGAAGTCAGGGGTTCGATCCCCAGAAAAGCCAGATGCAGCAATCTGTGTCTGTAGTCCTAGCTCTCCTGTGGGGAGATGGGAGGTAGAGACAGGAAAACTCCAAGAAGCTCACAGGCAAGCTAGCCCTGGGCATAATGAGCGGGAGCATCAGAAACGACAGGGAGACCCTGTCTTACACGATGGAAGAAAGAAGAGAATCATGAAAGCTGTCCTGTGACTGCCCACAAGCACCAAGGCATGCCACGCTCTGACCCTCACATCTGCAACACACCCACACCAACACAACGTGGGTAAGACTACCAAAAAAGCTTTAAAAGATAAGAAAATGAATTGAAAGGCATAAATATCAAATAGGAAGACATATTTGCTCTCAGCTGTGACTGCCCATGTGGGGAATGAAGAAATCTACTATAGTTAATCGGTAAACTTAGCAGTTTCTGTGGATATAAGATCTGTTCAGAGAGCCAGAGTGTGAGTCGATGGTGGAGCACTTGCCAAGCTTACGTGAGCCCCTGGGTTCCTACTCCAGTGTTGCAAATAAATAAATAGCACAGCTTCTACTTCTTTATAACAACAATCTATTGGAAATATATTCTAAACATAGTTTATAATAATATGAAAGAAATCGATTAAAATTAATTCAGATTTGTAAGAGGATCATGGGTCCTAAATATGGGTAGGAGTGGCTTAGGACATAGACAAACACAGAGGAAGAGAATCTAAGAACAACCAGAGAGAAGACTAGCCAAGTATCAGAGACAACCCTTCTGCACAGTGCTTCACAAAGTACAGTTTGATGGAGAACGCCAAGCGTGCTCTGGGTGCTGCTGGGATTCAGGTTTAAAACACAAAGCCTCCCCGGGGTGGGGGTGGCACACACCTTTAGTCATAGCACTCAGGAGGCAGATACAGGCAGATCTCTGAATCCAAGCCAGCCTGGATTCTACAAAGTGAGCTCCAGCACAGAGAGACCCTGTGTTGAAAACCAAACCAAACCAACAAAACCAAAAAATAAAAAAGAGGCAAAAAATTTAAATGAAAGTATGAATATAAGCCACCATGATGGGTTTGGGGACAAGCTGTTATGTTGGCCATCATGCTTAAACTGTCCTACAGGTTCCATGATACCTCAATAAAAAGTCTCAGCATTTTTTGCTACAACTTGGCAATCTGGTTTTTTTATGAGCTAGGTGTGGTCCTATATAATGATTTATAATTATCACTCAGAGTTCATAGTTTGTATCAGGTTCTCCTCTTGATTGTTTTTGTTTGTTTGTTTGTTTGGTTGGTTGGTTAGTTTGGTTTTTTTCTGAGACAGTGTGTCAGTATGCTACTCTGGCACTGGCGATCTAACCAGACTGGCCTCAAAGGCACAGAGATCTCCCTCCTCAGCCTCGAGAGTGCTGGGATTAACCACCATGCCTGACAGGTGCTAATCTTGTTATTATACACTCTGAGTTTGGAAAAAGCCATCCTGGCATGGAACCACCTCTAAATCATACTTAAGAGTTTCATTCAAACTATCCACTGCCCTAAAAGTCCTCTGTGTTCTGTTGATCCCCGTCCACCCTCTCACAACACTTCCTGAGGCCCCACAGCCACTGTCCCAATGGTTTTGTCTTTTTCAGAATGTCATATAGGTGAAATGAGACAGTCTGCAAAGGATGCAATATTTTTTAATCAGTCTCTTCACTTTATGTCATTTAAAGTTCCCTTAGGTACATTCACAACTCGACTGCCCATCTTTTTGGTGCTGCAGGTTTCACTCTCTGGATGCACCACAAATTACTGATTCACTGAAGGATTCTGGGCTGAGTTTTGGCAATTATGAAACTCTGCTCTAAACCACCACGTGCAGATTGTTCTATGGACATAAGTCTCAGTTCACATGGGTACATGCCAGAAAAGATAACTGCTGGATTGGAAGGTAAAACTAGGCTTGGTTTTATCAGAAACTTCAAACCTCCTTTGAAAGGGAGTGAGAATGTTTTTGTGTGTACTCAGTCTAAAATGGCTGGGTCACAGAAAATATAGATGGTGAGAACACTGGTACTAAAGGAAAGTAATTGCAAGATGTTATCTCAAAATTAGGTTTTATCCTAACTAGCAAACATGAAGGTATTTCAGACCTGATAATTGGGTCAAATGCATGCTTGAAAGTTGAAAATAGAATCACTGTTCTACTTGACACCTGGGCAGCAAAGTCAAGGCCATATTTATACATTCTCATAGATTTAAAAAAAAAAAAAAACCCACTGCAGGGAAATATCAAGCAAAAACAATTAAGAAATTCCTACACTGTGCCCTCACTCGGCACTTGTTTTTTTAATCATGAGGCATGTGAGGTACTGGAAACTGGTTTTAGGTAAACTCCCAGATCAACTTGTGTGTGCGCGTTGGGAGGGGGAAGTTAGAGAATTGGGGTTTGGGAGATGGGGGATATGGCTACCCAAAGGTATCTGTTTGAAAATCTTCCAAGTGTACAGGCAATTGTCATTCAACGCTGAAATTTAGCTCCCACAGAGCTGTCCTGTGTACTTTTTGGGTCAAACAGACCAACTGTTACTCAGCTGAAATGAGCAAGAAGGTGAAACCTGACAGTCTTGCAGGACCCATAGCAAGTCTGGTTCTTCACAATGTTAGTACACACTGGCTGAGGCACAGACATCCAGCCCTGCCAGTGAGCCTCCACATGCAGTCTGCTTGGGCAAACAATCCGGTTTGCTCTGGGCAAGTTTCCTTCTAGGTCTCTGATGTCTTAATTCTGTAATGCACCTCTCTGCAATTACAAAGGACCTTCATTCAACACCCAGGACCCACATGGCAGATCACAACTGCTTATAACTCCAGTTCCAAGGAATCTGGTATCCTCACACAGACACACATACAGGCAAAACACCAATGTACACAAAAATATAAAAAGAGACCCGGGTGTGGTGGTGCACACCTGTAATCCCAGCACTTGGGGAGACAGAGGCAAGTGGATCTCTATGTGTTTGAGGCCAGCCTAATCTACAGAATGAGTCCAGGACAGCCAAAGCCACACAGAAAAACCTTGTTTCGAAAACACACACACACACACACACACACACACACACACAATTAAAAGCTAGCTCGGTGTGGTAGCACTGGCCTTTAATCCCTTGGGAGGCAGAGGCGGGAGGATCTCTCTGACTTTGAGACCAGTGTGGTCTACAAAGTGAGTTCCAGGCCAGCCAGGGCTGTCTCAAACCCTGTCTCAAAAAACAAAACAACAACATACTCTGTAATGTGCCTTTTAATCTACCATTTAAGAATAATTTAAGAAAATTTTTGGAAAAAAAGTCCCCAATACAAGTTCAACACTATCAGGATAGGACAATTTAAAATCACACGCTATCTGTGTCCAGCTGGGATAACCTGTGCCCACTGACAGCATCACACGGTAATTCCCCGCCAGGGAATGGTCTAAGTCCCTCACCTCCACTTCTTCCTGTGTAAAGCAGCATTGTTCCTCCAGGCCACAGTCCTGTTCTGGGCTTTGCCTCCTTCCTACCTAGAGGTGCTAGCTGCAGCTCCACCTATCATGCCTTCCCCTCCAGGAACAGGAAGTCCTTTGTGAGGGCTCGTGTTGCCATCATCGGGCCCCAGAAACACAGGAGGAATGTGACTACAGCCATCTTCTTTCCTCTATATTTCATTCTGAAGTCAGCTTCTCCCAGGCCTGTCTGCACACATCTTTCCTCCCTGTCATCTTCTTAATGGGGTCTCCAAGTATTCCAAGTGTCTTCGCTTTTCTGAAACCAACTTCAGGAAGGCTCCACTCCCTCAGCTACCCCAGACATGCCCGAGTGGGTGACAGAAAGAAATCCCTAACTCTGAATCTATCCAGCCCTGGCTTGACCAGTGTGCAGTATGTAGGCTATTCAAGATTGATGTGGGCTGGTGAAAGGCAGAGAAACCAAACATACTTCCCTCTCCGACTGCTACCTCATCTTCTAGAAACACAGTATCTTGGGTGCATCTGCCTCCACACCTTTGCAGCATTTTACCACAGCAAAAACTCCATGAATGCATTTTACTCCAAAGCACAGGCCCCTCTCAGCGGATGACAAAGCTCTTGGAAGGCACCAAGATTGATCTCCCTGAGTTCTCTCTTCTGGATCCCCCCACACTGCCCCTTCCCAGGCAAGTCTCTCTGAGCAATCTCTGCCTTCTTCAGATGTCACAAACATTCTAGTCACTTCTAGCCAGCAGTTGTGCCAGGATGTCTTGCTCCTTTAGCATACCCCAAGCACATGGGCAGGGGGATGGAACCAGCAGTCTGATGACTCAAAGAAGAGTAACACCATTGCCTAAAAGCCCATATTTATATTGCTCTCCATTCAAGAGAAGGCACAGTCTATTCCAATTGAGTTCAATGGTTTAATCTGCACTACTTTAATCCATATGTGCATATATAACACATAGTCCCATCTAAGACTCTGTCCCTCTACCTCAGAGTACAATGGTCAGTTTGTCCTGCTCTAAAAACCAGTATTTGCAGAGAAATTCTTTTTTAAACTAACAGCTATATTGTACAGTATACATATATATAACTGTCAACTAAAATAGGAAATGTACGCAACTGAAAAATAAAGTACCTACTATGTGTGAATCTTTCTGTACCCAAAGTTCAGGTGTTATAAGGTTAATCTCCAATACTACAGTGTTGGGAGGCAGGGCCAGGAAAGTTTAAATCAGAGAACACCCACCCTCACGGACGGATTAGCTAAGATGTCAACAAGCTTCTGGAGTGGGCTCCTCCTCTGCTCTTCTCTACTTGAGATCCCCTGTGCAGCATGCAGCCCCAGGGCACCATACCGGAAGCAGGACAGCGCCTTCCTCCCACAGCCTTGTGCTTCTTAGCCTCAAACCTAAAAAGTAAATTCCAGTTCCCCACAGTTCATATAGTCACAGGTCTGTTCAGAATCACAAAGAGACCGTCTATGCCCACAAGGAAGCCCTAGCAAAGGCCCAGGTCTTCATTTCTAGGGTGTCTGATAACTAGACAATATCATTTAGACTCCAATGTAAACATGTTTAAAATCCATTTATTTGGTCTTTAAGAATGATTGATGATGTATGAATGATGCTTGTAAAAAACACTGGATGGTGCCAGGTACGTGGTGCACGCCTGAACCCCAGCACTCTGGGAGGCTGAGGCAGGTGGAGCTCTATGAGTTCAAGGCCAGCCTCGGGACTGGAGAGATGGCTCAGAGGTTAAGAACACTCACTGTTTTTCCAACGGTCCTGAGTTCAATTCCCAGCAACCACATGGTGGTTCATAACCATCTATAGTAAGATCTGGTATGCAGGCACAATGTTGTATAAATAATAAATAAACCTTTAAAAAAAAAAAAAAAGGCCAGCCTGGTCTACTAAGCGAGTCCAGGACAGCCAAGGATACACAGAGAAACCCTGTCTAAAAAAAAAAAAAAAAAACTACATTAAAAAAAAATTGGATGGGGTTGACGAGATGGCTCAGCAGTTTAGAGCACTTGCTGCTCCTGTAGAGGATGCAGGGTCAGTCCCCAGCAACCACACAGTGCCCTACAACCATCCATGACAAGTTCCAAGGCATCTGACCTCCTCAGGCACCAGGAACACATGTGGTATAATATATTCATACATATGTACATACATGCAGCACATATGCACATATGCATATAAATAAAAAATTAAATATAAGATTGGCTAGATTTTGTGCAACGATTAGTTCAACACCAAAAATCTAAACACAGATACACATGCAGGCAAAACACCATAAAAATGCATCTTTTTAAAATGATATTCTCAGGGGTTGGAGAGATGGCTCAGTGGTTAGGAGACCAGCTGCTCTTCCAGAGTACCTGGGTTCAGTTTCCAACACCCAGATGGCTGCTCATAATTGTCTGTAACTCTAGTCCCAGCGGATCTGGTACCCTCACACAGATACACATGCAGGAAAAACACCACAAAAAAAATTTTTTTTTTTAAATATGAGATTCTCAGTAAGTTTCAAATAATTATGCCCTGATCATAAATGGTCTTTAAGAATATATACTCTTGTGATTCAAACTCAATTATTTTAAAAGTAAAACCAATAAAAATCAACATGAAAATGTTTTATTTAAAATAGTTACAAGAGGCAAGAGGACATGGAGACTTTAAAGATCAAAAGTAAGTTCCCTAGCTCAAAAATAAAATCTCCCATCACCATCATGTTTAATAACAAACACTTGACCAACAGACTGTAATTGTACAATAAATAAAAAGGCTTTTTCATTTTTCTTCTTTGCCAAAAAATCATGAGCTGATGAATTAACAAGAGGAAGTTAATAATTTTTGTTAAAAAAGGCACATCCAGGCAAAATAGTTCAGGTGATTGTAAAATGCAGTGTTAAAACTCTGTATATAATCAACTGACTGCAAATAAATTACTCTGGAAAATTCTTAAACATGACAGGAGAGCTTTTTGAAAACGCAAGCAAACACGAGTACACTGCCTCTTTGTCAGTGTTCCTGTCTCTGAGGGGAGGACAGCGGGGAGGTGCACAACAGATCACCTCAGGAAGCGCAACCCCCGTGAAGGATCCCCACCCCACAGTCCGCCATCATCTGCTGCTGTCAGAGACTTGACCTCCTCTCTGGTCTCGGCACACACTTTGTGATGGCTGCTTTCCACAGCACCGGCGCGAGTAAGAGGCTAAGGGTGGTCACGCTTAGAATAAGGAGGTATACCTGCAACAGGCAAATGGGCACGGTCACAAGAGCGCCAGAAGGTAAAGCCTACAGCCGCACGTCTCAGCGAGGAGCTTCTGCAGTTCCTGAGGACACACATGCTGACAGTGTGCTCCCACTGAGTGTCGGGGGTACACTGTCAACCGGAAGCTCGAGCACCGTTACAGAGAGGTGAGGCTATGAGTGCCGCCACAGGTGAGAGGACATTTGCAATGGAAGAGCTGGGATTCCGCCATTGATGGGAAGCTGAGGTCAGTTCTGACAGGCTTCGGGGTAGCAGCCTGGTTTCTCTGCTGGCCTGAGGGTGAAACCTCCATGGCCCCACACACGTCAGAGGAACTCAGCCTGCATCCCTCCCTTCCCCACAGCGCAACTCTGCATCGGGTTCAATGATTCCTCATTCATGCGAGATGTCTCTACAGCGCTCTCACTGTGTCCCTGTCACTGCTGCTTCCTCATATTCCTTACACAGAGACAACCACTGAACTGCAGACGCTCTACAGGCCTCCCTGTTTGTCAGTGGGAGCTTTGATTGTGGGTTCAAGGCCCACCACAGGAACTACAGGCCTGTTAATTATAATTACTGTAAAAGATAATGACATCACTTCTTGGCCTTTTGGCTAAGATCAAATAGAAAATATAAAAGACAACAGCAGGATTAACAATTTTCACCTAAGAAATTGAACAGCATATGAAAAGGAAGCAGCCAGGTCCAGCTTTCGTGACTCCCACCAAAGGCTTTCTTCCAGGCTAGCTCAGTGTCCACTGAGAGCATGCTGTGGTCCCTGAGGCCTGATGTGTCTGGACTACCAGGTCAGCAATGGTGGGAGTCGGGGGTCGGGGAGGATGTTCTCTCTGTGCCAGAATGTTTGCACTGAAGCATTCAGTGTGCTCCACAGGCACTCACTTCTGTCAAATTAGACTCACCTCTCTTGAAATGATGCCTGCTCTCCGTGCTCGGCTCCCCAGGACAAAGGAGAACTCACTGACCTGTGCCAGCCCTGCAGATACAATCCACTTGATGTACTGACTGCTCCTCGGCAGGATGAGAGACAGGACCAGCGCTGCCAATACAAACTGGAAGAACAGTTTATCCAGTCACTACTTATGACCAAAAGCCAGACAAAATTCCTCTCAGAATACAGAGCCTAGATGGAAAACATCAACGGCTCCTCGTCACAAACCCGGTGGGAGAGTACACTGTGGCATCACATATCCGAAGGCACAAAATAAACAGATGCTATCTGAAATTCATATGTAACAAAAAGGCAAATAAGAGGTTTGGATTCATTGACAGAAATAAGCCTTTCCCCAGCAAGCAGGATCAATAGCATTAAATATTAACTGCTCAAGACAGAGATTCGTTCCATACATGAGATGTTCTCCGGTGAGCAGCTGGGAATAGGCTTTGCACCAGCGACTCACCAGATACCATAAGTAGTCACACTCTGGTGGAAGCACCAGCACAGGTACCACCGTAATTTGTGGCCATGAGCATGGACATTTGGAAGTATCCACATCTCCATCAGGACAGAGGCACTGACCACTCCTCAGACTTCTCCGGAACAAGTCTGTGGTCCAGGAGATGCTCCCCATCCTAACGTCTGGTAATCCCCAACACCTCAGTTCTGAAACAGTACACCGCCCTAGCAGCCTAACCACCTGCCTCCTTGCTTTTGCCAAGGTGTGGATCAGCAGTGTCTCCACACACTGGCATGTGCAGGCACAAAGGTCACCGGGGCTCTGCAGGATTTACGCAGCTGCTGGCTGGAGGTGAGGGCCAAGGGGAAGTGCTGCTGTGTGAGGGAGAGCCGTATGGGTCCACCAGCTGGGACTGCTAGGAGAGAGCCTCGTACCTTCATGATGACCACGGACAGGGTGAGGAATACCAGCACAGTCAGCTCATAGATCACAAAGGTGGGGAACACATGAAGCCCTGTGGGAGACAGAGAAGTGAGGCACCTCAGAGCAGGGAGGTGGGATCCCTCTCAACTGCAGCTCTACAGCTCTAGCACACTAATCACACCAGTTCTTATAGAGGAACTAAACCAAAACCCAAGTCCTTCTGAATGCTTTGGCAAAACCCTGTCCCTCCTCGAGGCAAAGAGGGAGACACAGCAGCCCTCCTCCATCAGGCCATACCTGCAGAGAATACAGTGGAATCCCCAAACAGCACAGGACCCAGCACTCCTGTACACTTTGAACCAGGCACACACAGCTTGTGTGTGTGCACAGCAGCCACAGGAAGGCTCCGGGACTGTTCCACATCATGTCATTTCTCACTTGGCTTACATGAGAAAGAAACAGTGTGGCACCTTGCCCTAGGCATTTCTCATTGCCTCTAGAAGGACAGGGGGCTGCAGGTGGGAGCATCTCTGTCCACTCAAAGCTTTGTTATCTTCTCAGGAAAATGCTAGTGTCTGGATACCTTCTTCCCCATCAGGGGTTCTTGGCCCTGGAGTCAACCATTCAATAGACTCTGTGGCCTTGGCTCCTACAGACCACAGTTTCTGTTTTGCTCACAAACACAAATGCAAGACTGCTCCCATTCTTTCCATAGACAGTTTCCTCTTTCCTGAGACATGGAAATGCTTCCCCAAGGTAGTGTGGACTCTGGTATGGATCTACCTGGCCCTCCAGCCTCTCCAGCTGTACATCAGGGCCCTTTTTGGGCTCCTGACTTTTGGCTCCATCTGGTGTAGCTTCCCTTTTAGGGACTTATTCTCAAAGCTTGTGCCTAGAGGTCAGACTGCTGCCTTAAAACATTCCTGAATGTTCCTCATGTCCTATTAGGCCCATGACAGGCTCCTGGAGTCTCACTTGCCACCTGGTTATAAGTCCTATAGGCTGTATAACCCTGGACATCCAAGACCTGTACCACCAGCCCACACAGACTTTCGTGGTTAGGTCATGGTTTAGATGTTTTTGGTGTCATAGCCCATCCATGTAGTTATAACTAAGTTCAGGAACAGTGTGTGGTACGGTGACATTCATCCCACCCCGCACAACCACAGCTGGTGGAGATTTCCCAGGCCAAGCCCTCGGGGGATAGGCTCAACCTACACATCTGGGAAACCTAATCTCTGTCTTCTCAGAGTTCCACCTGCAGGCCATACAGGAAGATCTCTCTTTTCCAAATGACAGGAGGTCAGGCTAAGCTGCAGACTGACCCATTTCTCTCCCACGGAATGTCCTACGCTGGGCATTGGTCTGGCCTCTCCCATCCCCAGTCTTTCCTGAGAGCCCCTCCCCCTCCCAGGAAATACTGTGCTTCCTACCCTAGTCATGAGGGCTCTCCTGGATGATGCCATCTGTTTAGCCCATCCAACAGGGAGTTCCTGAGCTGTAGGCTGAGAACTCCTCTAGGTCCCTAACCCAGAGCCCTTCTGCTCTGTGGACAGAATCTTTTTCTTGCCCAAATATGTGTGAAGGAACATCTGGGAGACAGAATCCACTCAAGCCAGTAGTGAGAACGCACACAAAAGTGAGATGGGAAAGCTCTGCCTCAAGCACCAGTGACAGTGAGCTGTCAGTTGAGTGGCTGCTGCTGTTTGCGCTCATGGTGAACGTCACACGCTCGATACACTGTAAGGTGAACTGTGCAGGCTCTGCCCCTGGCCCCCACCGGTCTCTTGGTCTCAGGGTATTTGCTTCCTCACCTCAAAGTAAGGATTTGAGGGGCAGGTAAACAAAACATGCCAAGTGAAGCACACGGTCAGCCTCGTGGTCCTTATGCTGATACCCAGGCCACAGACAGAGGTCTGCAAGATGCCCCCAAGCCAGATCCCATTTGGTGTGTAATGATCATCTGCTGGGCCCTGCCCCACAGAAGCTTCTCAGTCCCAGTTAGCAGCCTCCAGGAGTACTGGAGTACTCAAACCCAGATGCTGCCTTGCTCATGGAACCAGATGAGGCTGGCAGACGGTACCAGTCAGCAGCCTGTCCTCTCCTCTCCACAGATGACACCGAGACCTCGCCCCAGATCTACCACTGCAGCATGCTATAGACTGAACTATGCCCTACATCCTCAGTGTGAAACTTTCTTCACAGGGCACTGTCTGGAGTAGTCTATAGAAGGTGACCAAGGTGTGAGGACATGGGGGTGGGTCCCACTGACAAGACCATGTCTAGTGAGAGGGAATTCATGAATGTTTGCTTTTGAATGTTTTCTTTCTGTTAAAGAAACTCTGAGGCATAAGAGATTTATCTTTTGTTTAAGGGACCTGGTCTGGGCTCTTCAGTAATAACACCCCAAGCTAATATGAGCACCAAAGTAGCTACAGACACAACAGAAATGAGTGAGTGTGGCTGTGTCCTGGCAAAGCATCACTCATAACAAGTGACAAACTAGGTTGGCACAGGACTAACCCTTGTCCTGGTCAAACACAGGCTACAGAGATCTGGGGCCGCATCTATGCCACACTTGCTGCCCATACCACCTCAGGCCGTGAGCCTTCCCGCCTGGAAATGACAGCTGTCACTCTCCCCATCGGCCTTGGCGTCTTCCTTCCTCACCGTGGGCCTCACCCTGGCCCTTGCTCCTCACCGCCCTTCAAGTACAATATCTATTCAGACTCATACTTGCTGGCAAATGTCCTGGGATACTCACTGGGTGTGGTGGCACACGCCTTTAATCGAAGCACAGGAGGCAGAGGCAGGCAGGAGCGTTGTGAGTCTGAGACCAGTCTGATCTACATACTGAGTTCCAGGATAGCCAAGGGACAAACAAAGAAAAAAACAAACAAAAATATGGATATTCAATGACCCCAGATATAGAAGGTGAGCACACACTAGCCAGGCGACCTAAGGGAATATGGAAATGGGCCAGATAAAACTTGGAGCTTGCCTCAGTGAGGATGGACCAACCAACCAGTGGGAACAGAAGGCCAGTGCATCAGAACTAGCAGGCTGTGAGCATGCTCAGTGGGCATCACAGGGTGAAGCAGAGTGCAGATGTGAGGGAAGAGACGGGTCATGTTCTATGTGGGTCATCCTGTACTTGGCTGATGTCTTGTGCCAAAAAACCTACCCAGAACACTAAAGCGGCTAGTAAGTACTCTCATTTCAGCCCTCATGGGCCTCTCTACCTTGCGCTTCTCCTTCACAACAGACAGGGCTATGCACAGCCTTTTGTATTTCTATGTAAATCTAGCTTTCAGTTTCCACATCTTCCCCCTGCACTCATTCTGCAGACCATAGTAAAGCATATGAACATCCAGCAATAAAGCAGAGAGCAGAGAGAGGTCAGGGTACGTAAGACTTCTCTCCCTTAGCTGCTGCTCGAGCTCCTAGGATCAGAACCCACTCAATTCCCACAGTTGCATGGCATCCTCAAAGACCCTGGCACTGAGACCTGAGGGGGAAGCTTGGGCCCTGAAGATCACCTTAAATAGTTACCCACATTCTCACCTTTGCAGTGATGAAAGCTCACAAGCAACCACCTAATTCTTGTCCCCCTTGTCCCTCCCATTATCCCTCTTATTAAAATAAGACTTTTCCTCAGACTCTAGACAAGCATTTATATTCAGACATAACACAAAAATGTCACATGCTTATCAAAGGAATTACAGCACTGAGGGAGTACCTATGGATGCAAAGAAGATGATGGCCAGGAAGTCCCGGATAGGCTCGATGTAAGCCATGATCTCCTCGGTGACCATGTGTCCCTGAGAAGAGACCAACGCTCCAGCCAGGAAGCAGCCAAGCTCCATAGAGACGTCCAGTAGCTCCGTGACCTGAGGATGAGGGAATCAGCTTCATACAGGAGCACACGGTACTGGCCAGTCTGATACTTACTGTCAGAGAGTGCTCACAGCTAGATGCTTCCCAACACAGCCGAAGAGTCACGGTGGACAGAGAGAAAACCTAGTACCCGAGCATGACCCCAGAGACACAGGTTCCTGTCTGAGGCAGTAGGGTCGTGAGTAGCCAGCAAGACCATATACAAGAGACCAACACTGGTTGAGTTAACCATACTTGGGGAGGAAAAAGTTAACATTTCAAACAGCCACTCATGTAGATCGCTGTGAGGTATTTTAAATGAGGTATTTTTCCAACCTTTATTTTGAATATTTGTAATATGTTTTCTTTATCTGTATCAGGAAAGAGACATATATACATACTCTAGCACTAAAACCATTCTTCTTACTGACCCCAAACCTCATAGACAGACAACCAGCAGCAGGCAACTAGAACCAGAGAAAGCTTCCACTGGTCCAGAAAGGACAGAAATGTAAACACGTGAGCCACGTCAGATGGAATAGAAGGCTGGCCATCCTGAACCAGTTCTTTCACTCTTGCTCTGTTAAGTACAGAGCTCAAGACTGGCTTCTGGAACATCACCAACCGAACAACTGCAAAGATGTTCTAAAACTACAGCAAATAGCAACAGTCCAATATAAGACATTTTGAAAAAGAAGTACCATGTATGGTGACATCAAACACAAAGACACAGATGCCACAAAATGGCAGGACCTCCATACCCAACACATGATTCCACTGAGGCACCAGAAGGACCCAACAGTGAGGATGCAGACACTGGACCAGGAAGGTGCCAATACTCCCTCAAGTGACCAGCAGACTTAGGAAGCCAGTGACTTATGTAGGTGAGAAAAATGAAAGCCTAGACCTGAACACTTAAGAGGAAGCTGAAGACATCATAAATAAAACTGAAAATCCTGACACAGAGCTAAATTTGGGACAGAATGCTACTGGATGTCAAGTTACAAAAGTGTGAGAACGGGCATGGATTAAGAAGCAAAGCAGTAGCAAATCAAAGTAACATCTTACTCATGCATAAGCAACCCCCCCCACATTAGCAAAGACACATGCACACATCAACTCACTACACACACACACCATCCATGTGTATTTACAAAAGTGCACGTGTAAATTAATTCAAACATATGTACATACAAACACACAACACAGCTATTTGATTCTGACAAAGCTGCACTATACAACAATGGGCGAGGATTCTTTTACACACATGGCATTAGAAGCACATGTAAGAAACAAACCCTTACCTCACACCAAAGACTGAACTCACACCCCAGGTGGACTCTAGATGGGAAAAGTGAAGCAATGATACTTGCAGAAGAGAACACACAACATCTCCATGGCTCCAAAGTAGCAAACATCAATACAGTAGCAAACATCTATGCAGGATACGGCAAGAGCTAACCATAAATAAAACACTTGCTTATTGGATTACATTGAAATTAAGCAGCTCAGTTTATTAAAAATTGTCATTAGGAACAAGCCACGGCCAAGAAAACATTGGCAAGAACGGGTGTAGCATAGAACACTATGTAACCATATGGTCAGAAGTACTGGCGTGCTCCACATGTGACCCTCATAGCCACATGGTGTCTGATCCCACTTAGATAAAAAGACCAAGAAGCAGCAAGTCCATAGCGGTGGAAAGCAGACCGGGGCTTACGGGGATGGGGTGAACAGAGGAGGGCGCTCTGATGCTGTCAGTGGTGGTAACAGCACTGCGTGGTGAGCATGCTGGGGACCACCAAGCACAGTGAGAGGGAATTCATGAATGTTTGCTTTTGAATGTTTTCTTTCTGTTAAAGAAACTCCGAGGCATAAGAGATTTATCTTTTGTTTAAGGGACCTGGTCTGGGCTCTTCAGTAATAACACCCCAAGCTAATATGAGCACCAAAGTAGCTACAGATACAACAGAAATGAGTGAGTGTGGCTGTGTCCTGGCAAAACATCACTCATAACAAGTGACAAACTAGGTTGGCACAGGACTAACCCTTGTCACTGGTCAAACACAGGCTACAGAGATCTGAGGCCGCATCTATGCCACACTTACTGCCCACACCACCTCAGGCCGTGAGCCTTTCCGCCTGGAAATGACAGCTGTCACTCTCCCCATCGGCCTTGGCGTCTTCCTTCCTCACGGTGGGCCTCAGTCAGTGAGATGTTTAAAATGCTGAAGGTTATGATCAAGTTCACAGCTGTTTTTTTAATGTGACAAAAAAACATGGCAAGATATTTTTAAGTCCTACAGATGAATAAAGAAATCACCAATCCCATAAGAAACAACCAGATGACATTCAGAGGCAGCCCAGAGCAGATTCCAGCTTTCTTGCATCGCTTAAAAGGACAGTTGACCCCAGCAGCCCCAAGAGAATGGGAATCTGAATCTATTACATATTATACTCTGTGTGTATGCAAACACATAGAACAGAAAGGCTGAGGTTAAGACAGACAACACCAAGTATCAGGAGGGTGTGGAAGAGCTGGCTTCCCACCAACGTTAATGTCACACAGATCAGGCTTTGGGTGAACCAGACTCGAAGTCAAGGTAACCAGATGTGCATTCCACAGCCCAGAAATTCCACCTCCTTAGAAATGAAACCCAGGGGAAAGCCATGGGAGACAACAAGCAGCAGCTCTCTCACACGACCCCTGGCTGGAACCGTGACGTGAATTATGAACATCTGATGTGCTAAAAGCCTGCACCTCCTGTCACACTCAGCACCGCACAGCAGGCGCCCAGCAAACACTGCTGACTGACCAGAGGGGAAAACCGAGTGCCAATGAGGAGTCACTCCTCCTGGTTTATCCCTGGTGAAAGCAACATCGACCCCCACACACAGGGCAGCTTCTGGGGATGTTACTTTTCAAAAAGAAAGTACTCTGGAATAGAGAGAACAGGGGGAATTTTTAAATAAGTAACATTCTTGAAAGAGTCATCAAGAACAGAAGCGAGCCCTGTGCTTCCCCAAGGTGATAAAATACCGTATGTAAAGAAATAATTTGTTAATTTCCTTTTCAAAACACTGAAACCTTTGCTCTCCAGACACATGCAGTGTGAGGAGGGGCACTTAGGTTCCCGGGCAGCATCCTGCCTAACTCAGTGGGTTGGCCAGGCTGCCCGCCAGCCTCTCCTGACACTAGAGTTCCCTTCCTCCCTCAGTTTCTGAGGTTGCTATTTTATAAGTACTATACAAACAGACTCTCTCAGGCAGGCACAGCCTTTGAGGAACAACTCTTCCACACTGCCTGATGCTCTGCAGGCACACTGGGCTTGTGTGGCCTAGCAGTTTGAATGTAGGGCAGATTCCCCAGCATGGATATACCATCATTTCTACTTATTTATTTAGTGTGTATGTGTCTATGTGTGTATATGTGCATCTATGGAGGCTGGAGGTCAACATCAGGTGCCTGACGCAATCACAGTCCCTCTCTTTTTCACTTTTCACTTGTTTATTTTTGCAGATGTGATGTCACTGAAGCTCTGCTAGACTGCATGGCAAGCAGCCCCAGGAATGTGTCTGTGTCTGCCCCACAGCACCTTAGCTCATGGATATTAGGCACTTGTCACCACATGGCTTTCTAGGGGGTCCACACACTATATGGATGCTAGGGTCCTCGTGCTTTCAAGGCTGACACTTCAACAACTGAACCGTCTCCCCAGCCCCAGAGTACCACAGTTTCTTTCCACTCACCTTGGAGGACAACTGGCTATTTTAATACCAGTGCTATGAACACTCATGGGATTCTGAGTGAACAGACACCTTCATTTTCCTGGGAAAACTGTTGTGCAGCAGCTGAACAGTACAGTTAAAGTGTGTGCTCATAACCTCTGCTTTTGCGTGGGTGCCTCTAGACCTTCCACACAATCCTTGTTTGTTTTTGTTGTTGCTGTCATTTTTTCCTTCCTTCCTTTCTTTTTTTTTTTTTTTTTTTGGTTTTTTGAGACAGACTTTCTCTGTGTAGCTGTGGCTGTCCTGGACTTGCTTTGTAGATCAGGGTGGCATTGAACTCACAGCCATCCCCCTGCCTCTGCCTCCCTGAATGCTGGGATTAAAGGCAGGTGCAACCACACCAGGCTTAGACTTGCTATTTAGAATGCAAACCTTTGTGAAGCTTAAGACAGTAATGTGCTTATGTGCCTTTTCATGGACACACACTTGTTTTTAAAAGTTGTATTTTTACAAAGTACTTGATGATCAAATAGGTTTGGCCATGCTAGGATAAAATGTGTATGAAACAAGCGCTCTCATTTGTAATGTTTCAAGGACTTCTCAAGTAAACAGGTGACCAGCAGTCAAAGGCTGCAGTGAGACTGTATGCAAGGCCACGTAACAACACCAACATTTGAGGATTACCGTCAGCATTAGGAAGACGAAAGCGGATACTCCTAGGATAAGGATTTCTTTGTTCCCTTTGCTTTCCACATGCAGCTTTCGATAGTAAGGTCCTATGAGATAAGTCTTTATGACAAGACATAGAAGAAAAACAGCAGCTAGTGAAAAGAGAATCTGTCCAATCAGAAACAGTATCCGCAGCACTTCCATGAAGACGCTAGGAAAGAAGAAAGGGATGTCATGTCACCTCCAAATATAATCTACAAATAATCTCAAAGTCTACAAATAATCTTAAAATGTTTTTTAACATGTTACAAAATAAATGACCCAAATCATACATACTTTTATTTGTAAATGCTAAAAGAAAGTCTATGTATTACATTAATTTAGAAAATTAAGTCATGTGACTGTAATGTGGGTTGTTGGAAGCAGCTTTTGAGGATGTAAAGAGTTTCCACTAGGGCTAGGGAGATGCTCAGGGGGTGAAAGCATTTGCTCCACAAGCATGAAGACCTGATCTCCAATAACTAGTCAGTTCATAAGCCGATGCACTATCCCGCTCCTAGGTTGCCTAGCAACCTAACCACATCACCTGCGCTGCCCGCCAGATGTGTATAAGATATACTTCAGCCATCCACCAGATATAAAGGACCTACTGGTCACAGTAGGCTCTCTCTGCCTCAGTTTCTCTCCCCCTCTCTGACTTTCTCTCTCGGGGTGCCTTACCCACCCCCTTTCTCTCTTCTCCTATGCTTTCCCACTGTCTCTGTTTCTCTGTCTCTTTCTCTCTCTGCCCTCAGGGCTCAATAAACTTCCATGTACCACACCTATTGTGCAGCGAGTAATATTTATAACATAACAACTAGCACCCATTAAAAACAAAACAAAAGGCTAGGTGTGGGGGTGCACACTTTTAATCCTAGCACTTCGGAAGCAGAGGCAGGCCGATCTCTGTAAGTCTGAGGCCAGCCTGGTCCATATAGCGAATTCCACACTAGCCAAAGCTGCATAGCAAGACCTTGCCTCAAACAACCACCACCACCACCAAGGATCACTGGGTGTAGCCATGTGCATGCTCATGCCTTGTGCTGTGCGTCAGAGTGGGAGCCCAGCTGGGGCTGGTGCCATCTCAGCTCCAGATTCAGGGGGAGGCACTGCCTCAAGGATAAGACAGAGCAACAAAGCAGGACACCACTGCATGCACCCTTCCCCATATGCAAGAACACACATGCACACACACCATACACATTCATTCACGTATACCATATACACCACACACATACACATATATGCACACATGTATACACACCATACATATATATTCACATACACCAACAAACACACAGACCATACACCTACATACATACCACACACATACACTAGATATATATGCACACACACACACACACACGCAGACACACACATATGCACAGACACACAAAGAGTCTAATAGCTTTTGATCTCTATAAATACTGATATAAATAAAACTATAGACAGAAGGCTGAGCATCTCCTGGAGGTAAGCACAGGATCTACAGAGTAAGCTATAGCTCGCCTGTTAAGGTGAGATCAGGCTCTCGTCTCTCACACACAGTCTACTCTTTGCTCTGTAGGGCTCCCTCTATTTCCCAACTATGCTTACACCCTGGCTGGCGTTTCTGGAGGGCTGCTGGACGTGTAACATGATCAAAGGCTTTCGGACAAGTTAATTTTTCGGACAAGCTGACTTTTCCTTCCATATGGACCAAGCAGGTGCAGCCTAGGGCTGTTGGGGGGAGGAATGAGGGGATATATAGATATATAGTGACAATGGCACCCACCACAACACCTCTCACAAATATCACCGCACACCGCAACACACATGTGCAAACACACACGGTATCACTACTTTCCTGAGGACCCTTGGCAGACACACATATTGACTCAGTTAGGTCTCTGGACTGCCTTAGAACAGGGGGCCCACTCCACGTCACAGCAGAGAGCATTGAAGTGGTGAAACATCCCAGGCAAGGGGCCAGTGGTATACCACAGAGCCAGGATCAGCCTGTCGGTGTCACCACAGCCCGTGCTAAGAGACATGTATCATGAGTTCAGGCACCACGCTGGGAAAGGAATTGTGTAGCATTTCTAAAAACAAATGACTGTACGCTGGACAAGCGGCCACGGTACACACTTACCTGGAAGCTGTGCTTGCTCCGGCCTGTATGAGTGTTGGCATGACGGCAATGAACAGTCCCAGCTGCACATCCTGCATCACCAGCATGCCAAGCAGCACTGTGCTGTAGTCAATGTCACCTGCTGGTGAAACAGCTACTCAGAACAAAGGCTCAGCGGCTTAGAGCACCCCAGTCAACACCCGGGGCCCGGCCGCTGTCCCTGTTCGGTGGGCAAAGGCCTTTGTTTGCAGCACATGCATGTCAGCCTGAATCCAACCTCCAGAGCCCATGACAAGGTGGGCGGAGAGCTGACTCCACAAAGTTGTCTGCAGTCCACAAGCACGCCATAGCGCATGCTTGTAGACATGCACACTAGCGAAGTTAAAACAGACAGCATAGGACTTGACATATTTTTAAGATAATTCAAATAATCTTTGGAATTTAAATAAAAAGACTTTAAAATCTCTTTGGAACAGTAAGTAGGCACACCTGTAGTCCTAACTACTAAAAGGCTGAGATGGATTACTCTAGTTTAGGGCCACTCTAAGCAATATAACAAGGCCCATCTCAAAACACACGTAACAAAGTTTATAATCTTTAAAATCAATGTTTGCTCTCAAAGAAAATTTGTGTTAGTTTTATTTGAGATGGGGATAGGCAGGTTTCACCATGGTGCCCAGACTGGCTCTTGGGCTCAAGAAACCCTGGGACTATAAGTACACGCCATTGCCTGAAATGCTTTTTATAAAAAAAGAAAATCACCAAAATACCTTACTTCTGTGGCTTGCTATTAATACAATTACAGCAAAACGCCACTATCAGAAGATGCGGTGGCAAACAAGACACGTGCTTGGCTAACGGAAATACGTGCTTTGTCCTTGCCCCGGCTGCCTAACAAGCAGGCCTCAACCCTTTCTGGTTGCAGGTTCCCACATTCTGCATACCACTCCCTCTCCCTGCCCTGGCCCAGGAAGGGGCTCTTCCTAACCATAGCGGTGAAGCAGGAACTACAGATTGCGTTTCCACCTTAGCGGTTACCTTTTGTTCTTAGGAGCAGTTACAAAACCCCTTGCGAGGAGAAAAGCAGAGAGCCCCACCGACCGCGCAGCGGCATCTGCCGCCAGCTCCCAAGCTGCTGCCACTGCCACAGCCCTCCCCTCTCTGCAGAGCCAAGGCTACATACCAGGCTCGGCATCTGTTGCACTTTCTTCTTGACTAAAGACACAGTGCAACCAGCTGCGTCAAACTCCTGCTGTCTTGACCCAAGAATCCGTGAGCCACAAGCTGCCTGTCCTTCCTTGAGTTGCTTCTGTCAGGGTTATTTTCCCACAGCAACAGAAACAGTGACTGAGACAAGCTCTGTATGTTACAGAGTGGGCACAAGACTCCCCTGGCCTTCCTGTGCTCACAGCTATCAATCTTTTCCTTAGGGGTCAGCATTTTACATTTTAGGAAGTGTACACTAAGGTCACGGGACAGCCCACCTTTCCTTCAGTAGTTCCCAAGCTCCATTCCTCACACACTGCCGCTGACCCATGGAGAACTTACTTTTTCCAGAGGTCAGGAAAGGGCTCTGATTTCATTCTTTCCATCGGGGCAGCTGTTCTGGCCAGTGACTCCCCATTTCCTCCCATGTACTCTCAGAACCTAGGGTCCTGTTCAGTTCCACATGAGCTTGTGGCAACACAGAAAGGTGTTCTGAAGGGTTCCTCATGCAATATTTTTTTTTTTAATTTATTTATGTTGGGCTGGAAAGATGGCTCAGGGGTAGGAACACTGGCTGTCTTTTTAAAGGTCCTGAGTTCAATTTCTGGCAACCACATGACAGCTCTTAAGCATCTATAGTAAGGTCTGGGGCCCTCTTCTGGCCTGTAGGCAGAACACTGCATAAGTGATAAATATATTATGTAATTTATTTATGTCTATTTATGTGTTTCAGTGTTTTGCCTGTGTAAATGTATTTGCACCATGTACACACAGTGCCCTAGGGAACCGGAAGAGGTCACTGGATCCCTTGGAGCTGAAGTTAAAGAGGCTGTGAGCTGATATCTGGGTGCTGAGAACCATATCCCTGCTCTGCAGGAACAGGAAACGTTCTGGCCCACTGAGCCATCTCCAGGCCCTCCTCACTCAGGTCCACCAGGGCCATTCCCGGCCTCTTGGCTTCTAATGGATCTGAATTTCCGTTTGCCAACTCTCATGAAAATAATGGCAGATCTCTTTATTAGCATAGCTGTGAGCTTATAAATGCAAGGAGAAATAATATCTTACTAATTAGGCCTTTTTGTCCATAAACACAGGAAAAAAACCCTGATTAAATCTTTAGTAATTTTCCATTAGAATGACTTTTCCCCTCAAAGGCAACAAACACCTTTTGACAGACTTATTCCCAAATTTCTTGTATATTTTCTTACTACTATATGTTAAAACTAAAAAAGAAGGAGGAGGAGGAGGAGGAGGAGGAGAAGAAGACGACGACAAGATTTTTAGCCCAGGATGGCCTATGTGGCTAAAAATGATCTGAACTTCTGATCCCCCTGCCTCTATCTCTCAAGGGCTGGGATTACGGCCCAATGCCCTCTGCCTGGCTTATGCAGTACTGGGGGTTGAACACAAGGCCTCAAGCATGCCAGGCAAGCAAGCACTCTACCAACTGAGCTATATCCCCAGACACTGGCCGCCCCTCCCGACTCATCTCCTGAGACTGCAGGTGCACCAACTTCTTAACAGACATCAAAAACTTGCCAGAGTCTCCATCTCAGCGTATCAGCCTCCCTGCCACACACACCAATGGCAGTATGTCCTTTGACCTTTTCTACAGTTTCAGTATGACCTCAAAAACAAAACAAAAACAGCCTACTTTCCAAGCAGTCCTCAGTAGTCAAGCTTGTAAATCTGTTCCTTGCCATGTTCGTCTGGCTGTGGACCTCCTGCTGTTGTATCCTGTAGAGTGGGGTGTGTTGTATCCTGTAGAGTGGGGTGTGTTATATCCTGTGGAGTGGGGTGTGAGGCTGTTAGAAAACCCTCCATCAGCCCCGCCCTCTGTCGCATTTCTGTACCTGGGACCTGCTCTCCCAGGAAGGTGCAGGTTCTCCATCTTCTGATGTGATCTGATGGTACAGAGAAGATATATTCTATTTCTTTAAGGCACTTGTCCCTTCGACTGAGTGCTGAGATTTCTTTGGACTGGAAACATTGCTTTTGTCTTTTGACACAACTAGGGCAAACTTTTCATTTTTCCCATTCAGTTTTAGAGATTTACTTTAACTCTGAACTTCATGTCTTTCTCTGGTTGTGGAAAATCACTGGCCATTTTCTGCAGCTTCTCCTCCACAGAACGCCGAGCTCACCATCTCATCTCATGGATCTAAGAGTGCTCCTGTTTCTTGTCTGCTCTAAGCATTTTGTATCTGGTCCGATTACACAGATGTGACACTTTCATTTGTGATTTTAGTCTTCTGATCATGCGGCTGTGGTCTAGGGAACAGACTTGAGAAGGAGGGACTCACAGATACTGAGGCTGACAGCTGTCTTTTCTAGAAGCAGATTTCTTCACCTGTAGGCCATCCTATGAAGCTGTGTGAAGCTGCTAAGATGTCATCCCACTTTCTCAGCCTCTGTCCCCTAGTCCTGTGTCCCAGGTATTATCCATAGGGATACTGGACCTGTCTGCTGGCTCGCCACAGATGTAGCCACCAAAGTAGCGACACAAGGTGAGTCGCCCAAGGAAGTGTTCCATCCATAGAGTCCCGCCGATGGCTGGTACCGATGGCTGTTTTCCGAGCCTCTTTCACCAGGGAGAACCCCTTCCTCCCAGGTCATATTATGAGTATGCTGGGACAGTTCCAGTGGGACTCCAGAGCCCCATCCCCAGCTTAGAGTTCACAAGGCCTGGGGTCAGCTTCTGTGCACTGTCCCACACAAATGTCTATGCTTAGCATGGCAGTTTTAGTGTCACTAAAGGACTTAGCCATTTATTCACGGTTTTCTTTTTATATTTTTCTCTTCTATTCCTGATGTGTTCAAAGTATCAATCAACGTGAAGGATGACACTTTGGCCTCTGTTTTACTTTCACAAAGCAGGAAACAAACAACAGCTGCCCCTTAACAAGTATGTGCAAATGTATAATGTGCCGAAGACACAGAGCTGGGTGATAAGGCCACCCGTGACTGCTCCACGCTGCTCTGTTCTCACCACACAAAGCAGTGACACAGAGATGACACCAGTTCACACACAGAGAGAACAAACCAAGCCAAGTAAAAGAGCTGGTGGTTTCTTCATTGCTAAAGCACTCTGGGTTTCTGAGAAAATTCACCAGTAGTGTGAATTTAGTTGCATACTGCCACAACTAAACAAACCAACTTGTTGCCCCTCAAGAAGCTTCTACCTGCACAGCGTCCAAGCGCTGTGCAGTTCAGACTTCTGATCTTGGCCTAACTTCTTTCCAGCTCTCTAACAATGCTAAGGACATGAACACACAGTAGGTGTTTCTTTTAACCTGGCAGGAAGTGGAAGCATGGAGGCACTGGGCTTGGCGGGAGGCTCGTTCCCTGAAGTGTTGAATATGTGCCCGAGCAGCTGTTAACAGTTGGAAAGTCCTATGAAGGAGGACTGACAGGTCTCCAGCCATGAATTTGCAGGTGAACATTAGCTACACACATACTTAGGGCATGCTGCTCACCTACCTTCTTTATCACCTCGGGCACTGCCCACTAGGAACCTGGACACCAGGGGTGTGCTTGATAAGGACAAACAGGTAGAAATGAAGACACTCTGGGTGGGTCTGATCCGCAGAAGGTGTCCCCACCATAAGCCAAAGGCAATCATCAGTACCGTCATATAGCAAGGTCCTTGTAAGGAGATCCTCCACACCTGGAAAAGAACACACACATTCACACACATCCCAGGGCAACAGCCCATCTCTGGACCACAGCCTCAGAGCAGAGAAATGACCTTTCAGGGAGGAACTCAGAGCCTATATACCCAGACATAATGAACACACATCCTGGGCTGAAACACACTCAGACACAGATACATATACTATGTTCAATCATCTCACAGTATCCCTAGAGATTGCTAGTGTCCCCCCCCACACCAAGCAGCAGATACCAAAACCCTCCAGTGCTTACATCTTTTACTTTTAAATTTTATTTATCTATTTTTCTGTGTGTGGGTGTTTTGTCTGTGCATTTGTCAGTGTACCGTATTCACACCTGGTACCCAGGAAGCACAAAAGACCATGTCAGACCCCTTGAAAATGGAGTTATCAAAAATTGTTAGATGCCATGTAGTTGCCCCAAGTGATTCCTGCAAGGAAGAATCAGGAAGCACATATTGGCAAACTTTCTGCAACAGCGCTATCCCCAGACAGTTAGGTACCAGCCTCACAGGCCATCTTAGATTTCTGTTTCTTCTTTCTCAAGGAACAATTCTGAAACCCTAAAGTCAAGCAACAGGGCAGGGCTTGATGCAGTGAACCCATAGCTGCTGAGGGGCTGAACACCACAGGTATACAGCAAGAACCTGCTGGAAGACGAGAAGAAAGACAAGAAAACATAATTCTAGCTCTGCAGGATTCATAAGTTATTCAGAGAGAGGTAGAAACTGATGAACTACTAAGATAGAGAACTAACAACAGTTCAAAGGCACACGTCGAAAATCCCAGCACGAGAGCGTGAGGGAGGAGGGTCTCTGAGTTCACGGCCAGTCTTAATTACACAATTAGACCTTGTCTCAAAACAAAGAGAATAATCCAAGTCCACTGCAAAGCGGGAAGGTAAGGAAGGTCCCAGCAGGTCCAAAAACCCAGATTAAGCAGTCAGCAGGGATGGCATTCAGGGTAGGAAGACTTCATTCTCTACAACACTGGGAAGTTCATCCAGATTCCAGTAACTTGGGATGTTTCTGATCATCCCTTCCTAGGATTCAGAGACCTAAGAGGGTGTCCATCAATAATTACTATTTTGGAAAACACTATCAGATGTTTTCTATCAAACGTAAGTTGCCTACATGGAAAAGACCTACTGATGTGAAATGTTCACTTTCCTTACTTTAGGCTGCACTAAAGTCTCTAGTCATTTATACCTGCATGACAAAAGATGGAAGATGAAAACCAGGAACTGCAATGGGAACAAGCTGCACTCTCGCAATGAAATTGCAGGGCCAAGGCCCACGTCTAAGTCTAGAGCTGCCACCTAGCACAGACAAGAGGAGATGCAAGGCCATGCAATGAAGGCCCAACAAAGCCTCAAGATGAAGGCCTCAAGATGAAGACCGAGCAAGGCTCCAAAAAACCACAGGTTTCCAGTCCAACATTCATCTCCTTCCTCAGGTGCATTACCACCTCACCACCCAAAATACACTCACTTGACAAAGCCAGAACCCTTCCTTCAGGCTCCCCCATGTTTAGATCACAAGGGCAACCCCCCCCCCCAGACAGTACCAGTCAGAGCAAGCACTGTTTTATAGTGCTCACAATTATATTACTTATGTGTCACAGAGCATCATTTCACCATCAGCTTTGAATATTACAGAAAAAAAAATTAATTGTGAAAACCAGGAGAAACTTTAACATAATTCTACTACACAGACGATGCCACACTGATGTCAGAAAGGCTCAGAGCTCTACTCAAGATCTTATTGCTCATTATATGGAAACAGAACTTTACCTGCCCTGCTTGCCATGAATCACTGTTTACATCAAATGTCTCCAATTTTAAAATCCTAGATGAGCCACTGTACTTGGAAACAAAGGTCACATGTTTCCATGAAGCCTGTCCATGATGGCACTTGTGATGGATGACCCCAGCTGGCTCTAACAAAGAGGACACCCAGAAATCCCTTCTACCCCAGCTTACGCCCTCCCCACCCCTTACTCTTCAAGAAAATGCACAGGAAAAATGGGGCTGTTTTTAATTTAGGATCTAGAAGAATGGTTAATTTTCTTTAAACTTTGAGTTTAGAAATTAAAATGTATGACTTATGATATGAGAAGGACATGACGAGACAAAAGTCCCTGGAAGATGACACTGACACAGTCAGAACTCCTCAAGAAGAAGCATACCTTGGCACATCTCCCAGACAGTGAGATCAGACAGTTTAACAGATCTTGCAGCAGAAAAGAGGTTAAGAGAAAATTGAAGGTACTAATGACAACCAGCATCTCTCCAGAGAAGGTGAAAAAGGATATTACAGTATGAAGACAAATGTCAAAAACCAGTGATCACTCTTGGAAGCAAACAGGACTTTAAAAAGAAAATTTGAAAATGTCAATAGCTAGGAGTGGAGACACATATTTATAATTCTAGTACATGGGAGGCAGAGGCAGAAGGATTGCCACAAGGTCAATGCTACCCTGTAGTAATAATAGGCTACAGGTTCTTCCAGGAGTCTGTAGGGTAATCTAAAACAACAATAAAACCCAAAATATTGGCTAGCTTTCATAGTGCTAGAAGGTGCACTATGAAGTAATCATTAATCATAACCAATTGTTACACCCACAGATCACTACAGAATGCTCAGCCCGAAAGGGAACATATAGACCACGCCCCTTTTCCCAAGGTTTAGGGCTCATTGCAGAAGAAGGGTTTGAAAGAGTGTAAAAGAAAGAGGCAATGAATGACTACTCTCGAACACCCTCTACATACAGCAGGCCAGCTGCGCATGCGCATTCACAGCGGTGTGACAGCACGCACAAAACCTGTCAAGCCCAAGCCAGACAAAATCCCAGCATGGAGAGGGGAGTTGGGCATACAATCCCACCCCTAGCATCCACCCACATGGCATGGACGGCAACTGTTAGCTGCCGGGAAAGAGAGAGACAAAGTTTTTTTTGTAAAACTGCATCCCAGAGTAAGCTGACCACACTCCAGTTGAAGGCCATACACTCAAGAATACTTAAGTCGTACACATTCTTTAGAGGTAAAATAAGAAAAGGCCACCAAGGTTGGGCAGATGGACCTGACAAGAGTTGGGGGCCTGAAGATGATCAAAACACATTGTATAAAACTTGAACCTTTCAAGGAATAAAAAAAGAGAGAGCACAAAGTTAGAAGTTAAGAAGGAGGAGGTCGGGGAGGAGCTGGTGGAGGGAATATGACCAAAATAAATTATATGAAATGCTCAAAAGTAACAGAAATAATGTTACTTTAAAAAAGAAGTGCCATAGAAAATACAGAAAAGGGAACAAGTACTGCTATTCCCTATTGTCTTTTTGGGTGCACCTGCTTCTTTGTGCTGCTATTATCATGTCAGATGCTCTTTTTCCCCCTGTATTAGGTCTGACTACAGGCAGCTCAGGCTGGAGTCCTGTTTCAGCTCCCAAAGAGCTACAATTTCAGGCTCACACTACTGGACACAGTTTCATTTCTTTTTTAAGTTTGTTTTATTTTTAATTGTGTGTATCTGTGTGGGAGTGTGCACATGAGTGCAGGTGCTCAGAAACCAGAAGTGTTAGGTCCTGGAGGAGCTTCAGATGGACAAAGCATAAGTACAACATGCCTGTGAGCCACCTGATGTGGGTGCTGGGAACTGAATGAAGGTCTTCCACAAGAGCAGGAAGCGCTTTAGCCACTGAGCCATCTCTCCAGCCCCTCCTTAAGGTTAGTGCTGTACCAAACACTTCCCTCTGTTTCTATACTTTAGTATTTTAATGGCTACACAGCATTCCATCAGGCAGTCAGGTTACTGCTTGGCCATTAGTTATTCAGATTGTTTACAACATTCTTTTAACACTTACTGGTTGATCTGTGGGGAGGTGCCACAGCCTGCCTATGCAGGTCAGAGGACAACTCGTGGTTTTCTGCTTCCACAGTGTGGGTCCGGAGCCCACACTCTGGGGGTCAGGCTTGGTGGTGATCACCTTTTACATGCTGCACCATCTCACCAACAGTCCTGTTGTTGATTTGAGACTGGGTCTCACTATGTAGTCCTGACTAGCTTGGAACTTACAATGTAGAGCAGGCTAGTCTTGAACTCACAGAGATCCACCTGCTCCTGCCTTCTGAGTGCTGGGGATCAAAGGAGTGTGCTACCGTTCCTACCTCCAACATTTCTTAAACTTGTTACCATGAGGAGTTAAAATTCCTTTGCTGATAAAATTTGTATGCGATTGGACGTGCAGGTTGGGGGAAGGGGAGGCAGCGTGTGTCTGCTAGTGCACACACATATATGCACTGACCATAGGACAAACTCAGGTGTCGCCCCTTGAACTGTCCACCTTTTGGAGGCAGGGTCTTTCAGTTGCTTGGAGGCTCTTGGTCAAGGTGGACTAACAGCAAGCCAAAGGCTGTCCGCTCTCCAAATACCAGACCTGGAGCTGTGCACCACCATGCCCAGCTCCAATACTATTTACTTTATCCCCCAACACCTTTAACCTTTATGAGGTAAAAGAAAAATGTCTAAAATTGGAGATTTTCTTCTAGAGAAATACACAAATACTAAATCTCTTACATTTTATCCTCAGTTTCATACTTTCTTGAAGGGGACACACCTACAGCTCTGTGAAAATTGATCCCATTTATTGTTTTGACTTTTTCAAATTTATTTTCTAAAAAATGGTATCAAATTTAAATGTCATATTCTAGTTTAAAAGGAATAAAACTTGATAGACAAGGAGACTCTTTATGAGTTCAAGGTCAGCCTGGTCTAGCAAGATCCTGTCTCAAAAAAAAAAAAAAAAGTAAGTAAATCAAGTTTCTCTCAGGCAATGGCAGAGGGTTGGGTTCTTACCTTTCTCAGCTTTTCTGGAGAAAATTCTAAGCCAACAAGAAACAGGGTAAAGAAGACCCCAAATTCTCCTAATGTCTCCACCTGTACAATAGACTGAAAAACAAAAGCATATTATTTAATGTTTACTTTACCAAAAGAAGATGTGCTGATAATTTACAGAAATATTCCTTACCCTGCCCCGCCAAAAAAATACAGCTTTTTGTTTTTTTTTTTTAAAGAAATGAACTCTGTGAATTTCTCTTATATCTGAGATCTTTTTGGCTTCCTGATTGTGTATACACACACACACACACACACACAAACACTTTTTCCTGATTTTCCAGAGGAATATTTATTTTTATTCTAGTTTCTCTTGAGAAGCAGCTGTGGGGGTCACTGGCTTTCACACACATGGCCACTCTGTCTTCATGAACGCCTCTCTTCAGCCCCCTCCTGGGGAAAAGGGGGCCCCAAAGCTGAGGTTAAGGCCAATTCACACTGACTTCTTAGTTGGAAATGAGTGTGTCTAAGAAGGGAAGTTTTTCTCATAAGGTGAATTTTCACATTTGACCACATCCCAGAGGTTCTTATATGTAATATATATATATATATATTTGACTCATTTGTCATTTGTTTTTAAGACTGTCATACTAAAAGAAAAGAAACAGAACAGTACATATGTTTTAATATTTTTAAGTGTTTGTGTGGTATTCCTGTGACCTCCTGCTGTCCTGAGCTCATCCTGAGCTGAGTTTGCTAGCATTCTTGTTCTGCTTTTATTTGTGCCCTCCACGTTCACCGTTCTTGCTGCTTTATTTTTACCATGCCTCTTGTTTACAATGCTTTTGTTTGGATACCATGGTAAAGTCTCTCCTTCGACATGGGAGTTTATTTCACTTACTGCAATGCCAGATGTGATTTCCTTGACATCTTCTTGTTTTTATGCTTCCTTATGGTTACTTCTATTTTCCTTTTATTTCTCTTCCCTTTTCTTGGTCAGACCATAGCTATGATGCCAAAATGATACACTTAAATCTCCATTTCTCAACTTCAGAATGAAAGCCTATCAACTTTCTACAGGAAAAGGTTCCTGGCTTGGCTCTAACTATGGCTCACTTTTGGCTAGGCTGCTCTTGGGTCTTTACTCAGGATCACATTACCTTCCTATGGTATGGCTAACATGTCAGCATGCTCGTAATACCCAGGTGTTATGTAGCCTGGTTATTTTGGTGTACCGACTTGTTTGTGAGCTTTCTCTGCTCCCGTGTGCCTGCTTGTAGCCTCAACACTCTAGATGGGAGAGGGAAGAGGAAGTGGAACATTCTCCTAAATCTTACACAGTTCTCTGTGAGTGGAAGTACTTGTTCCGAACATGAACCTACACAGCTCACTGTGCTGTGGGGCCTTTGAGCCCCTCATGGAATGGAGGCCTGCCTGCACAGCAGGTTAATTTTCTCCCTGGAAGGACCAAAGCTTATAGCCTGAGCAGGCTAGGCCAGCCGCTCTTTTCCTGGACAAGGATCATTTGCTGCTAAGAGTAGTCTTGTATGGCTATCAGACTTCAGCCTGGGAAGTCACTGGGCTCCTCTGAATGGTTCAAGAATGCCAACTAGAGCATCCTGCAGGCACCCTGTGCACTGCCTCCTTCTGCTCCCCTGGGGTGTCTTTCGACATGAGCAGGATTCTGAGGCTGCTCCTGTGCCCTGCTGGATCATTTCCTCCACAAACAGCTCATAGCACCCACTCTAAGGGTCCTCTTTTCACTGTCCCCACCTACATGTATTTGAGTGACATACTCAAAATGCTTAGGACATTTTTTTCTTGCCAGAAATGTGTTTATTTCCTTACGACAGGGAGTAGCAACTCCACAGATGAGTTCAGTGAAATAAGCCTTGATGTCCACCGTCTCTTGAGACTGGTACTTCAGTCAGCTATCCAAAACAACAGGAACTGCATAAAACTACACCGAGACCAACATTCCTTATTGATTTACTGTCTGAATAGTGATCTGGATAATCCAGACCATCTCATCACTAGAAATGCAATTTTTAAAATATTAATGTAATTTAAAGTGACAGGACAGCCTATCACTGAGCACGCCTGCGTCAGTAATTGCAATATTCCCATAGATTAGCATCAAGGGTGTCTTTCCCTGGTATCTTCACTGACTCAAGCTCAGATCTGTTTAGTCTTCGTTCATGTTTCTTTGGCATCATGTTAGACACTAAAACAGTTAGAAATATCTGTACCTTAATACTGTTTAGTCCTGAGGGCCCCAGAAGCACACCACAGATGATATAACCAAACATTGTAGGCAATCCTATTGTCGTACACAGCCAGCCACATGGTAAGGATAGCATTCCTATGGTCACGATGTCCTAGCACAGAAAGAAAAGGTAAGAAGCACAGAGCGGCTGGCCGGGAGGGTAGAATGGGAAGGAGGGCTCTCATTCATCTCATGAGAATAAAAAACATGTGATGAAAGTGAGAGGAAGAATTCTCATTACTGCTGTCTTGCACAGAAGTTGAGAAGCTTCAACTGTGCCCTAAGATGAAGCTCAGTCCTGATAGAACTTGTCTGTTCAAGCTCTTAAAGCATTGTATGATTCTTGAGTATTTGAGTTCCGTGGTTCTAATCCCAGGGCCCTAAGAGCTTATATGCTAATTCATGGTACCTTCACCATTGGATTCCTTACCAGTTTATAACTGTAGAATAGGCTCTCTGGGCCCATTCTAGTCAACACAGACAGTAGCACCTGACATGACTTTGGTCCTCCTATAAAAATTAGCCCCTGGGAGGTGCCCTTGGGCATCCTGTCTTCTCTGTCCATCAGAGAGACTATCTGAAACTCAAACATAGTGCTGTATGTACTCAGGAGACTTAGACAGGAGAACTGCTAAATTCAAGGCTAATCTGCACTGCAGGATGAGTTCCAGGCCAGCCCAGGCTCCGTAATAAGAAAGAGCCCACCCCAACAAAAGAAAACATAACAAGAAAGGCTTCCGAAAGGACCGATCTGAGTGTTCCAGGGGAGTGTCTGACAGCAAGAAGGCTGGCATTCAGTGTGAGGCTGGAGACACAGCTCAGCCTCACACTGCTCACAGAGCTCAGCCTCGCTGGCCAGTCCCAGGATGACAGATGCAGCTTGCCTTAATGAAGTGGTGGTCTGCACGTGGGATAGTGGAATCTCTGGGCTTGGTCAGAATATACTGGTTGTTCTGGGAGTCGATAAGCATGCTGAGGCCCAGGCCCTCCTCCACTTCCCTCTTTGTGATATTCTGCTTGGAACTAGCCTCCTCTTCCTCCACTCTCAGAACTGCCTCAAAGTTGACACCTTTGACCTGTAAGAACAACCAGTATATTACAATTCGAATTAAATGCTTTCACATTAACATTTAAAGAGTAAAGACTGAAAGAATGACAGAAATGTTTTAGTATTCTGTTACAAAATGATCAGTAATGCTAAATCTGATACTAGGGTCTGTAAACCCAGCTTATAAGGGTAAGGCACAAGGACACAAGCTCAAGTCCTACCTGGACTCCAGGGCAAATGCAATACCTTGGCAACTTGGCAAGATCCCATCTCAAAATAAAACTGAGAAGAAGGCTGGGTGTGTAACTCAGTGGCATGGCACTTTCCCGGCAATGTGCACAGCCCTGGGCTCAATACCCAGTACTTCCAACAAACAAAACATACAAACCCAATAGTGTCCATTAGCCAGGATTAGGGAATTTTTCAACAGAAGAATTTAAGGGTAAAAATATTAGCACTTATGCTACTTCCAAACATCTTCTTTACTTGGTTCATAGTATATTCTTTCAAATATCTATAGCTCTAGAAATAATTAGGAGCTCCTTTCCAATCCCAGAATGAGTGAGCGAAGCACCCTGCTCCTTCCGTGTATCTGTTGTCCCCATACACTTCTGCTCTCACTCTGGTTTGGGTTTACTCCATAACTGTCTGTAGGTCCACAATTCTTTGCATCAGTATGAAATCAGATCCTTTTCCCTAAAGATCTCCCCATGACAGATGAGAAGCCCAAATCCTTCTGCTATGAGTCTGTCTTTTACAAAATGTAAGAGACTCCCCAGAAGACAAGCACTGCAACCCAACCACCTCAACTTCCTGATTCCAGAGTTCCAACCCACGCTGAGAGGCAAAGCTGGGGTCTGGAGACATGCCCTTCATACAGAAGTGACTGCAGCTGTTACAGGAGAAAGCAGAGCCGGGTGGTGGTGGCGCCTCTAATCGCAGCACTCGGGAGGCAGAGGCAGGCCTATCTCTGGCCTATCTCTGACTTTGAGGCCAGCCAGGTCTACAGAGTAAGTTCCCGGACAGCCAGAGCTACATAGAGAAACCCTGTCTCAGAAAACTAAAGAGAGAGAGTGCAGAATAACTAGCTCACTCTGAACACACATCATATATTAATCTCAACATGGCACAGAAGTGCTTTGGCTTATCCCCATTCTCAGCTTCACTAAGATACACATGTGAGTATCTTGACTGTGCCAGGGCCCGTGCTCACAGCTTAGCCAGTGTAGGGACCACTCTAGAGTTCTGCTTACTGATTTATTGTCGTCAAACGCATGCTCCTCTATCTCCTCCTCCAAACGGTCGGCTGCTTTCCTCACGTCTTCGAGAATCTCATCGAGCATGGACAGACTCTTGTTCTGATGCTGCATATTTTTCAAGGCTTCCACTTGGTGTTTTTCTGCAGCAAGAAGTTCCACATATTCTGTCTCTTCCTAGCAATCCATAAGACATGAAGATTTGGTCAGGGCTATGCTAGGCTACAACTTCCTCAGGTGCTCTAGTCTGGATTAGACCCAGTAGAAGTTTCTAGGTCACAGGGCCATTTGTACAGGTGCAACTCTAACTCCACCCAGCAGAGGGAGGCAAGCATCCTACCCAGCCCAGATATGCTGAGCCTGGCAAGATGTGCAGAGCAAGCATCACAGAAACACACCAAAGAAGAAAGCAACAGCAAATGGGCTCGCTCACCACCCACCACAGTCCTCTGCTAACACGAAACCACATACTGAGCGCGGCTACGTTACAGGCCCACAGCACGAGGCACAGAGGCAAACGGATACCTCGATACTCTGAGTGGACAGGTTGAGTACAACCCAATCCTAGTCAGCTTGAGTTGAGTACCGGGACTTACATGACATGGGCAGGCACCTCCTAGAGGCAAAGATGGCACAAACTGGCTTCGGGAAGAGTGCTCCCCCCAGTCAGCCTTCCTAATTTTGTGTGTCACTCCACCCCGAAGTCCCAACCCCTGACAGACCCCTAGACAGAGCAGGTTCCTCCCCCAGGTTGGTGGCTGACCTTGATGGCGGCCTCCCTCAAAGCTTCCAGCCGCTGCTTGCTGCTCTCTTTCATGTTGACCACATCCCTGTAGTCCCCCTGCAGAGCTCTCTGCAGTCCATAGATCGCCTGGAAGACTGAATTTTCACTCTCATTCAACTCTTTCTGGAAAATTTCAAAGGTGTGCACCTGGAAGAGCTTCTCCTCCCCAGAGAGGCTGGTGTCCTTCTCCACTGCTCGGATGGCATTCTTGAGCTTGTTGAGAACCACGTTCTTCTGCCGCAGGAGCCCAGTGAGCCGCCGGCAGCTGTCCAGGACCCACTGCTTCCTCTGCATGGCCGTGGCGCCCTTCCCTCGATGTAACTTGATGGCATGCCTTGCGACCTCCTCGTGCTCTGCAGCACTGGCTAGCAGGTGACAGAAAGGAAGCAGCATCCAGAAGAGACTCTCATCCAGCACCTTCATGGTCCAAGGATGGGGGGTGGGGCACACAGACTTCTGCTATAATCAGCTCTCATTTTACACACACATTTTCAGCTGAAAAACAAACAGGGTACAGCATCAGTGTCTGACCTCACCGTGTCCAGATCACAATCAAATCCTGAATGCCAACGAACCGTAAGAGAGTAAAGGAGCTTCATCTGACTTTAAAGACAGTGGTAAAAGTTTAAAACATAGCCCGTCCAGGCACAATGTCAAATGCCTGTAATGCCAGCCCTTAGGAGAGGAAGAGAGGCGGATTGGGTTGGGAGTTCAAGACCAGCCTATATCAGATAACATCTTGTCTCGAAACAACCCAAGAACAAGTAAAACAGTAAGTAAACTACACACAGGTTCATACACTGACCATGTATGTGTGAAAGACAAAAAACTATCCTACTTAAGAGGAGTACAAGTACATGAAAAAATCAACTTCCATCCCACAGGAAGCCATGGGATGAGTGTTATGCTCGGCCACTCTGCTTGCTTTCCAAATCCTTGTGGAAATTTTCCAGAATGAGCCCTCATTAATGAAGTAAACACAAAGATTAAAGATATTCACAAGTGTCCCTGGAGCCCTAGAACTTGATCAAATGTTCAAACCATTTCCAGCACTGAAATTCAGGTTCATTCTCATTTCCTCTGAGGGAGACCTAGCACAAACATATCGGTGTCTGGCAAAAAGAACAGAGATAACCTGGTTCCTGAAGTTTTGCTTGTGGGCGTGAGGAAGGTCTTGGTGCCAGCTAAAGCTGAGATGACTGGAAGACACTGCCAGGGCAGATGAGAGCACTATTTTAGAAGCCAGTAGAAGCAGTCCTCAGTAATGGTCACTGAGAAAGGATGATCTTGGAGGCTAAAAAACAGACCAAAGGAAAAACAAAAACAAAGTTTAGAGAGGTCAAGGGAATTAAACCCTAGAAGTTACCAATGGAGCAGGCTGTACCTGGAAGTCCTGGCCACAAGGAGTTATGCCCACAAAGGAAACGAAATGGACCGTCTTCACATGTTTTGCAGTTCACGGATATACCCCACCTAATATCTCTCTCTCATTATTTATACAGAATCCTGCCTGAATGTATGTCTGCAGACCAGAAGAGGCAGCATATCTCACTACAAAGGGTTATGAGGCACCATGTGGTTGCTGGGAATTGAACTTAGGACTTTTGGAAGAACAGCCAGTGTTCTTAACCTCTGAGCCATCTCTCCAGCCCCCCCCCCCCCTTTAAAGATTTATTATTATGTATACAGTGTTTTGCCTGTATATACACAGGTGCCCCAGAAGAGGGCACCAGACTCATTATAGATGGTTGTGAGCCACCATGTGGTTGCTGGGAATGAGCAGTCAGTACTCTGAGCCATCTCTCCACTTAAACTTTTAATGGAGCCTGCAACTGTCTGTCATAAGACCTCCCCCACCCTAAACATACCAGTATTTCATCTGCCCAGCAATCCACCTCTAAAACACACATATCTTCACTACTAACCCCAGTGATTTTCCTGACAAAGCAGGCTAGCTGTAACAAAATGAAAGGCAGCATTTCTAGAGATTGCATTGTGACATAACCAGGAAGGGAGAGACAATGGTGACAGGCTAACAAAAAACAAACATAAGATCTTGGATCCCTGAGTTCAAGGCCAGCCTGGTCTACAGAGCAAGTTCCAGGACAGCCATGGCAACAGAGAGGAACCATGTCTCAGAAAACAAACATGAGAACTCAAAAATCCTAGAGGCCAGGTCATTTAGTGAGGGCTACTACATGTAAGTGCTTCAACACGTTGATTCTAAAAATATGCTGTTTCTCTTGGGTTTGGGTTACTATTGCTCTGATGAAACACCATGACCAGAGCAACTGTGGGAGAGAAGGGTTTGTTTGGCTTAGGCTTCAAATCACTGCTCATTATCGAAAGAAGTCAGGACAGAACACAAGCAGGGCAGGAACCTGGAGGCAGGAGCTGATGCAGAAGCCATGGAGGGTGCTGCTTACTGGCTTGCTCCTCCTGGCTTGCTCAGCTGCTTTCTTATAGAACCCAGGACTAGCCCAGCAGTGGCCCCGCTCATAAAGGGCTTGGCCCTCCACATCAATCACTAATTAAGAAAATCTCCTACAGGATTACAATACAGTCCTCCTCCCACCCCCGCCCTTTGAGATAGGGTTTCTCTGTTTTATCTCTGGCTGTCCTAGAACTCCTAGAACTCACTCTGTAGACCAGGCTGGCCTTGAACTCAGAAATTTGCCTGCTTCTGCCTCCTGAGTGCTGGGACTAAAGGCGTGTGCCCCTGTAGCCAGGCTGGAGGCATCAGTATAATTGAGGGTCCCTCCTCTCAGACTTTAGCTTGTGTCAAGCTGACACAAACTAGCCAGCACGCTGTTAAGCCACAATGTGGTCAGAGTAACACTTGAAATCCAAGAAAACAGCACATTGTGGTTTAAGTCAAAGCATTAGAGTGCAGCGGGACTAAGTGCCCAGTGAAGGTGCTGCAGGAGCTTTGCTCCATGCAGGTATCCACACAGTGTCACCCACACGGGTTACCAGCTCGAAAGCAAACTCGCCATGTCCTCTACATGGCAATACAGTGCTCCCAGGGAGGCGCCCCCTCCTTTTCAGGGCCCAGCGGCAGCCTCCCCAGACATAGGGCAGGAACTCGGAATCCTTTGCTTAAGCTTCTCACTTCCCCCAGAACATCTCCAAATGTGATTATTTTACAGATCTTTCTCATGCTTTACAAACCCTATTTGGAACAGTATGTGAGAATGGCATAATACACTCCTTTCTGCTTCCTTCCTCAACCAGGTTCCTGGAATCAGCTATTCTTGCAGTTCTTAAGGGAAGGAGTTCATTTTTAGGACAACTTTTGAGGATTCAGTTGTGTGAGCAGTAATATTTTTTATAAAAGATACTTATAATCTGAACATGATATAGAAATTATCTAGACACCTTTAAAACACAGATAACAACTTTTAGATAATTTCATTTTCTCTTACCTTCAAATCTGCCTACAAAATCCTATGGACTACTAAACTATAGTATTTTTTCTTGAGTACATTAATAAACATTTTTAGTTTGTTGTTACTTTTAATTACTAACAAAGACATTTGGATGACAGGTATGATGGTGGACACTCATAATCCCAGTACTCAGGAGGCTAAGGCAAGAAGGCCAGGAGTCTGAGGTCACTACGGACTATACAGAAAATTTTAGGCCAGCCAGGCCACATAAGAAGACCACATTTTCCCCCAAAGGCAATAATGATACTAATAAAATGGAAAGACACTTTGGACTTCTGTAAAATTGAGCAGATACCTACAACAGCCTGGACAAATCTCAACACTGACTGCAGAGATTCCCCACAAGGCAAAAATACTGTAAAGTACTTAACATTCTTAAAATGGCCATATGATTGGGATGTCAGTCGTATGAGTAGTTGTTAGGGCAAGGACCAGGAGGCGGTGGCCATGGCTACTAAAAGGAGCAGGAGGGATCCCCACGAGCCAAATAGGCTTGGAACGATGGGCAAGGATGAGGGATGAGGATGCTGGTACATACTCCCTCATCCTGAGCTCCTACAACTGGGTAATCTGGACAACATCCCAAATTTGACTGATGACAGCTTCCTGCTTATATATGGCTCAGAGGGCAAAGCACCGTTCCTGGAGAAAGCAAGTGAAGGCTCTACTCCATCTAATTTTTCTTATTACTCTTACAACTGCACTCAGATCTATAGTCACCTTAAAGGAATTTTAAAGTTATTTAATTATTTATTAAATTTCAGATTTATTTATTTTGTTATTTTGCATGTCTGAGTGTTTTGCCTGCAGGTATGTGTATGTACAATATGTGGGTCTGGTTCCCATGGAGATCAGAAGAGGATGCCAGAGAGCTGGAACTGGAGTTACAGGTAGTTGTGAGCTCCCATGTGGGTGCAAGGAATAAAATCCAGGCCTTCTGGAAGTGCTCTTAATGGCTGAGTCAACTCAAAATAAGTTTTAAAGTTGCTTACAAGCAACCCTAAGGAGGCATACAGTTTAGAACTAAGCCTACCACTATTTTTATATCTGAATGAGGAAATGCCCTAAACAGAAACAGAGACTACTAACTTTCCTCTTTCTCTCCCTCTCTCCCTCTACCAGGGTCTCTCTGTGTATATGTAGCTCTGGCTGTCCTAGTACTCACTATGTAGACTAGACTGGCCTCAAACTCAGAGATCCCCCTGTCTCTGCCTCCCAAGTGCTGGAATTAAAAGTGGGTGACACTACACCTGGCTTTCTTTTCTTTTCTTTTTTCTTTTTGTTGTTGAGGAAGGAACTTTCTGAGAGCCAAACTCTTGGCTACTCTTCATTTAGAACAGCAACAGCAACACTTCCAGCAGAAGAGTCACCTTCAGTATAAGAATTTAGCTAGGCCTGGTGGTGCATGCCTGTAATCCCAGGCACTCTGGGAGGCGGAGGCAGGTGGATCTCCGTGAGTTTGAGGCCAGCCTGGTCTACAAAGCAAGTCCAGGACAGCCAGAAGAAACCCTGTCTCAAAAAACAACAAAACAAACAAACAAAAAAAGAATCAAATAATTTTTCCAGGCATGGTGACTGATGCTTCTAATCTCAGCCATAAGTTTTAAGAACAATTTGGGAGATAGAGCAAGTTCCAGACCGGACGAGACCACCTAACAAGATTGTGCCTCAAAACAAAAAACACAAAACAACAACAACAAAATCATAGCCTTTAATACCAGCACTGGGAAGGCACAGACAAGTGGTGCTATGTGAGTTTGAGGTTAGCCTGGTCTACATAGTGAGTTTCTTGACAGCCAGAGCTACCTAATGAGACCCTGTCTCATAAAAACAAAACAAAAGAATCATAAAATTTACTTCAAAACTTATTAAGAAGAAAAAAAATCTTATTTTTCATTTCCAAAACACTGTGTTACTACAGAAGGCAGGCGGGCTACTTTCAAACTCCTCATTCCTCTATCTCAGTCTCCAAAGTGGAATTCTGTCCTTTACAAGACAACATTTGAGTAGGCTAAAGAAGGAAAGATGGATATGAGACAGCGAAGAAAAGTCTCAATAGGGAAAAAATTTACTGAATTAAAGTCCTGTTTGTTTGTTTGTTTGTTTGTTTGTTTGTTTGTTTTTTGAGCCAGTCTTACTATGTAGCCCTGGCTGGCCTGGAACTAGCTATGTACACTAAGCTGGCCTCGAACTCAGAGGGATCTGAGTCTCTGCCTCCCAAGTCCTAGGAATAAAGGAGTGCTCTACATCAGCAAAGCCTATTTTAAATTCCAAATTCCATTTCAAAAGAGCACTTATACCCACATAAACACAACAGGTAGTTGGTAAAGATGAAGCGTATTATTCATATCTAATTACTACAAGAACTAGAAAACAAGAAGGAACATGTAAATGAAGAGGTAGTTCTTATGATTCCTAAAGTACTTTTTAAACTTGGGGCAGGGAAGCATTCATTAGTTGGCCAATCCTTGAAACTACTTTGGAAGGGAAAATCAAAACCAAAACCAAAAATGATTATATGGAAGAGGAATAAGATGTCATGAACCAAAGAAAGATGAGAAAAACAGAGGCTGAGCAAACAGTGATTTGACTTATAGCAGAGAACCATAGCGTCTTGATGGTGTCCAAAGGGCTGTTTAAACAGCTACATTATTTGTTCAAGAGGTTCCAGCTTAAGTCCACAAAGAAAGGAGACAGCGCCTACTCACTAGCCAGCTGCTTGTGTTTGTTCTTTCTTTAGTTAGGGAAGCCAAGGAGGAGAAAAAGGTCTGTGAAGAAAGAGGTCCTTTCAGCAGCAGCAAATACTTCTCTGGTAAGTAAGCAAATCCACATTGTGCCCCAGGAAGAGGGGCTGGATGCTGAAATAAAGCCACTAAGATCTACACAAGAGGATGGAGCCAGAGGTTAAACCCACTGTGCTAGAGTGACCTTCAACGTCACTTTCAACTTACTTGATTGGTTATACCCAATGGGCGGGGGGAGCAACCACACACACCTAAATTAAGAATCAAGGCTCCCTGGGGAAGGAGTAAAACATCTGGGTTGCTGGTTGACTATGACACCTCCCGGGCTGTATAAGCCTAAGTCACCGCACACCCCTTATAAAAGACAATCTTGATGTGTCCGTTTCCAGGTATGTCTTTAAAAAGAGGCTGTCTGCCTCAGTACCTCACAGGGCAGGACACAAGGGCGACATAAAATCCCAGGGACGAGCAAAAACGGGAGGCTCGGGGAGCTGATTCTCCGAGTCTGGGGGAAGTCTTGGGAAGGGGAGCCCCCGAAGCCACTGCAAAGAACTTCTAGAAAAGGAGCCCCAACCCCCAGGAAAGTAGACAAAGGCGGCCCCCTAGGAAGGGCCTCCTTCTGGAAGAGACAAACCAAGAAGGAGTAGGGTAGGAGTCCCCAGGATTGAGCTCCCCGATGGGGACCCTGGTGGAGCGCTTCTCAGGACAGGAGTCCCGCGACAGCAAAGCTCACCCCGATGGAGGAGGCCGCTCTCTGGACATGCGACCTCAGCATCACTGTCCCCGATCGGGAGCTCCCCAGAGCGGCGAGCAAAAGGGCCGACGTGGACTTGCCCACATCTCTTTCCCGGCTGCGGGACCAGGACACGGAGGACGGCACCGCCCTCTTCTTACTTCAGACTCTTCTGACGTGCGACCGAAAAGTAGTTGCTGCCCCTTTAAGCGCGCTGCCGGTGAACAGCTCCGTCGGCCTTTGCGCGGCGCGTTGCACGCCGGGAACTGGAGTTTCCAGATCTAGCCGGCGAGTCGCCTTCCATAGGATGCGTATCCTAAGAGCCACAGAACATCAACAGGCTCCGAAAGAGAGGTTACGGTTTTCAAAAAACGCCGTACCTCAGAGCTGAAGAGCGCCTGCCTGCGCTGCACCAGGAGAGGCTAAGGCTGCCAAGCTTCCCAGTCGGCTGAAGCGAGCGTCAGTATACTGCGCCTGCGCAGAGTCTGCAGCGTTCGCCTGCGCCGAGGGAGAGCGTCGTGCGCTTGCGCAGAAAGTCGGAGCCGCTTCGGCAGCGTTGGGGAGCATGGTAGGTGGCAGGGTTTGCGCTTGGCAGGTGCGGCCAGAGCAGGGTGCGGAGGTCACCGCTCCGTGGCGGCTTCTGGATAACTGAACTGAGGGGCCCGGGTGTCCCCGTCAGGGTACTGAGGGAGGGGCACGAGTGACTTGTAGAGGCATGGCATGGAGAGGGATGTGAGGAACCCAGTTGGGTCTCGGGGAGGGCAGCGGCGCCTGGTCGGCCCGGTACTGACCGGACCGGAGGGCGGGACGGGGCTGTGCGGAGGGTGACACCTGCCTGCTGGGCGGAGCCGACCCGCGTTTGAGTGGACAGTGACGCCGACTAGGGCGGAGCTGGCGGAGTTCTGCCAGCTCTCGATCCGGGGAGGTTTCTGGAAGGCTTCTGGAAGAGATGGAAGGAAGCAATCCCGGGGAGGTGGTGCGCGAGTCCCTGCGGGGTGAGGATGGTTTGTGATCCGCGCAGCTGGCGCCGGGCGAGGAGATCACCAGTTGCCTCCTCTGTTCTAATGCCAAGATCAGGCTGGGGGTCCCGGAGACTGGGAGGGACGGGCAGAACGCCTAGGAAGAGAAGGGTTAGCCTAGTAGAGTTGTGCAAAGGCCTGGACCAGGGGGCGGGCGTCTGACAGTTCCATTCCTTGGACCCCTAGAGGGTCCACGCTCCGAAAGGCTGCGGGTGGATTGGAGCCGAGGAAGACACGTTTTGTCTCTGGCCTTAGAGGGATGTCTGCTTGGCTTGGAGTTTGTGTAGAGGAAACAGGGCAGAGGACCGAAGCTCAGAGAGGGAAGAGGGGATGGAACGAATACCGAGAAGGGTGAGGCTGGAAAACTAGAAGATGTGAACCTAAAAACCAAGAAATAGTAAGGTGTGAACTTAAAGATCAAGCTGCCCAGGGACTCTTCTAAACGGCCGCTAGCAGACCCAGCGGCCAAGCCACTCATCTATATGCATGTGAACAGGAACATATCTTGGAAAGGAAATGCTGGGAGGCTGAAGATCTGGAAGCATTTGGCTGAAGCGCTCTTCAGGCCTGCACATGCCAAAGCACAGTTAACCTACAGTGGGCCACCAATTTATTTGATCAAATGGTTGTCCTGTGAGCCTTTTGCAAATTGTCCTTAAGAGGAGGTATTTTGCTAAGCGTCTCTGGAAGGGCATTTTACAGATGCTTTAAAAAAATCTCATATAGGATCACTTTCGTGCCCAGATTGTGTGTTATTTTTCACAAGATAACATATAAAACGTTTGGAACATTTCGTTCTGGCTTCCACTGTTCAGAAGATCGACTTGTCCTGCTTTCTGTACATCTCACTGATTATCACTTGCTGAAACAATTCTGAACAGCTCCTGGTGCATTTTGAGGAACTGTGATGAGCTCTGTGGGAGACTATGAAAACACAAATCAGTGGCTGCAGGCACTTTTAACAGTAGTCTGTTGTAAATTTAGTTTTGAAATATCTGGGAGTGATGAAGATGAGCCATTGGGAATGTTAAACAGTATACCCACCAAAGGATGACCCTGAAGGAGCAGTTAGTCTTCTTGATGGCTTTTTAATGTGATATTTTATTGCATTTTAAGACCCAAAGACCAAAAGAGTGAAGTGCTGGCTGAGCTGTGAGAGCTCCTTTTTCAGAGCACCTGAGTTCCATTCCCAGCATCCCGCAACTTAACTGCTTGTAACTCCAAATCCAGGGAAGGTAAAGTTCTCTTCTGGCATCTGTAGGGTATGCGTGCTCATGCACGCGCTAACACACAGCTTATGTATATTGGGCATGATGGCATATACTTTTAATCTCAGCACTTGGGAGTCAGAGGCAGGTATGTCTGTGGGTTCAAGGCCAGCCTGGTCTACATAACAAGTTCCAGGCCAAACAAGGCTATGCCAGTCCTTGAGGTCAATTGGACTATCTCAGTTTTTATTTCAAGAGTTTTATACATTTTAGGGGCCAGTAAGGTGGCTTTGCAGGAATGGGTACCTGCCACCAAGCTTGATGACCTGAGTTCAATCCCTGTAATTCATATGGTGGGTAAAGAGGACCAACAACACAGTGTTTTTACATATACAAACACACATTGTGGCACAGACACACAAAATAAATAAATGAATTAAAAATAAAAATCCTGAGCAAAGTCTGGTGCAGTGGAGCACACCTGTAATTCCAGCACTTGGGGAGGCAGAGACAGGGGAATCTCTGTGAGTTCGAGGCCAGCCTGGTCTACAGAGTCCAGGAGAGCCAAGGCTACACAGAGAAACCCTGTCTTGAAGAAACAGAAATCCCAAGCATTTAAACACTAAAATAATGGAACATAGGAAAAACCTGTAGTTCTTCGGTTCCCGTGACACAGTAAGCTCTGTTGAAAGCCACTTGCTGAGCAGACCTTGTATGGATTTCGAACCTACTTACAGTAATGGATGGGCTTGGAGCTCACTTGCTTTTCCTGTCAATTTTTGGTTTATGAGCCATTTTTCCTAAGAAAGTTATTTGCCAATTCACATTTCTTCCCATTGAATCCTAGTTCTCTTGGCTGTTGCTTAATGCAAAGCAAACACTATTTCGATTTAGCTGTTGATTATTGTTTTTTAAAAACATTTATTACTGGGTCTAGAGAAATGGCTCATCACTTAAGAGAACCTGCTTTCATAGAGAACTCAGGTTCAGTTTCTAGTGACCATGTGGCCGCTCACAATTGTCTTTAACGCCAGTTGCAGGTGATCTGTCACCCTCTTCCAGCTTTTATAGACACCAGACATACAGACAAAACCCTTATACACAGAAAATAAAAATAAATATTATAAAAATATGTTTTTTACTATGAGGCAGACATGTGGAGGTCAGGAGTTATCTTTGTGGGATCAGTTTTTTCCTTCCCCCTTTATGTTCTGAAGATTAAACTCAGTTGTCAGGCCTGTGCTATGAACACACTGAACCATTTTGTCAGGCACTTTCTTATGGGAGACAACAAGAAGGATTAAGGGTCTCACCATGTAGCCTTGTCTGGGCTGGCCTGGAACCCACGATGTAGATGGGATGTCCCCAACCTCATAGAGATCTATCCCCTGCCTCCTGAGTGCTGGCATTAAAAGTGTTACCATTTTGTTATGACAAAATCTGTAAAGGCTAACATCAAATTATGTAACTGTTGCCAGCTCCTTCATGGGTGTTGCTGCTGCTCATGAACTAGCACCTTGGTACTCCCTTGAGGTCTGCGATTGGTGGGGTGAGCAGATTTTAACACAGTGGAGGGGACCTGTTGACTTCCCGTCTCCACTGCGGCGCACTCTTTATCTGATTGGAGGAGTACCCGACAGACTTGCGTCTGCTGCGTGCTCTTTGCACTGGGTGAAGCTGAGTTGTCACACACTGGGGGAGGCCTGCGGAGGTGCGTTCAGGAGTCCTATAGCTCAGAAGCAGGCATCATCCAGTCTTCCAGGGGCTGCAGTTTCCTGATGTGCAACTCTGAGTCACACTTGTTAAATGGTGTGGCTATTCCAGGGATCTAACTGCTGGGTCATCTTGGAGGTTATTGCTTGCTATGTTAAATTTTCTTTCAGGGTACAAATTCATAGTGATTAGCATGGTCCCACTATGTGCAGCCACCCCCTTTATCTCATTCCAAAATATTTTTGTCACCTCAAAGAAAACCATGTACCCATAAGCATTTTCCAATCTTCCCTCCCCTCGGCCATTGGTTTCCATTTGCCCACGGATTTGCCTATTCTGCACATTCCTATAGCATATAACACTTTCTATACTATATGGTCCTTTGTATCTGGCCTATTTCACTGAACAAAGCGTTTTGAGATTCATTCACATTGCAGCATTTGTCACTGCTTCATTCTTTTTTTATAACTGAATGATATTCTTTATACACACACCAAAATTAGTTTTATAACAATAGTAGAATTTCTAAATCTAGCATTAGGAACCATTTTACAGTAGATACCTTACCTATTCTTAATAGAGGGCCATTGGGAACAGCAAATTTGTCTTTCTCTTAAGGCTTTTTAAGTATTTCCAGCATTGCCAGTCTTCCTTTAAGGAGATTGTCAGAATAATAAAAAGATGCTGTCTCTATAAGTTGTCAAATGACTATGATAGCATATGACATCTGTCCTAATTTGACTAATTTGATCTTAGCCAAGAATGTACCTTGGGTACTTTGTCTAGTCTTTTTAATAGTTCAGTTTTAAAGGATAGTATGTAGAATACATTCCTTCAGAATCTATATTGGGACAGCAGATAAGAGCCAACAATCCAGCTGCCTGTATAAAGTTTTATTTGCATGTCCATATTGTCTGAACTGTTGGCCTTTACTCTGCAAAGCCAAGTATGTATGAGAGACTGTATGGTTATAGCTCATGGTGTTCACTGTCTAGGCTTGGTTTCAGGAACTCTGTGTATCTTTAGTCATTGAGACTATAGAGTGCTTTTGTTTATATAAGTAACTGTGCTCATCAGAATTTACCGTGCCAGAAATTGAAGTAAACATATTTTGGAATTATAATAGCGGGACCTGGAGAGATGGCTCAGCTGTCAAGAGCACCTGGCTGCTCCTCCAGAAGACCTGGGGTTCATTCCCTGGAAGCTCCCAACCAACTGGAGCTCCAGTCTTGGTGTATCCAACACCCTCTACTAGGCTCCATGGATACTGCACACACATATCGTGCGCAGACACGTATAGCAGGCAAAACACTCGCACACATGAAAATAATGAAATTTCAAAAATCTTTAAAAACAATTTGCAACAGTGAACCATTTTTTGCCTTACATCTATGAAAATATCTTACTGTCCAGGATTAGAAAAGATAATTCTTCTGCTCATTTTGGCAGCACATATTCTAAGCTTAAAAGGATACAAAGATTAGCCCCTGTGCAAGGATGGCAAGCAAATTTATAAAGTGGTCTATATTTTTAAAAGGTCTCAATCTTTCTGTGGCCATCCTCACAAACCATGGTTTCCCTAGAGGCTTCCCCTGCATGCTCGTGAGGAGACGAGCATGACACTGGTGACATTTAGAATCGTAGGAAGTCTGTTCTGTCATTGTGAGCCCCAGAAGGTCTGAGCACCCAGGATCTGCAGTGCCTACTTGAGGGTACTGTGTTTGGATTGCATCATCCTACTCCTGCTGGGTCATCAGTGGTGTTTGACAACATGAGTTTTGCCGCAGGAGGACTCTGGAATGTGCAGTTTGTTGTTGGTGTTTGCATCTTTACAGGGGACATTGAGCATATCTAATTTCGAAGGGGGCAGTTGACCATTCTAGGGTTCAGGACAGGAGCATATAACTGTATGACTCATTGGTAGATTTTTACATGTTATTTCAAGAGATTTTCCTAAGCCAATCATGTTTTCTGCTTTGCTGTGGCAGCTAGGAGGCTTGGAGCCTGCTTTTCAGCCCATTTTCAACTTTTTTATGTGGTATGCATGTCTTTTATTCTAGCCATATTCTTACCTTCTTTTCCTCCTTTATTTCATCTTCATCTTGCTATTCATTATGTATTTTATTCTGTGTTGCTATAAATTCTCACCTTTACTTGAAGAAGATTAAGTATAATCTTCAAGTAAAAACCATTCCCTTATTAGTGTATAAAGCTTCTTGTTTGATTAAAAAGAAGCCTCAGGACTGGTGATACACCGTGTGTGAGGCGCCGGCTTTGATCCCCAGTACTACCAAATAAATAAAGAAACCTCTGTGTGGTGGACTCTGTTTTGATATCTAGAAATGAGTACTTACTTCTGGGGTTACTTTTACCACATTCCCTTAGAAACTAGCTATGGGAGGCTGGGAGTATGAAGATGCTATCCTGTTTCACTGTAGGCTATATATAGCACCATTACCTGACAATTTTGTTATTTATTACCTACCCACAGCCTCCGCCCTACTTTTCATTTCCCATACAGTATTATCATTTTCATTTCATCATAAGCACTTTTTGTGCTTACTTGTGACACTTGTAATTACCTCCAAAGTGATTCTCAGTTATTTTATATCGCCATCAGCATGGTTCTGCTGAACTAGGAAATGCTTTAAAACAATAGTGTTTCCAAACTCTCAGTTTTTTCCTTATTCATTAGAGCCTAAACTTAATGGAAGCATAATGACTCTGCAGGTGGCCCTGGGATGGCCTCCTGTCCCTGTGTTGTTGACTGAAGCTCAGACGTATATTGCTGACATTGTGCTAATATTTTAGTTGGGGGGGGGAGTACTATATTTTATGCAAAAGGAACTGAGTAGATATCAAAATGTTTTTCTTTTTTTTTTTTTTTTTTTGAGACGGTTTATATAGCCTTGGCTATCCTGGACTAGTCACTTTTAGACCAGGGTGGCCTTGAACTCACATAGATCTGCCTGTTTCTGTCTCTCTGAGTGCTGGGAATAAAGGCATTCACTGCCAGGCCTGGCTAAAAATATTTTTCTTTTCTTACTTTTTTTTTTTTTTTTAAGATGAGCTCACTATGTAGCCTTGGCTGGCCTGGAACTTTCTATGTAGATCCACTTGTCTACCTCCCCTGTGTGAGGATTAAAGGTTTGTGCCACCATACATCATGCCTTGATTATTTAGTTAAATACACATGCACACATATATGTGTATATCTAAATTTTTTGTTGTTTTTCGAGACAGAGTTTCACTGTGTAGTTTTTGCTGTCCTGAAACTTGCTCTGTAGAGCAGGCTGGCCTTGAACTCACAAAGGTCCACCTGCTTCTGTCTCCCAAGTGCTGGGATTGAAAGTGTGTACCACCACCGCCCAGCAAGTTATTTATAGACAGGGTCTCGCAGTATGGTCTCGGCTAGCTTAGAATTCCTTGTGTAGAGGCTGGCCTTGGACTTGTTCCAGTCTTCCTGCCTCTGGCTCCCAAGTTCAGGGGTCACAGAGGTGCAGCACCACTCTTGGCTTGCAGTGTATTTCCTATAAAATGTTGATTGTCATTACTTTTGGAGATTAAACTTTTATTTATTTGTTGCTGCATAGATGCTGTCATTTTCAGAAGACTTGCAGTCTTTTGAACTGATGAAGAACAAGGTTTTGCTTGCTGTTATTCTGAAAGTTGAATCATCCAACCAGACAAATAGAGCCAGTTAAAATGTAGGTGTTAAGAATAGAAGCTGAACAAACATGGCCTTACTGGGTTTCCTGCTTTCTTTTCCATCCCAAAGCATAAGCTTAAATCAGCTCAGAAGGACAAGGTCCGCCAGTTCATGGCATGCACTCAGGCTAGTGAGAAAACGGCTATCTACTGCCTGACACAGAATGAGTGGAAACTAGATGAGGCCACAGATAGCTTCTTCCAAAACCCAGAGGCGTTCCACCGAGAGTCTATGAAGAACACCGTGGACCAGAAGAGGCTGGAGCAGCTGTATGGAAGGTACAAAGGTAAGGGTAACCTGGCAGCAGGGCCAGACCAAACCTTCCAGAGAGCAGCATGAGTGGTGGGTGGACAGCAGCGTTCCAGCCTGTCCTCCTGGTGGTTAGTTTTAGTAAAGCTGGAGATGAGGGAGGGAATGGAAGGACTGACAGAAAACAAGCGAGACTTAGTCCCTGCCCTCTGATGCAGTGAATGCCATGCTGAGGACAGCCACGGGGAACTACTTTGTAAGCCCCCCACCCCTCGAGCTCTTCTGTTCTGGTTGAAGCAGGTTTCTGATTTTTAATAGAACCTTACCTATATCCCATAAGAGTGGCGGGGTTTTTCCCCGTCTGTAATAGTTACTAAGATGTCTGGTTTCATTAATTTCATTTGTGTCATCAGTTTTTCTTTGCTGCTCGGTTCCTTGCTCCATACCTATAATCCCAGCACTCAGGAAGCTGAAGCAAGAGAATTGCTGCAAATTCAAGTCCAACCAGGATACACAACAAAACTCTAGCTCAGAAGACAAGTACATCATTTAGAGTAGAGTAGTCGGGCTGGAGAGATGGCTCAGTGAGTACTTGCTCTACAAGCCTGAGGACCTGAGTTCAGATCCCCAGAGCCCACATAAGAGCCAACTGTGGAGACACACACCAGCAGCTCCACTCCTAATAGACACAGATGGATACCAGGGGTCACTAGCCCACCGTTATAGCCACAGCATCGTGTTCCAGGTTCAGTGAGAGATCCTGTCTTAAAAAAATAAGGTGGGCTTGGAGAAATGGCTCAGTAGATAAGAGCACTTGCTGCTTTTACAGGAGGTCAGGCTTTGGTTCCCAGGGTCTATGTGGTGATTCACAACCCTTTGTAACTCCAGTTCCAGAGGAACTGACACCCTTATCTGGCTCCTGCTGGCAGCAGACATGCATATGGTTTAATATATATAGGCAAAACAGTCGTACAAATAAAATAAAAAAACATAATAACATGGAGAGAAATAAGGGAAAATACTTCAGAATGACCTGTCTAGACATGCACATATAGGCATGTGCATCAGCACACATGCGCCACATGTACAACACATAAATCTCTACCATCATGTGTAAAAATAATGCATGTATAGTGCTTAATAACCAAAGGTGAGTTGTCTATGAAGGACAATCGTTATTTGGGCAAAGAAGTTACAGATTTTTTTCATTTCTATGTTTGACCCAATGGAATTCACATATATACTATGATGATGTCTTATGATACATATACTCTGTCAGAAATGACAAAATCTAGGTTTTGAGATCTTGCTGAAGTGTCTTTAATATAATTTATTCTTTCTTTTTTAAAATTAAGTTTATTACTTTATATCCCCATCATAGCTTTCCCTCCCTCCTCCCAGTCCCTGTCTCCGCCCCCTTCTCCTCAGAAAAGGGGAGGCATCCCATGGATCTCAGCCAGCTTGGCATATCAAATTGCAGTAAGACATCTTTGGTTGAGGCTAGGCAAGGCAGCACAGTTAGGGGACAGGGATCAAAGGCAGGCAGTGTAGTCAGAGACAGCTGCTTCCTCTTTAGAAGTCCCACATGAGGACCCAGCTGCACAACTGCTACTTATGTGCAGAGGGCCTGGGTCCGTGCTCTTTGGTTGTTGGTTCAGTCTCTGTGAGCCCTATGGGCCCAGGTTAGTTGACTCTGTAGGTCTTCTTGTGGTGTCCTTGACCCCTCTGGCTGCTTCAATCCTTCCTCCTCCTCTTCTGCAGAATTCCCCAAGCTCCCCTTAATGTCTGGCTGTGGGTCTCTGCATCAGTTTCCATCAGTTGCTGGGTGGAGCCTCTCTGATGACACGTATGCTAGGCTCCTGTCTTCAAGCATAATAGAATATCATTAATAGTGTCAGGGTAGGCTGTCTCTCATGGCCTGGTCTCAGTCTGGACCAGTCATTGGTTGGCCCTTCCTCAAATTCTGCTCCGTCTTTTACTACTGCACATCTTGTAGGCAGGATAAACTGTGGTCTAAGGTTTGTGGCTGGGTTGGTGTCCCAATCCCTCCATTGGAAGTCTTGTCTGCGTACAGGAGATGCCTCGTTCAGGCTCCATATTCCCCGTGGCTGGAATAGATCCCTGAGTTTCCATTGTCCTAGGTTTCTAGCTCCTCCCAGAGATGGCCCCTATAATCCAGTACCCTCTCCTTCAGTCCTCCCCCACCTCATCCCTCCTGTTCCCATCTCCACCTTCCATTCACCCCTGTTGTCTAATCCCTCCTGTTCCCATCCCTCCCAGCTCAGTCCCCACCTTCCACACACCCCTGTTGTCTAATCTATTTCCCCTTCTCAGTGAGATGCAAGCATCCTCCCTTGGGTCCTCCTTGTTACTGAGCTTCTTTGGGTCTGTGGTTTGTAGCATGGTTATCCTGTACTTTATGACTAATGCCCGCTTATAAGTGAGTATATACCATGTTTGTCTTTCTGAGTCTGGGTTACCTCACTCAGGACGATCTTTTCTAGTCCCATCTATTTGCCTGCAAATTTCATGATGTTATTGATAGACAGATCCTGAGTTATTTCATTTCTAAACTAGACATGTGACGTAGGGAGTGTGAATTTCTAAGATGTTAAATGTGGGTGTGTAAGTTAACTGAATTTCAGAATTATTGTCCCACAGCATTAGAGCCAGCAAGAGAAATTACTTAAAAAGAAAACAGTCAACCACTCTTGTTTGGCAGGATGTAAGAACCATTCCTTTGCATCCCTCTCAACTGTGAGAGCTGGAGACACTCCCACGCCCACGCGCATGTGAAGCAAGCCTGTGTTACCGAGCTTCACACGCAGCCAGAAATTAAATAGGAGTTTTGGCTTTGGTTTTAGTTTTTCTGGTATTGATGTTAGAACCCAGGACCTCAAGCACACCATGAAGCACTCCTCCACCAAGCTTGTGTGCTCAGACCTTAAATTAATTCTTAATGACATCATCCCTTCACAAGAGTGTTTTTTCAGTGGTTTTCCTTTGCCCAAATTCCAGAAATCTAGATTTTAAGGATGGAACTGTTTTCTTAATGCTCCATATTTGTTTCATACTTAATAGAAATGGCTGTTCATTGATGGGTGTGGCTGAAATACTTGATAGAACTGTACAATAGAGTAGTAGGAGTCTAACAAGCTATTTTAGGATTGCTTTCAATGTAGTTTGACTGTTCTCCCCCTAACTTCAACAACAGACCCACAGGATGAAAACAAAATCGGAATTGATGGGATTCAGCAGTTCTGTGATGATTTGAGCTTGGACCCTGCCAGCATTAGTGTTTTGGTCATAGCATGGAAGTTCAGGGCTGCCACTCAATGTGAATTTAGCAAAAAGGAATTTGTGGATGGCATGACAGAGCTGGGGTAAGTAAACTATTCCCAACGTAAACTTTTCAGAAGGAAAGATACTTGAATCATTTTTTTCAACAACTGATAAATACTAATTTTATATACATGTATTTTCTTTGTGTATTATAATCCTTTGGTTTCCTTTCAGACTCAAGGTTTTATCCGTTGTCTTCATTCACATTGATTCTTTTTTATTCTATAAACTTAAAAAATTCCTTCCAGTGGTGCTGAGGAGATGGCTCAGTGGTTTAGAACTTGCAGTGCCCTTGGATCTGATCCCTTTAGCTGCCTCGTGTATATGCATGCATATACACATGTGAACGAGTGCACACACACATGCATACATATACCAAAATTAATAAAAACAAAGATTAATACTTTAAAACAAGTATTCTTTCAATTTCGAATTAACAGTGAATAAAAGGATAAGATTTTTAACTGCTCTTGTTATTTTATACTAAATGTATAATCTGTTATGTTGCTGTATTAAATATGAATAAAATATTATTTTGGTTTTTGCTTCTCTATTTTACCTACAGAGTTAGGATTAATGACTTAAGATGTTGCTAGTTTAGCAAATGTGACACAAAAGTAAATGAAAACACCCAACAAAAATATCTTTTAATTGCTAAGCGTATTGAATTACTTTGTGAAGTAGTAAAACAACCAACTTGTTCCACTTGCTGGTATTTCTAACACTGTTTTACTTTTGATGCTTTGGAATCAGTCGTTTTGAGTTGCTGGAAACTGAAAACTTGTGAAGTTGTCTCTGAAGCACATGCTCACATCTCTGGTTAAGAAAAGTTCCCACAGACCTGCCTACAGCCAGCCTTTTGGAGGACTTTGCTCACTTGAGGGTCCCTCCTCTCAGGTGCCTTTAGCTGTGTCAAGTTGACTTAAAAACTAACCAGCAAAAAATAAAAATAAACAAACAAACAAACAAAACTAACCAGCATAATAGTGAAGAAAGTGCTGGCAGTAAAAAGCTGTAGAACCCTGCCTCTTAAGTGCTAAACAAAGAAGAGGTGATCGCCTCACTTAGGACCTCTGTTGTTGTGATAAAGTGCCATGACCAAAAGCAACTTGGGGAGGAAAAAGTTTATTTCATCTTACACTTCCAAGTAACAGGAAAGTTGGAGCAGCAATTCGAGCAGGCCCCTACCTGCAGGCAAGAACTAAAGCAGAAGCCATGAGGGTTCTGCTTACTGGCTTACTCCCCATTGCTCAGCCTGCTTTTTTTTTTTTTTTTAAATCATGTAGGACCACCTTTCCGGGGATGGCAACCCCATTAGTAAGCTGGGCCTTCCTACATCAATCACTAAGCAAAACAATACCCCAACAGATTTGCCTACAGGCCAGTCTTATGAAGATGATTTTTCATTTGAGAGCCCGTCATTCCTAGTCAACTTGACTAGCTTTGTCAAGGTGACATGAAAGTAGCCAGCACACTGTCCATCCATTAGTAAGTAGAAAATAAGCTAGGTAGGCGAGGTAGTAATGACAGAACTCAGCATGCTCTCAGCCCTGGGTATAATTCCCATCACCTGAAGATGAAGAGGAGACTCAGCTGGAGGAAAATACAAAAAGCAGGAGGGTAAGTCACCAATGTAGAAAGGGGGTTAACAGTAATTTATACCAGGCATGATGATACACACCTTTAATCCCAGAACTGGGGAGACAGAAGCAGGCAGAGCTCTGACTTTGAGGCCAGCCTGCTCTATATAAGTAAGTTCTGGGACAGCCAACACTGCACATTGAGACCCTGTCTCAAAAACAAATAACAAAAATCAGTAATTGAATAGAAACTATGAAGAGGAAAATTTGGTAGAATTAGTAAAAGCAGGCGCTTGTTGCTTTGTATATGTATACAATCAAATAACAAGGACTGGCAGACTTTGCTGTTGCTATAATGTTCTTTTGAAATGTATACACTTTACCCTTGTTCATTCAAATGCTGATTCTCTCCCCCACTCTCTGGTTTCAAACCGGACATTGCATTGTGATACTTATTCTAAGCATCACCTGTCTCAACTTTGTGTAAACACGCCAAAATAAAGCAACTAGCCACACTGTTGAGCAAGGGAAAGGAAGCAGGAAGAGAGGAAGGAACCAAAGGAGAGGAAGGTGGGAGGCAGAGGAGGGGAAAAGGGCAGATGAGAGCTGGGAGAACAGAGGCAGGAGCAGAGATCTTGGAATGACACGGAGAGATGGACTGGACCTAATATATCACTAAAAACAAGTATAATGTGGGAAATCCAAATGTTAGGAAGTTATGAGGGCTTGGAGGTTTAGGATGGAATAACTATTGCCCAGCATTATGTTCTAGGTTAATTAAGTAAATCCCAGTGTCTGGTGATTTGGGTAAACAGCTGTTTAGGATTAACAGCAGCTTTACCAGAAGATATATCAATAGTAAATATTAATCATTACTTACAACACATTGCTGTAGAATTCTACAGTCATTTATTACAAACATTTATGCCAGTAAACCTGACAACCTGTTTGAAATAGAGAAATGGCTTTTAAAATACAATTTGCTAAAAACTGACATGGAAAGAAATAGGAAATTGTGGTAATTTTGTAACTCTTCAGCATTTGTACCTGTGTCTTAATCTATTGCTGTGATAAAATGCCATGATCAAAGCAACTTTCAAAAGAAAGCATTTAATTTGGGGCTTAGAATTAGAGAGTTAGAGACCATGATGGCGAAACAAAGGCATGATGACAGGAAAAGCTGAGGGCTCACATTCTGATCAGCAAGTTGGAGGCAGAGAGATAGAGAGGGGATGGGGAAAGTCTTTTGAAACCTTAAAGCCCACCCTTCAGTGACATGGCTTCTCCAAGACATTCCCCTAATCCTTCCCAAACAGTTCCCCTGATTGAGGACCAAGTATTTACACATGTGAGCCTATTGGTGACATTTTCATCCATGCCACCAGGATCTATAATTTAAAAATTCAAAGAGAAAACTTGGAATGGCTTCATTTACCAAACTTTTATGGGGGGAAAAAAAAGTCCCAAGTCCCTTCCTCCCTGTAAATGCCAACTTTTAAACAGGCTCTACTGGAGAGCTTTATAAAAGGAAGATGATTTCTAATTCTGTTTAATTTTGACTTCCATTACAACACGCGAAAATCAGTTTTAAGTGGGTTGTAGGTCTAAATGCTAAAAGCATTTAACCTCCAATAAATAATGCAGAAAATAACTTTATGAGCATGCAAAAGGTTAAGTTTTAAAATGTCACCAAATAAACATGATAAAAGAAGGACTTTTTTAAGTGTTTGTGCAAAAAATAAATAAAAAATCAAAACTTCTCATCATACAAAACAAAGAAAGTAAAAGAGACTATATTCTAGGGGAGAGAACTTTAAAAACACCTGCTGACAAAGGCTTATACCTCTTAAGACTTTGACAAATGACGAAAGTAAAGAAGGGAGCTGAGCACGCACTTCCAGGGGCCAGTGAAAATACTGGAAGCGGGGCCTCATTCATCGTGGAAGCTTAGGTGAAAGGTGCAGTAAGATGGAGCCTTGAGACTGGATGTCATAATACCCAGCAGCAAGCAACGATGTAGGCCTGGCGTGCTATGGTGTGTGGCTCTCACACTGTTACCACACGCAAGGTACACTGGCACACTCACAAGCTAACTTCTCCCAGCGAAACATGCCTGGTGAGACTTAGGTTCATGGGGGGGGGCTATGTCTGTAGAAATGCTAACTGTTACTTGTGATGAGAAAGCTACAAACAGCCGACATACTTGCCATCAGTATGTTCTATAAATTATTTATCCATTATGTGTATATATATATACATATATATGTGTGTGTGTGTATATATATATATATATATATATATATATATATATATATATATGGAGTTGTTCCTATGACAAAGGTACTGACTGAATTGTATCTGCATATACCACAGGATGAACTGCACACACATAATGTAGGCCCAAAAGACCAGGCACAAAGTAGTGTGAGTTCACATTTACATCAAGCTCAGAGGTGCAGGACTGCTGTCAGTGGAGAGAGAGAGATGGGAAAACAAGGGAGCTGGCCCCACCTCTAGGAAGGGAAGACCCTCAGCCTGTGTGGGCTTGCTACCTTCTGCCCGGTGTGCTACCCTGGATGCAGCTGGCTCAGCAATGGGAGTTGGCACACTCGTGCTATATCCATACCCTGTAAGGATGCAGAATATTGAACAGGCTGGGGTTTCTAAGACTTTCTGCAGCTGCTTTGGATTTCCTCAATTTGACTTACCTTGGATAGGTGCTTGCATATTGTTCTTACTCTGTTCCCTATTGTACAGTTGAGGCAGAAAAGACGTATTTTGTCTTAATTGTTCCACATTTATACCTTAAAGAACACTTAATGCTGAGCTATTTTGGGCTTCTATGGGAGACGGGCTTTTGTTTTGTTTTACAGAGCTGGGGATGGAGTCCAGGCCTACATATAGTAGGCAAGCAGTCTATTAGAGAACCACAGCCCAGCCCAGGCTGGCTACTGTTTTCAAAGCTGATTGCCTTCTTGGAGGAAAATCAGTTTTTAAAACAATACAACCTGGGCAAGGTGGTGCATACCTTTAATCCCAGCACTTGGAAGGCAGAGGCAGGTGGATCTCTGTGAATTCAAAGCTAGCCTGGTCTACACAGTTCCAGACCAGCCAGTACTACATAGAGAGACTCTGGTTAAGAAACAAAACAAAACAAATCAGGTTTTATAGTACCTGGCTATTTCAAACTGAACTTGCAACAATGAAGAGGTGACGTTAAATGCTTAAGCAGTAAGCCTCCTTTCCCTCGTATTGCAGCACAGGTGGCAATGGTGCAGGCTGACGGGGTGGCTGGTTCTGTGGGAGTGAGTAGTCACAGACTCTCCATCTTGTCACTGAGCCACCTCACTTGGCCTCAGTATGGACAGAGCTGCCAAGTAAGCCATGCCCTTAAAGAGCACACAATTTTGGTTTGGTTTTCCCTGACTCGATAGCACATACCTTTCTTTTACACATTCAAAGTGCACAGCCAATGGCTTGAGTGCTTTCACAGCTCTGTAGCTAAAAGACCTCAACAGCATTTGCAAGGGAACTGGGAGATGAGGTGTCTGTACATGAAGAGGGGATGGTAGAAAGGCACGTAATGGGTAACCAGCCCTTCTCTGTTGTCGCAGGTGTGACAGCATGGAGAAACTGAAAGCTCTTCTTCCTAAACTAGAACAAGAGCTTAAGGATTCAGCGAAGTTCAAGGACTTTTACCAGTTCACCTTCACCTTCGCTAAGAACCCTGGGCAGAAAGGCTTAGGTAAGTATGAGCCCCAGGTTTGCAGGGTGCCAGATCTGAGTCCGTTGTAAATGGACAGACTCAGTGATCTAGCACAGACAGCCGTGATGATGCAGTCTCTGCTTTGCCCTCTGTGTTCTGCTTATTCTTCACGTAACTGGAAATACCAATTGATAATGTCTTGGCTTCTAAACTTAAAGTATGAGCTAGTTTGTGCTTCATGTTGCCTCTTCTACTGTTCATCAGAGTTGACAGCCTGAGTGGTTGGTACTTGTTCTCCACGTGGTGGCTTTGCCAGCCATGCCTTGGAACAGCTTCACCACACAGGGAGCTGCAGCAGAGCTCCTTGCAGAGCTGTACAACTCCACTTGGGCTTAATACAGATGTACACATCTGGAAAGTTTTAACTGAAAATTCCAGTTTGAGGTTTTGATTTATTTGGTGAGTTTTATTTAGTTTTGCATCTGAGTACTGGTTTATTTCTGGCTCATTCCTTCCTGAGTATAATGTATATCAACCTACAGTTATTTGACTGGAGTAGGTAAAAGACCTTATGCATTTATATGAAACCTCTTACAAATTTGAGGTATGTGGCTTAAGTAAGGATTTACAGGCATATCAGAAGGTATGCCTAGAAGATAAACCTCTGGTAAATAGAAGCAATACCATAAAGGACTAAAGCTTACCCAGTGTTTAGAAAGGGCCTGAACCACACAGGTGGAAGCCTGGTGCAGGGCTCGCATGCAGCCCCGTCCTGAGAGTCACATGGCTGTGCTCAGGTGTGCAAGTGTGCAGCTTGTCACCTCTGTCTCTCCTGCCCCCATCCTCCTGTCCCCTGTTGTCATCATCATCTTCCCCTTCCTTCCCCTCCCGCATAGTGCAGGTCCAAAGAGGAGAGCAGCCAAGCAGGCTAGCTTCCCACACTTACTAATGCAGTCCCTTAGGGTAGCTTTTTGTTGTTGTTTGTTTTCTCTGATGTTGATGTTTTAATGTTGGCATACTGGGCCTTGGCTCAACTCCCTTTTCCTCCAGGCTGGTCTGCCTATGAAATGGCCTTTCCCCCTCTGAGATCATAGCACCTCTTAACTCCAATGAGAGCTTCAGGAGCCACAGACAGGACAGTCTTAGGGGTTGCATTTAGAGACCTGTCTGAATAGACTTTCGGAAGGTGGAGATGTTACCACTTCCTATCAGAGAGCTGCTGGGGAAACCCTCATGTAGTGATCCCTGTTCCAAAGATGCTGGGCTAAGAGGCGTGGTGCAGTGGTAGACTCCGGTCTCTGTCTGCACACAGCCTTGGCTTCTGTCTCCAGCGTGAAAACCAAAGGAGACTCAGACAGACAAGTGACACAAATGGGTCACACAGCATGGTCAAGTGAAACTCTGGCAAGAGGTGATTGAGGCAAAGTTGTGTGTGAAGTTAGGTCACTGCAGGATCTGGTCCTCATGGCTAAGCATACAAGGAAGAAAACATAGCAAAGCTCACTGTATGTCACAGGTCATGGGGAGAAAGGAGGATGGCAGGTTTCCTATACCCCCCCCCTTTTAATTGTTTTGTATATTTGGGTGACTTGCATCACATTGGTACCGTGCCCAGGAGGCCAGATGAGGTTGTCACGTCCCCTTGGACCAGGAGTTACAGACAGTTGTTAACTGCCATGTGGGTGCTGGAAATTGTAACCATCAGCACTCATAACCATTGAATCAACTCTGCAGCCCCTCTACCCCTTTTTAGAGACCAACCTTTGCTTAACTGAGAAAAAGGAACCAGAGAGATGACATGAGTTCTTCTGTTGGATGTCCTATAGCCAATCAGCCCCTACCCTGGAAGGCTCTTGCAAAGCCTTCCTGGTGGAGCAAAGAGACCATGGATCCTCAAGCCAATATGTCTGGAGACCCAAGGCCATTGGCCACAGGAACCTTTGACATTAGATTTTTGGCTTTTCCCAGTGGTGTAAAAATCAATGCAGAACAAAAGCGATTCTGATTGTGCATTCCGGTGTTGGGGATAAGATGGTAACAGCACACATCTTATCAGAAGCCCCCTCCTTAGCCTGTGTACATGGCCTCCTCTGTTATCCCTGTCATTCAGACATTTAGACCAGGATCTGATTGGGGGTCGTCATACTATTGTGGAGTCATAATTTTCCACATTGAAATTAGTGATCTTTTCTGAAGCTTGAGCCACCCATTTTGGCCAGCAACTCCAGTCTGTCAGATATGACCCCTGGGATACTGGCTGCTCCTTCACTTTCTGCAGGACAGCTCAAGACTCAGCCAGATGTTTTCTTCTTCAAACCTAGGTTCACCTGCTTCTCCAGGAAGCCTTGATTTTTTTTTTTCCAGTGAAAAATGGAGTCTCAATATTGTTCCTAATAACTACTAGGACCCTGTGCTGTTGTTTCTTTTCTTATAATATATTGATTGTACCAAATGATGGGCTTTGTTGTGAAATTTTCACACAGTGTACTATATACACTGACCATATCTACCCAGTATTGCCCTCTCAGCCCCACCCTTTCCCTCTTATTGGTTGTCTCAGTCAGTGTTCTATTGCTGTGAAGAGACACCATGACCAAGGCATCTCTTATAAAGGAAAGCATTTAACTGGGGATTAGCTTACAGTTTCAGAGGCTTAGTCCATTATACTCATGGTGGGGAGCATGGTAGGGAGCATGGCGGCTAGCTTAAGAGTTCTATATCCTGAATCACAGGCAGCAGGCAGATAGAGAGAGAGACAGAGAGAGAGACTGGGCCTGGCTTAGACTTTTAAAACCTCCAAGCCCAGCTCAGGGTAGTGGCAGTGGTGAAAGTAGGAGCAAGGCTAGAGCTTTGGCCATAAGGCCTGTTGCAGCGACATTGGCTATGGTGTTTGGGGCTGAGCAACTGCAAGGAGCTTGCTGAAGCTGGAGTCTGACCTCCCTGTCACAGCCTGCATTGTGTCTCCTCCTCTGCTGACCCCATGCTTAAAGGATGACCTCTAGGAAGAAAGTGTTGCTGAAGGTCATCAACCCTGGGAGATTCTGGTGTTGGAAAGACATCTCTCATGACCCAGTATGTGAATAAGAAGTTCAGTAACCAGTACAAAGCCACAGTAGGAGCAGACTTTCTGACCAAGGAGGTAATGGTAAATGACAGACGTGTTACCATGTAGATCTGGGACACGGCCAGTCAATAACAGTTCCAGTCTCTTGATGTGGCCTTCTACAGAGGTGCAGATTGCTGTGTCCTGGTGTTTGATGTAACTACCCCCGACAAAACCCTCGACAGCTGGAAAGACAAGTTTCTCATCCAGGCCAGCCCCCAGAATCCCAAGAACTTTCCTTTTGTTGTGTTGGGAAAAACGATTGACCCCAAAAGAGAGACAAGTGGCCACAAAGAGAACATGGGCTTGGTGTTACAGCAAAAACAACATTCCCTACTTCAAGTGCCAAGGAGGCCGTCAGTGTGGAGCAGGCCTTCCAGACAATTGCTCAGAATGCCCTTAAACAGGAAACAGAAGTGGAGCTATACAGTGAATTTCCTGAACCCATCAAACTGGACAAGAATGACTGGGCCAAGGCCTCTGCAGAGAGTTGCAGTTGTTGAAGGGGCAGTGAGCACAGAGTCCTTCAACCAAGAACACACACATAGGCCTTCAATATGCATCCCTCTTCCTCTAAGCAGAACAGAATGTGATCTTTCACATCCAGCTGCCAAAGAAACTCCACCAAACAGCTATCCACCACACACACATATACACACACACACACACACACAGCTAGCAAACTCCAGCCTATGCCAGTCAGGGCTCCTGGGGCAGCTACCCACAATGAGCCCCGTATGTGGCATATGGCAGAGACCTTGAGTGCTCTGGGTGCAGTGGGCATGGAAGCTTACTAGTTTTGTCCACTGGAAAGTAAGAGAGCTTTTCACAGTTTATCTAATTATCTGATTTTTCTTTTTTTAACAGTCTTGTCGTCTTTTACCCCCTAGCCCTCAGATCTGTTTACAGTATCCATCTATTATGTAATGTTTCTTAGAAAAGCATTTATTATGTAAATGTTTCTTAGTACATGTTAATATATGCAACCAATTAAAATGTATAAATTAGTGCAAAAAAAAAAAACCTCCAAGCTCATCCCCAGTGATACACTGCTTCCAACAAGGCCATACCTCCTAATCCTTCTAATCCCTTCAGACAATTCTACTCCCTGGTTACTATGCATTCAAATATATGAGCCTATGGGGGGCCATTCTTATTCAGACCATCACACTGGACCTCTTTCTCTTCCAAGTAGTTCTCCTCCTTTCATGTCTTTAGTGGCATATGAGTGTATGTGAGTGTGTGGGTGTAGGTATAGATGCCCGAGGATGACACTGGGTGTCTTTCGTGATCACTGTCCACTTTGCATATTGAGGAAGGGTGTCACAGATCCTGGATTCACTGACAGCATCAGCTTGTCTGGCTAGCCAGCTTGAGCTCGGGTTCTGCATCTCACCTCCCTTACATGGAGGTGTAGGTGGGCTGCCATACCCTCCCAGCTTTCTTACTTTTTAAAAATTATTTTTTACATGTATCAATGTTTTGCCCACATGTATGTCTGTATACCATGTGCATGCCTGATGCATACAAAGGCAGAAGAGGGCATCACATCTCCAGAAACTTGGAGTTATAGATGGTTGTGTGCTGCCATGTGGGTGCTAAGAATTGAACCTGGGTCCTCTGGAAGAACAGCAGTCGCTCTCAATCTCTGAGTCATCTCTCCAGCCTCACCAGCCTTGTACATGGGTGCTGGGAATCCAAACTCTGGTTCTCACACTTTAGTCCCTGGACCAGCACCTTATTTTGCATTTTTATTATTTTAGATTCTCTATGTAGCTCTGACTAGCCTGGAACTTTATGTAGATCAGGCCGACCTCAAACTTACAGAGATCTCTCTGCTTTTGAGTGCTGGAATTAAAGGCATGTGCTACCATAGTGCTGGAGAAGTAGCCTGAGAGTTCTACATCCTGATTAGCAGGCAGAGAGAGAGAGAAGAGAGAGAGAACCTAGCTTGGACTTGACACCTCAGAGCCCACTCCCAGTGACACACACCTCCAGCACCCACTTCTTTAAAAAAAAAAAAAGTAATAGAGTTTTGCATATGAGTGAAAATGTAGTGTCTGTCTTTCTGAGTCTAGCCAGTTTCACTCACTGTGATCTCTAGTTCCGTTTGTTTGCAGTCATGGTTTTGACGTGCTTACACTGTGTGTGACTTACTACCACTGACTTATTACCACTGTGTGTGACTTACAGCATGTGTTCTGTGTTCCTTCGCCTGTTGATGTGTCTAGGCTGAGTCTGTAACTTGGCTTTTGTGAATCATGACTAATCATGGGTAGGCAATCTCTACTGTAAGCTGATTTTGATTTCTTTGGGTATAAATAGCACAGGGCAGGTACAGTTGGGCCATATGGTAATTCTATTTCTTATCTTTAAGGAACCTCCATACTGTTTCCCATAGTAGCTACACTGGTTTATGATAGCATCCCTATTTTTTTGTAATCTTTTTATGTATTTTTGTGTGCGTGTGCACATGTATGATATGACATGGAGGTCAAAAGACAACTTTATGGAGTCAGTTTTATCTTCCACCCTTATGTGGGTTCCAGGGGTCAAACTCAGATCACCAGCCTGGCAGCTCCATGTGCTGAACTGTCTCAATAGTTGTGTGCTAACACTCTTAATTCTGGTTTTGGATTGCAGATTGTGGCTACAATTTTCAGCCAAGCTTCTCCATACTGTGAATGCATGGCCTTTCTTGTGCTTGGTGGCAAGGGTGTATGGTAACAGTAGACTCAGTAGATATTTGTAGTGTCTCTTTCAATTGCTCCTGACTCCCCCACCTTGGGGGTCTCATCTCTCACCACCACCGCCTACCCAACCCCACCTTGTGGAGGGAAATAGTATTGAAATAATAGGGGTTTTTTTGTCCTTCTCTTTTAATTTTGCTCTCCACAGAGACCATCTGTCAGCGTGTCCTTTCTCTCAAGTCCTTTGTGCCTGAACTTTGATCTCTTTGAATGTGTTTGTTCAGGAACTCTTTCTCCTGAGATCACTAGGATGGGTTCCCTTGTTTCTAGTTTGGAGTTCCGTCCCTGTTTTGGCTAGGGTCTCTGTTGCTGTGATGTAACACCATAACCAAAAATCAGCTTACAGCTATGGTCCAGCATCCAGGGAAGTCAGTGCAGGAACCTGGAGCAGGAACTTCTCCAGAGGCGTGGAGGAGTGGGCCTTACTGGCTTGCTCCTCCTGGTTTGCTCAATTTACCCAGGGTTGGCATCACCGTCAGTGAGCTAGCCATCCCACCTGAATCATCAGGCAAGAAAATGTCCCACAGTTCAATGCGAGTATTTTCTCAGTTAAGATTTCCTCTTCCCAAATGGCTCTAGGTGTGTCAAGTTGTCATTAAAAAAAACGGCAAATGGCCCCTTAACCTGATTTTTAAATTGTGGTTTATGGTGTTTTATTTCTTAATGTTCTTTGCCTATTTTGAAGTTGAAAGTTTTACTTTTGGCCTACTCTGTGGATATGTTTGTGGCATGTACTGAGAGTGTGGGATAACTTTCTGTTTGTAGTCACTCCTTGTCATATTGAAGGGATTGATTTCTCCTCCAATACTGGGGATTGAACATAGGGCCTCACACACGCCAACATGGCCTCACCACTGACCTACATCTCTAGGCTGTCTTTTAGATAGTCTTACTGTAGAGGCCTGGCTGGCCTCAACTTCAGAGTCCTGCCTGCCTCTGCCTACTGGTTGCTGGGTTAAAGGCGTGTGCCAGCCTTGTAAGGTAATTAGAATCAGTAGATTGCATGTTTGCAGTCTTTCAGTTGCTCTTGACTACCCCACCCTAACCCCCACCCCTGTAGAGGGGAATGGCGTTGAATTAAGCTTTTACTTTAGTAAAACTTTACTCCAGTTTTTACTTGGGGATTAAAACGCTTGGCTTTTGTATCTTTCTGTCACCTCTCTCCATTCCTAAGAGACTAAGAGAAAAAGAACTGTTACATTTGAAGTCTGTTTTAATTTGGACCCTGATCACCCCATTAAATATCATCAGAGTTTTCAGGTGTACATTGATGGAGTTTTCTAGAAGCTTAGCAGAAGGTGGGGGTTGGGCTCACCCAGGCTTTAGGGTGCCTGAGACACTGTGGTTGAGGGCTGGAGAGACAGACACTCAGCGGTGAAGGGAAGGTGCAGTCACTCCTCCAGGGTCAGTGCTGTGTTTAGAGCAGGATTGCTTCCTCCGAGCCTGTTATACTTCGTTTTACACTGCCAGGCTTTGTTGTCTTCCCCTGCTCTTCCTGAGCCCAGCTCCTGTGTCATGTGGAGTCCACACAGGCATCCTATCTCTGGCCTCCTGCACTGAATAGCGCAGCTGGCTGCGCAATCATTCACCAGTTGGAAATGTAGGTAATGCTTTACTCTGAGCAACTGAATTCTTAGAGGCTTACTTGAACTTTTCAAAATGGTAACTAGTCTAGTCCAGGTTTAAGCAGCAGCAATCCCTAATGTGAAGTGGTTGAGAAAAGGGCCCCTAAAGCCTCCGTGGATGGGAGGGGTTCGTTTATTTTGTTTTTCTGTTTTCTTCTGTTTTGTATCTTAGTATAATAGGAGAGTAATTAAGCCTCTTTCAGAATACTTAAAGCTGCCTAATCTGAGCAGTTGGGAGGCTGGTGGATTATTGCAAGTTAGGCATCACCAAAGCTTTAGCAAGACTCTGGCTCAGAAAACAAAGGCAAAACAATGGAAGAACCATTTGTATTTATTGATACTCTATAATCTTAGCAGATGCCTTTTATTTAATGAAGTGAAATTATTTTTAAAGTTAGCATTTCATTTAACTCTATGTGTTTAATTTCTGTCATATAGTGTCATACTAACTTGAAAATATAGGACAGTCTCAGGAATTCCTTATAGGCCTTGTATTATCTTGCCTGCAAGACGACAGTCTCAGAGCCTTTAAGAATGTCAACAAATGCAGATTCAGCCTGGCACGGTGACCCATACATTTAGTTCCAACACTCAACGGCAGAAGTAGGCCCATCTCTGTGACTTTGAGGCTAGCCTTATATTCCAGGCTAGCCAAGGCTGCATATGAGACCCTGCCTCAAAAAAACAAAAAAAAAAAGAAAGAAAGAAAGAAAAAGAAAAGAAAGGAAGGAAGGAAAGTAATGTAGATTCTTAATACTTACAACAGATGCAGTGTTTGAGTTAGTTATCACCACATAACAAGAAACCTCAACACGTAGTGTCTTCAAATTATCATTGTCTAGAGCTCCTAATCTTTTGAGTCAAGGATTGAGGCAGGACTCAACTGGACAGCCTTTCTGTTGCCTGGGTGAACAGTGTTCTCGGCGGGAGTGGGGGGGAGTTCAGCTCATGGCTCAGCTGGGTAGATTTTGCTTTCTTCCCATGTGCATCACCTGGCTTTTAACAGCAGGTAGCTCCTCATAGGATTTTTGAAGATGTTATAAATTAGAATCTAAAATCACTGACCACTTTAAACTTTTAAAATGAAGGCTGAGGATTGTAATTCACTTGCCTAGCATGTGGAAGGCCATAGGTTTGATTGCCAGCATTGCAAAAACTTAAATAAATACAATAAAATTTATTCTGTGTGTGTGAATATTTCAGAGACATTCAATGTAAGGGTAAGGAGTCTTCTTTAAGGTACAGGTTTCCATTTTATAAATTTCCATAGCCTCAGGCAGTAGAATTGGCCAGTAAAAGCTACAGCAAATTTAACGATTTCTTTACTGAGAACAAAGGGCTGTCTTACTTACTTCTGTGAATACTATGCTTATCAGAATCATCTACCAGAAAGTTAAAAGTTATTGAATTTGTTTTTTTATCTGAGGAAGGTCTTTGAGGGCTTTCTCAAAAGGACTGAAGAACGAATCACTTTGTGAGTGTTAATTAGAAGCAGAACCGTCCTTTTGGGCTTTCCAGAGCATGTGTGCTGGGTGGTGGGTCCGCTGAAGAGTTGGCGTGAGTGGAAGAGCCCGGCAAGCATGCTCTGCCTTTCCTAGAAGAGGCACGTCTTGTTGGGGGGCAATGGGAGAGCGTTGTTCTCCTCTTGCCCTGTGTTTTGTGTCGCTGCATGCCAGGATCATGTGTAGATATTGGTGTTTTTGAGACAAGGTTTCTTAAGTTACCCACACTGGCCCCAAAGTCCTGGACTCCAGTGACCTTGCTGCGTTGCACCCAGCAGCAATTCTTTTAATGTGATGTCATTTTTTATTCTGTACTCAGCAAATAGTTACCTCTGCAAGGGGAATTAAATGTTTTGACATATGCATAGCACACACGTGCCTGCTCATGGGATCACAGTGAGAGCCTCATTCTAGGCTGCTACTCACTTACTGCGCTGCCCCTCAGCTTGACTCTGTGTTTGAACGCAGGAACTTAAATGATATTATACTGGCCACCATTAAACCAGAAGGCTTTGGGAGTCTCGATTTTTGAGGAAATGAAGTTTCATACTAATTAGGTAATTTTTTTTTTTTTTCTGAACAGAGGATGCTTCTCTGTCTAGTGGAGTATCACACATATACATTCTAACTATCCTTATCTGCTAGCACTTTCTTAATCAAGAAATGGACTTTGTAGAGGTTCTTGGAAAGAAATTGATGCCAAAGCATTCTCATACCAGAGCAACTATGATTTCAGTCTCAAGTCCTACTGTTCGGGAATTTGTAGTCAATATTTTGCAAATGACTGAGCTTACGTGATTGGTGTAACATTTTTACATAGAAATAGTAAATGTTGGAAATTTGTACATTTGCCTTTAGTCATGTAAGTCCTGCTCATCCAGGTAAGGTACTTTATAAGAAGGACCAGAACTAACCTGGACGCAGTAGATCATGAAGTATGCCATAAAACTGTATTTTTCTTTCCTCCTCAGGTTCTCCTCCATTTCCCAGTGTGAGCGCTTTACATCATTAAGATGAGTTGCATATAGATGTCACTTAATGCTCTTCCTAAGGGCTAAGGATGTAGACTTATAAGCAGGACCAGACTAATCATCTTAGCCTTACCCTGCGGGTCCCATAGGTAAGGCCTAGCAAGTCCTTCACATGCCATCACTTGGACCTCTCCGACTATCCTTTCTGAGTGAGACTCCAGCGTGCTTAGGACAGTCAGGCCTGCAGCACCCCTGTCAGCCCGTAGGGAATAAGTGTCCTGCCCAGTGCTACTGCTACCCACCCATCTCTAGTTTATCAGTGTTAGTGAGATCATCCCTGGAAGTCTCAGCTTAGAGCCTGACATCAATCATTTTTGTCCACATGGGACCAAAGCAGATTCACAACAAAGTCTTGACAAGTGCTTCATTGCATATTTTGCATTTAAACTAATCTGTTCTCTTAATATGGTTGTCAGGCTGCTTTTCACATTGTTTTCTCTGACATATGTGCATAACTATAATTAGGAGACTATTTCAGAATAGCTATCTTTTTATTGCCTGTGGCGAGCAGTATTCATCATGATTGAAAGTACTCAGGCTTAGAGACAGACTTGCTATGTCCCTGTTTCTATGTCTTAGCACATAAAAAAAATACTTAAAAAATTTGCAGTGAATGGGGAGTAAACTGCTCTTCCAGAAAACTCTCACTGGAGATTCTGTTTCAGTGCCTCCTCGAAACCCAGAATTCATTTTCTATTCACCTTTAAAACAAACTTTATGGTGTAGATTTGTTTAAAATGGTGAAATAATCACTGTCTTCTAGTTGAGGGAGAGGATATTGGCTTTCATTGACAAACAAACAATTTTTTTAATTCCTTTGTAGTGAAAATAGTTTGTATGTAGAAATTTGTCACTACGCAGTGAGAAATTCAGTCTTTAGACTGTCCAGTGTGCTTGTGAATCAGATGGTTCTGAAACAGCTAGCTGTAGCTGGATCAGGCATATAGTTCAACCTGATACACATGGAATGCAAATCTCCAAAACTGGTTAACTGGGGGCAACTACTTGCATGTCTGAATAATAACACACAAGTGCTTCCTCAAAAATGTCCTCAGAGTCATAAAATTAGGTTATACGCCATTTCCAGAAACACTCATGTAGAGACTGGCTCTCCTATGACTGTTGGGGAAAATTCCCAAGTAATTATTTTTATTCCAAAGGAAAAAGACTGGGATTTATTAATCGCCCTTTCTCTTTCTCTCTCTGTCCTCCCCCCACCCCCCATTCTCCCTCACCTCCCACTTCTCTCTGCCAGATTTAGAAATGGCTGTTGCATACTGGAAGTTGGTATTGTCTGGAAGGTTTAAGTTTTTAGATCTTTGGAACACATTTCTGCTGGTAAGTAACCGTTTCTCCCCTATAGTGCCCAGTCAAGAGGAAGATTTTTCTATTTAAAAAACTAACATTTAGGCCCTGCATGGGGTTACATGCTTTTAATTCCAGCACTCAAGAGAGCAAGGCAGGCAAAGCTCTATGAGTTCAAGGCCAGCCTAGTCTACTAGTGAGCTCCAGGCTAATCAGGTCGGAGCTGCTCTTTCTAGAATGTTGTTTTTCAGTCAGCTGCAAATGTCAGCAGCTCTTACCATGCCATCTCCTCTGAGGACCTCCTAAACTCAGCAGTCCTTCATTTCTACTGAGGAACTTCAAATCCATAAAGTACCAGAACCACACTGGCTGCACATTGCTTGGACTCTAGAGTGTGGACCAGCTCTTGGCCAGAGGTACCCTGGCCACCGTGAGTCTGTAACCTGACACTATTTCAAAATGTATTCTGCCACATACAGCTGTACAGGAGGCTTTTGTGTGGTACCTTGAGGCAGGCACTATGGCTGTGCTGGACCCTGTCATGTAGGGACAGCCATGTTACCTGTAACCTCTCTGAAGTGATTGGAGTGCAAGGACATGTCCTGGTGATAGCAGGAACATCCAGACCTTGCACAGTGTCACAACCATGAAAAGCCATGCTTCCCACAGTACATCCTGTTGCCCGGCAGGTGCACCCCTCCTCTTCTCCATCTGTGCCCAGTTTCTGTCTCTAGTGATAGCATTCACAGAACATGGGGCAAGTGCTGCCTTTGAGGCCTGGGGATGGGCATCGTGCCAAGGGGCTTGGCCCAGCAGGTGTCCTGTTCCTACAGGTGTCCACTGGTTGCTAATGCAGCACCCAGTTTCTCCATTCCTCATTTTGTGCCACTTGGATGGAACCTCTAGCCCATACATGCTACACAAGTGCTCTACAGGTACTCTGTCCCCAGTTCACGTTTTGTGTGATGCAGGGACTTGAGTTTAGACAGGCCTTGAACCTGGGATCTTCTTGCCTTACTCAATAGCTGGGATTACTAGCTTATTTCACCAAGCTCTCATCTTTGGCTTACACCCAAACTGCAGATATTCTACAGAGAACCCCACAGCCATGTGTATAGAAATAAGGAGCCACTGCATCATGAAGACAGCAGAATGCTAGAACAGACAGTGTCCACTGACCGAAGGGCTGATAAAGTGAGACTATTGACCCAACAGAGCAGCACAGAGCAGTTAGATTGGATTGGCATGTCAGCTGGGTACTTCTCAGACCTAATGTTGCTGGAAGGGGTGCGGGGTTGGGGAGGACAAACTGTAGAAACAACTGACAATCTAGCAGTTGGTGTTTTAATATACTCTATGAAGTTCTCAAAGAATAAAGTAAATAAATAGGCTTCCAAAAAATAATAAATAAAGACATAAGATAAGGGCTGGCAAGATGGCTCAGCAGATAAGCGTACCTGCCACCAAGTTGTCTTCTGACCTATACATGTGCACAGAAAAAGATAAATGTGAAAAATGTAAGGTATCGTACACACAAGCTTAGCAGCTCTTTATGTTACATGCATGTATTGACATGTAAAAGCTGTCATAAGTTCGAGGAAATGAGTGTTTTTGTAGGCAACAAGGGGAGAGCTGCTGAGACAGGAGCCCTGGAGGCCAAGCTTTGCCTCAGAACTTGCCTCTCTGTGGTACAAGCATTGTATTAGTCTCCATGCTGTTGATGTAATCTCATCCCACTCAAGAATTACTTGGTCTATAGAGTATAAATGTGAGGAAATAAGGTAAGTAGAAATAGGACTCCATATGGTCCGGCATCATTGCTGAGCAGTTCTAGGGAAGTGGGGAGCAAAAAGACATTTAGAGACTGGCCTTCTGTGTGACCAAAACAGAACTGTATAATTTTCATATTTGAAATATATTAAAATAAGTTAATATTCTTTATTTGGACATATGGCATATAGCACATACAGTTGATCTAGAGGACTATTACCTTCACTTGTGGTGGTTTTGGATTTGCCCTCATCACATTTAAGAGAATCCACTTACTAATGCAGTGTGCCCCAACCACTATAATATCTGAGAGCTACGATCTGAACCTTAACCTGGTGGATGTTTTTCTCTTATGTATTAGGAGCATCACAAAAGATCAATTCCAAGGGATACTTGGAACCTTCTCCTAGATTTTGGAAACATGATTGCAGATGATTTGTCTAACTACGATGAAGAAGGTACTAGAAGTTGTAGGTTCTCACAGGGTTACCAGCAGTGCTCACTGTCCTGTGGACGCTCAGTGACTAACCCCGGAGTGAGGGGCAGATGCTGTC